>NW_028186340.1:1040332-1292039 GCF_003343005.1 Rhea americana
TTTTTTTTTTTTACAAAAGGGATAAAATAGATTTAATGTACCTAATATGCCCAGGCACATTTATATTGTGTTTTAAATCATCCAAAAATCTTGTGCCATTTTTCTTGTGTCTTCTCTTTCATCCTGATAGTACAGGTATCTTTTCCTACTTTGAAAATAAACCCACTGTGCTGAAAGAGCATTTGTCATTAATGATGTGCTTTGGACAGAACTACATATTTAAATGACATTTTTCAGCAACTGATTGTAATGGTTTTATTAATGTGATTAAAAGAGGCACAAGCTGATAAAGCATATACTATATAACATATTACCATGAGTTCTTAAAAGCKAGAAGTGGGAGACTATGGTTAATATCTAAATACACTTGAAAAYTTTAAGGAACACGATATTGTGATTAACACATATCAAAATGATCATCTGAAAAATAGATCTTGAAGAAACTTTGTATTATGCATACATACTACAATTAGACTTTCAAAAATAACAGCATCTATAAAMTACTAAAATATATAATAATCATTGAATAAAAGATACAAACAAAATTGACTGACATTTCAAGTGCAGCCATAAATCATTATCTTATATTATTATTTAMCTATTATTGGTCCTAACCTGGTCAGTATCAGTGTCAATATATGTTAGAAAACACAAAATCAGTGCCTGGAAAAGTTACGAAACTAGCAGTCTGAATAAYAGTGTTATAGGTGATGCATCCGTATTTCTTAGTACAGTGCGGTCATTTCAGCACTACAGCTCTTAATACAACCAAATGCAGTCTCCTCTAACCAGGAGAAAAGAACACATCATTTTTACATGAGTATGTCGTATTTGCAAAGAAGGGACTATTACTTGACATTAACTTCATTTAAAAGATGTAAGATTATCATAGAAAACAAAACAGAGAGAAATATCAAGAAGTAATCTAGAACTCACCCCTTCCCGCAGGGGGGTTAATGACATTTATCATTTCTACCTGCATTTGTCTGGAAAGTTCTTAAAGATCTCCACGGATAGAGACTATAACCTCTCAAACTATTATCATTAAGCTGTCTTWACATCTAATCTGAATCTTTTTTGCCAAAATTATGTTTAGTGCTACGACTTGAGCATAGCAAACAGATCTGTCTTTCCTATTTGCAACTCTCTGATGTATCTGAAGATGGTTATACTTCCATTCAGTTTTATCTTCCTTAGTTTAGACTACCCCAAGCATATCYTTTGCTCTTCTGCAGGTGTTTTGTTCTGCTATCTTAAAGACGCTTTTTTCCCAGACTTTTCCGGGGGCTGATGTTAATCTGACTCATCTATAATTCTTTATTTTCTTTTGTTTTCTTTCCTTTCTGAAGTTAGGCATTACATTTAAATCTATTCTTTCAGTGAGATGAGGTCACATGCTAGCTAGAGACCTGAGGAAAATTATCTTGTTTGCAAAACTCTGTTTTCTACAGTGCAAATATACTTAAATATCCCCTAAAAAAAAAAAAAAAAAAAAAAAAAAAAAAAAGGCTATATGCTTCTTTCCTGTTCTCTCAGTACTGAAGACTCAAACAGGCACAGAAAGACTACCTCTGTGTAAAATAGTTTCCGTCTAATAACCCTAAGAGCTGTGTAGCACAATATGCCTGACAACATACATTAATACTTAAGAAATCTTAGCTCCAATAGAMACAGAGCAGGGTAAAGTTTAAATTTTATACCTCCAAATGTTGTCCTACTAGCAGCACCCTCTTTTTTACATTGTCACTCACCTGCAGATTTCAGTTATGACTATATAACAGATTTAGAAGTGCTGTTTCTCAGAAAACACATATGTATGTTTTTATGGGTTAAAACAGGCATCTTATTCTGTTCTGACATTTATCAGAAACTAGTGCAGACCACAAGTTATTACTCTAAAGTGTTAATATACAATTTTTATCAAATAAGTAGGTTGCTGTAATCCAYGGTTGCTTCAACTAAAGAGTAGCATTGCTTACTCACATGTTGAATGCAGTGCCAAAATCTGATGTGCAGGTGACAAAAGACATGGATAATTTTGGTAAGGTCTGCACTGGTGATAAATGAAAAACTTGATTTCGCCAAAATCCTTGGAGATACTTTTTCAGACTTTATATGGGAGAACTTGCTGAGTTAAATCAATCATTTTGAAAGTACCTATCTAGAATTTATTTAGAGCTGTATCTCATTCCACATAAAAGAAAGCTTAAGATAGAGAAGAGGTGACATATTAATTCCTTGTGTTTTTGAATAGAYGTAGCTATTTTTCTGTCTTAAAAAGTTTTTTCCAAACTTAACTAGAGATTTTTTAACACGTGACATGATTTCAAAATGTTCAGCTAGCCCTAGGAGATATAGCAGAAAGCATTTTCACATTTTTTTTTGTTTACATCAGTAACAATCTTCTTCCTAAGCCCATAGATCATTCTTCCTTCCTACTGCAGTAAACAAGTAGTACCCAATGAAAACAGAAAATTTAAGTATTATATATTTTTGTTGCTATTAGAGGGTTTGTAATCTTATGTTGCAAACCTAAATTATAAACATTTGTAATTACTGATATTCTATGAAATATACTTAAAAATCAGTTGTAAGTAAATCTTCAATTCTAAATTTCAGTGAAAAATATGGACTCTCAAATATAAGCTACTTAAGTCTTCAGAATTCTGCAGTGAGGAAGTGGTTATCTTTTTCATTTAAATTATACTAAATTACAGAAAGCTAGTTTGTTGCAAGAGTCCAAGAAAAATATCATGAGCAACTGAGGTTCTTGGCTGAACTCTCCTTCAGTTATGAGAAGTTTTATTAAGGTTTTGACAATTCTGTAAATCTTTCTTTTCCAAGTTTGCACTTTTATGCACTGTAATTACTTATACCATAACAATATAGATGTAAAATGGAACCAGGTATGGTAGGATGAAGTCTGTATCTGTTACTCAGTGAAGGCAACAATACTCAGAAGGTAGTGAAGATAAATGTATTAATATTTTTAGTATACTGAGAACAGATAATGACAGGTGAATAAATCCCTAGATGCTTGTACTTGCATTGAAGAAGGCAGAAACCCTCCATAATTTTGAGTCTAGTTGGTTTAAGTGTTGCATTTAGGTTTAATAGCCAGCTCTCAGGTGTGGGTAACCACAGCAATCACTGTCAGCAAAATCCTAGACTAAAAACAATTTCCTTTAATAACAATAAGACAATACTTAAATATGTAGCAATATAGTGCATGATATTGGACTGAGGAGCTCTGCATACCCAGTTCTGAAGCATGGCAYCTGCAGAACCACTTCTTCTTGTGGTATTCTCATACACACGTTAACGGCACTTCCACCTACACTATGAGTTATGAGCAGCTTCATTAGGTTGTTACACAATTTTATACTAGTAATTTGCCATCATGCCCTTCACACTGCAGCCATGTTTCTGCACTTTCAAAGCCTCTGCTTTGCACTCTCAGAGACTCCCACTACGGTACTGTGATTGTTCACTTTCACACACTTTCCTAGTCATCAACAGCATTTTTACATGTATACAGTACTTGAGTACAAATAATACTCAATTTCATGTTTTAAGTACTATCCACAAAGAAGTACAATGTTTAGAAGCAAGATTTCGTAACAACTTTGGGTATAAACAAAGAAATAATAACAAATTAATATAAACAAAGGAGAAAGAGAGGATGACCATAATGGAGGAATGATATAAAAAGAAAAAAACAGAAAAAGATGAGCTTTTTTCTGCAACGTTTAGTTGAATGATGGTGAAACTTCATGGAATAAAACAGAGCAGATAAAATAATGAAAGTTTAAAGGAATGAAAGCTGTTGGAGGGAAAAAAAATAAAAAGGAAAAAGGTCACACTTTGCAAAAAGTCGAACTTGAATGGAATGGAAWGGAATATCAGTCATGCATGAGAGTTAAGGGGAGCCAATGAGGCTGATGAATGAGAGGTAGTTCAAAAGTGACATCCTTTGTTAACCATAAACCAYAGCAAATACCGAGAACAAAAGATCTCTACCCAAAACACTCCTGGGCCTGATATGGGAGATATGCCAAAGGCTGCATTAAGTTCACAAAATATATCACTATTCATTTTTATGGAAGTGATTGGATACTAGGGTGATGGATGAATAGACAGATCGGTAGATAATACAACAAATAGAGATTGCCTGTGGTTTGACCATCATTATTCATATTTAGCAGTCACAGTTGGATTGGTAAAGACAAAGTGTACATTGCAATATATTGGGTTAATATTGATGAAAACATAGAGATGTAATATTTCTTTTCAGTTTTGTCTATGCTGCCACTTCACTTGCAGAGTTATAAATTACACTTACTGAGACAAAAATACAAGGTAATAGGAAAACCTATGTAAAGAAAGTATACAAAGCCAGACAAAATTCTGATAAAACAAATACTAGAAATAATGAAAATTTTGGAAAGAGGACAAATACGGTAGGATATAGTAAAAGTGATAGTCAGCAAAGCTACTGCCACTCTGAGCAGAAGACGGTTTAAAATTTTTAACAATAAACAACAAATTTTTAAAAGAAGAGTAGYGTGAAATCAAATCCATGCTTTAAGAGCAAAAATAAAAAGCAGATATTATTACTTCAAAGTGATATGATAGCCATGATTTATGAAAGCTACACAGAGGACAAAAAAAAACAGAAAGACAGAATGCCATGAAATTAAAAAAAAAAAAAATCTTATGATTGCTTTTTTTTATTATTATTATTTTTTGCAAAACAGCAGCTCCCATTCTAGCTGCAACTCCAGTCATCATTGTAGTAAGCAATGTGCCAGCAAAAATATCTCTTCTCAGAAGACTTTATTCATTGAAGTAACTTGTCAGTTGAATTCAAGGAAACTRAAACTGAAGCTCCAAATTAGGGAACCTAAAACTGCAGCTCCTGCTCCAGCAGAATAATACAGGACCCAAGAATACAGCTCAGGTACCATACATAAATCCCTGCTTTTTCCCATATTCACAACTCCAATTACAGTGGAATTCYGTATGCATAAATGACTTTGTATGCACCTGATTTTTTTTGTATCATACATATTATTCACAGCATTAGAAATCATAGTACCCCACTGCTTACCTGTTCATAAATATRAGCCACTGTTATTATGATGAACTTTTACATCAAAAGTAATTTTAATGCAGCTTCTCATACAGAAAATGTGCAATCTCCATCTTTTCTTAATATTACAAACACCTGGTGAAAGAGCYACAGAAATCAAAGAACATATTCAGGTATAGTTTCTCACAGCACTGTGGTTTGTAAGTCTATGCCAAACCTCTATGTAGAAAGGTGATTACAGTTTGAAATGTAAATCTACAAAGCGAGATGTGCAAATATGCATGAGCAATGATTGGCAACTTAAAAGAAAACATTAATGAWGAGTATACAGAAGGTAAAGCAGTGGTAATAAAATTTGCTAAAGATACTGGTTAGGATGCACTGTCAATAAAAAGAAGAATTAGAAATTTTCATAGAAAGATTTGGATAACTTTGAAGACTGGAATAGTAGAAGCATATAAGGTTATACTCTTAAAGCCAAAAATCTTTTAAAAATATATATATCTGCTATAACTGTAAGTTCACTAATAGATGGAGAGGAAGATCTAGGTATTTTGGTTGATCCYAAAGCAACCCACAGTAAGCTACTATTAAGAAAAAGGCAATTGTGATCCTACATCATTTTACATGAAGTATTTTCAGTTTAGATGTGGAGGTATTCACACCTTTAAAAAGKACCTTAATGAAATTTTAATTGGCATCTCTTTTGTGCAGTTCTGCTTATCCTCTTGCAAAAAAAATGAAGCTGTGCAAGTACAGCACAAAGAAATGAAGAGGAGACTACAAGAACTCTATTTTTGTAGCCTAGTAAAATAAAAATCTGAGAGAAAATATGATGATTTTGATTGTTTCTGTCTATAGACTTTGCAATTCTGCTCGGTCATCTAGTACCTGCAACTTAACTCGTGAAATGAAAAACCTAATTTTAAAATTAGCAGCTTGATCATTTCTATAAAACTAGTTATATGCTTTAATAGGGCATGTAGGTGCTTTTAATAGGTGCTTTTAATAGGGCATGGGACTCCTCAGTCCAAGAAGTCCTTTTAGTTCATGTATTCCTGTGAAACAACTGTTATCTGTATTTATCAACAGCAAGTTGTCGGCTCTCCACATTGGTCACCTTCTCTAGACAACTCAAAAAAAGAATTACTCTTTCTGGCCTGATTAGACTATTTGATTTACTTTAGGACCTAYGATGCAAATTTATGCTGCAAAGTACCATCGTGTTCTGCACATAATGTGTTCCTGCTATAATATTCCATGGAATATTATCAGCTTGATTCGATTCCTGAAACACAGGAAGTTCCACCTGAATATAAGGAAGAACTTCTTTACTGTGAGAGTGACAGAGCACTGGCACAGGTTGCCCAGAGAGGGTGTGGAGTCTTCTTCTCTGTGGATATTCAAAACTCTCTTGGATGCAATTCTGTCTAGGTGACCCTGCTTGAGCAGGGGGCTTGGACTAGAGGATCTCCAGAGGTCCTTTCCAACTTCAACTATTCTGTGATTCTGTAATTCACTCAATATGGTTCTTCTATGAGTTCAAAACAGATCTTAACCAGAAAAAGAATTMTGAAATGGCAAATAAAATGATTGGGAGAGAAAGAAATGCTGAAAAAGTAAACTAAATTATACAGCTAATCAAAACTGCACTAGACTCAATACCTGCTCTAAAGGAAATTTAGGATGATTTAAGAGATAATTAATCTTCATTAAAGAAGCACAAAATAAATCAAAATCCTTAATAAAAATGAGTTAATAGAAGAAGGTTAATATGATAATCTGCTTGCTATAGTAACCATAAGAATTAAAGGCATGATGCCACTGCTGACTTGTACACAGTAGCAAAATAAGTTAGTATTTCCTGAAAGAATCTGTACCATATCATCACTATAGCTGTAGTGTAGTTAGTTGTCTTTTTAGAAGCCTTTACACCAAACTACCTGCTGTCTGCAATGTGCCAAAGAAAGTAACAAATCAGCAGCACAAACAATAACAAAGTAAATATTTTCTTAATATGAACATATATTTCATTTGGCTTCATCCTCACAAATTAATCTTGTGGTGGCATTCTTCAAATTGCAGGTCAGACTTACAAAACCAATTTGAAATGTYTTCATCAACAGTAAGGTAGATATGCTATTACAGTTGCATTTGTTTAGCTAATTGGATTGCAGCGCATATATTGCTGGGCTTTTCCATAAGAATTAAAAATAATAGCTCTAAAATAAAAACCAGGTTAGTCCAAAAACACTTTGTTGCACAAAACTTAGATGGTTTGATCTACATTTTGTCACCACAACTGCTGTAAACTCTACTCGTCCTGAATAAAATAAGCCTGTTATTTTCAAAAACCTACAGTGCTAAACTTCCATCAAAATATCCTACATCTCAAACTGTGTCTCATGTTTGTTTAGACAGATGGACTTCCCAGGAATTTACCTTCCAGAAGTCAATACTAATTCTGTATGTGAAGGTTCTATTTTCTAGCTTCTTCATGAGAAACTAATTCTACCTTTGTAGCTAAGTAGTACCGTAAATGATCTAGAACTTTTTGCACTATTCACTGCAGTCACTTTGAATGATATCTTTTGTCTTTATGGTTTGAATTTGATTTTGTATTAAGGCCTTGGCAATATCAATACAAGTTTTCTGGCTCAGCAAATTACCCTTAGGTTTAGCTTCTCATATTAGGGTGGTACTACTGCCACTCAGTTAAAGATTTATCTTGAACATGTCCACGTAATGTTTCATCAGCCTTCCTTTCAACCATTTACTGTGTATCTCACYAGTGAAAACAATTTTGAGCTATCTATTATCTGACATATAGATGYCTGGACCAACATACTTATGCCTAAAGAAGCATACAGCTGTGCTGCTGATTGCAATATTCAAAATTATATTCTACCACTATATCAGCAAAGGTATTYATATAGGCTCTCATGGAAAGCATTRAGATGTTTATTCTGATGACTTCAACTTCCTTAACTTCTACACCATTTGTAAAATTGTTTTTGAAAAATGAGCAGAATAACTTTTAATTCAAAGTAATTTGATWCTTTCTCTTTATTCCAGAGATGAGAATATAATGTCCCAAAGAAGAACTGTGTTTCATTGTGACCTACCTACCTTTCATCAGCTATGTTGCCAGCCTATGTGAATTTCCCCACAGATTTTTTTCAGTGCCTCAGTGRCAACACACAAGTCTAACTGACATGCTCTTCAGTATTGTGAGGCTGGATTACAACTTTAGTTTTCTTTCTGTTGATGTGCAGGTCCAGTCACTTGGGATTATGTTCCACTTCATAATACATAGCATGCATTCTAATATGCGCATAATCACTGGCAGAGAACAGCCTATGACCCAGCAGTTGAATAAATTCTAATTTAGCAGAGTGTTTGTCATGTTGATAATGCCAAATACAGAATCCTTTATGCTACCTAGATATGAAATGAAAGAATCACAATACAAAAGTCATTAAGAATACTATTAGGACAAACTCTTTCTTTGTATCATTTTTGTCTGAAAGATCTTAGTGGTCTACCTTGGCAARGATTTGTGCCCCCATCTCACCATGMAATAAAAGAAATATATTTAAAAACTTGTCACCATGAAATAARAGAAATATATTTAAAAACTTGTCTAAATAATTTTATTTTTCCTCACGTCTTCAAGGAATCTGATAACTGATGGTACAGAAGGTTTTGGATTGGCCACATAACATTTTTACTATATTTCCCTTGATCTAAAAGTCATGTCAGCTTGATMAGAAACTGAACTGATTTGCTAGAAGTTTAGAAGCATCAGGACTGTCAACTATTATTTCGCGTACATTTTTTTTTGTCATTGAAAGAAGCAATATGGTTGTTACGCTTGAGAGGTCAGGTTTCTTTTTGTAGAGATGGGCATCACTTTAACCCTTGAACTTGTGAAAAAACAGCCTTGTTTATATGATGCTAATCCAAAACACCAACTTTCTGACTCATTTGTGTCCCATATATTTCTGTATTTCAGTGGAAATACCGTAAGTTTCAACTGCATTGCTCTATTATATCTGTTCAGTAGTCTTAARTATACCACAAAGGTGGCATTGCTGCTATCTGCTTACTGATGGGTAACTTCAGTTCCATGTAACATTTTGTCAGAAATGATAGATGAATGGCTTAATAGTGTTGAACTGTTCACTTTGCACCAGTGATTCAGGATTTCTCTTCCATCAATTGACAGAATTTTCTTATCTTCATCAAAATGTTGTGCAATAGCACCATCATAGGGACATACRCAATTTGTAGACTTTGTAGAGGTGGTTGGTATGACACTGATTGCACTTTGTTGGCACTTYTATTTTTCCTCATTAGTATTTTTAAACCTCTTTCATTTACGGTAAGCAGTTTTGGGTTTTGCCAGTTTTTACATTTCAGTCGAGCTTTATGCCACAGTTATACTTTTAACAGTGTTCTAATGAAACTGCCTTCTGAAAAACACATTCCTCATGTTTACCTTTGACAAAGCAAAGGACCTTYTCTGAGGTAATGCATGCTGCCAGAGATTCTACTAGCCTGACAAAAATCTGTCAGCTATGCCTGTATTACTCCTTGTAAGATGAAAGATTATCTKTCATTAGGCTACAATAAGACTACTATCATGTAATTCCTAGCAGGTGTCTGTCTTGGCTTTTCTTAAGCATTTCCAGTCACACAGGTTCCACAACATTCACGGTCACAAGGCATTCCCTTCAGCTAAGCAGCTGCCTTTTTCGTACTTGAAAATTATTATCACATTAGTCCTGAATTTTTTTCTCTAAGTTGAGCAAAATTTCATTCAAATTGTCCTTGCAAATTCTATTTATTAAACTTTTCATTTGTTTTTGTTGATTAAACAGAACTTTCTCTAATGATACACTTCCTTCCCCCCTCCTGCCTCCTTTTTTTAAAAAATTAGATCCATCATCCAACTGGGACAGAACTACYGTTGAGTTAAATCAGAGAGTTATGTCATAAATGTTTCTCCTGTTCATACTTTGGGACACTGGTCTTCTTCACGGGCATAGCATTTTTGAAGCATGTGCAGCATTGTGATCCATGGTTCCACAACAGATTTTCTTCAGAAGCATTTAAGCAGTAACATCTCATGTATTTAAATTGACAATTATTTTTTCTAAGCGCATTATCTTGTAGCTGTCTCTTCTGAAACGGTCTTGGTTATCTCAAGTAAAAGGAAAGACATATTAAACCCCCTAAAGATTCAAAATGGACACTAAGACATATCAAAAAAAGAAAGAAAATGGAGTAGCTTCTATATAAGGATCAGCTGAGCAGCTAAGACACTTTAGCCTGAAAAGCTAGATGACCTAGGGCATAGATGCTTACAAAACTCTGGGTGGCATAAAGGGGGTGGATAGGGATTGCTTTTTCATCAGGTCTTCCAATAGAGGAACTAATGTCCATCATATGGAATTAGTAGAAACCATGCTGAAAACAAACAAAGGGAGGCCATCATTCATGCAGGGATAAAAAGATTTATTGGACTCTTATCATAGAATCATAAAATAGAATCATAGAATCAGTAAGATTGGAAGGGACCTCTGGAGATCATCTAGTCCTACCTCCCTGATCAAGCAGGGTCACCTAGAGCATGTCAGACAGGGTTGCATCCAGGCAAGCCTTGAAGATCTCCAGAGAAGGAGACTCCACWACCTCTCTGGGCAACCYGTGCCAGTGCTCTGTCACTCCCACAGGGAAGAAATTCCCCCTCACGGTCAGGTGGAACTTCCAGTCCTGARCCCTGGGGGACTCCATGCCACTGATGATGACCCTCTGAGCTCTRCCTTTCAGCCAGTTCTCAAYCCACCTCACTGTCCACTCCTCTAACCCACACTTCCTGAGCTTATCTAGGAGGATGTTATGGGAGACAGTGTCAAAAGCCTTGCTGGAGTCAAGGTATACAACGTCCGCTGCTCTTCGCTCATCTACCCAGCCAGTCATGTCATCATAGAAGGCTATCAGATAGTTAAGCAGGATCTCCCSTTAGTGAATCCATGCTGGCTACTCCTGATCACCTTCTTCTCCTCCATATGTCTGGAGATGACATCCTGAATGAGCTGTTCCATCCCCTTTCCAGGATGGAAAAAGTGAAGGGTAAGAATTTACAACATTTTTATCAAAGAATGTTGTAAATTTAAAAAAAGTTTGCAAGGAGTAGTGGGGAGATTGGATAWGATCTCTTGGTTAAGAAACAGGTAAACAAATCATGTTTGATATACCCCCTGAACTTAATATAGTCAAAACTAGGAAAGAGCTGAGTAGAAATATCATATGTATGTGGTCTCCTCTCCCTGTTCTCTGGATCTGTGCTTATRGTTGCTGTTGGAGGCAGGACACCAATGAAGATGAAGTAGTATGAATCTTCTTACCTACTGGCATCCAACTTTTTCAGCCTACTGCTGAAGTTGACAAAATCATTATGCAATCCACCCCTGTCCTCTACTATGTTTGCAATTCCTCCTAGATTCATAGTCAGATGTTACCTTGTTTCAACATCCATTAATGCTGTAACTGAGAAGAGACAGCTAAAGACCGTTATTTGGTAAATCATGACTAAACTACCTCTGAGTACAGTTTTTAGTTTATTTTTCACCTCCACTGTATTACCTTCTACTAGATAGTTTTCTCTATTTATGAAAAACAATACCAAATGCACTATTAAATTTAATGCAAATAGCAGCATAAGACCTGGTATCCTTCATAAATGGATCTAGACTGATCTGACAAAATTTGTTCATAATAACTCCATATTGTTTGTAATGTCTGCTATTATGTTATCTCTATTGTCCCCCAGGTCCTTACAACTAGGTTGATTATCTGACATTTTCAATCTGATCTTTTAGAAAAGCTTAACAGCATTAACAATGGCTTCCATCCATTTGCGTGTACTTTTTTCATTTGCTACTTAAATTGTAATTGTCATGCATCTTGTGACATATTGCACCCTAAAGATTGATTGTCTGGTAAGTAAGTAAACTGCATCACAGAAAGCTATGACATCTGACATCTGCAAATATTAAGTTACTCCACTAGGGCCTAGATTATGTATGAATCTAGATTTTTGCTCCTCATCTTGTTGCAGTACTATATTAATGATGCTAACCTTAAAAGCAGAAGATGCTAATCTAGGTCCTCTTTAGGCTTCAAACTTCTGATCATGCTTTGATGTTAAACTTCCCAGTATAACAGGTTTGTCATTTAACGACATCAATTCGATGACACTGTGAGGACAAATTTTTCTGACCTCCTRTACTCTTTTATTATCATGAATGCTCAACAACAGTAGTGCAGCAACCACCTCTTTATAGCTCCACCAGGTGGCCCTCCATTTTTTGAGGCAATGAACTCATTTGTCAACAACTGTACATTGTTTTTGTTCTTCCTCTAGTTTGTCTAGCCAGGCAACAGTTGAGATTTGCTAGCTAAGTAAGTGTTTCTAAAAATTGGCAGAAGTTTAAAATCCCCTTGCAGTCTCCGCTCTTCTTACAACTGCATCAATTGTCAGTCAACTGTAATAGTGGATAAAAACAAGGACTGCTCTTCAGAATCCTTTCTTTCCTTTTCTGTAAGGTGGACRATCAGTCCTGTCTCACAACTGGGCTGCTCTACCAGATGGCTGGTGAGTGCATAGCACTTTCCAGTCACCTAAACCTAAAATTGGTGGCTAAAAATTGCAACTGTGTAATCTGCCTATTGCTTTTTCTATTTTTCAGCATCATATGAGTTGGTATAGTAAAAAATAAAAGTGCAGTACTGCTTTAAAAATATATTCGAATATATGGTTATAGCACTGAAAGTTGTGTAATGCCATGCACATTTTTCCATCAGTGGCTGTTAATTATCTACTGACATATTGACTSAAAAGGGTAAGCAAGATGTAAATTGTCTGAATGTGGTCAATGAATACGATTTTCTCAAGTTTGATCGTAGAAAATGCAGAAACYTCAACAATTCAGGCTATTTTGTTCAAGCTACTTTAGGCATAGGTTAGGTGTGTCTGTTGCCACATGGGGAAAAGGGCCGTTTTGAAGCCTTTAGGGCTTTAGAAAGTATCATTACTGCCTTAATTTCTATCCAAAATCCAGCAAACAGCTAGGGCCCAACATTAGAAATTGTGTCTAAGGAAAAAAGTGACAGAAAAAAAAATATTTCATAGCTTACAGAAAATATTTTTATCTGTACAGAAAGTATTTCCATTTATACACGTAAGCAATTTTTGCAAGAGCAAAAATTACTGATTCGTGTTTTGCATGTAAAGCTGTCTGAAATTCTTTTCTAAATACTRTTACTTAGCCAGTCATTGCATACACAAATATTCTTATCTAATTGTAGAACTCTGCACACGCTCCACTGAATTGCATCCTATTTTTTTGAAGTATTTTAAAATCCAACTTCCACAGCAAAAAGCTGCCCTCAACACATCTTAGTAAACTGTAATTGCAGACTCTGTAATTTGTATCACACTCACTTTTCAGTGTGACCAACACGATTTYGTGAATTTATTTCAGTGATCATTTATAAAAGATTCAAACCCCTAAGTCACACAGCATTCCATAAATGAATACAGATTTATAATGACAAGAACTGTTTTTAAAGGATTGAAGTAAGACAAACAGATCACTTAAGTTTGTATTTAGTTCTGTGTAAAAGAAGTAGGCTAATTTTATCTATTTCTGTACCTCAGTTTTATATGTGTATTTGTGTGTAAATGTGATTGCATTATTCACAACAAATTAAAATTGATTTAATTATATAATTTTAATATTTATTAAGTCTTAACTTTTTAAAACAGTAAGTTTCTGGAAGAATGTCAGTACAGTCATCTCTTATCTCTACCAATAGTATTAGATCACTGTAAAATACAGTTCTATATAAAGATACTTTCTGAACATTTGTGTTTTAATCACAAAAGAAAATTTTACCAGCCAAACATACAAGCTTTTTTTCTTTCTTTTTTTTTTTTTTTCAAGAAAAGGTGGTAACCTACAAATGTGAGTGTATAAAGCTTCCCAGGAGAGAAACAAAGTCAGGGAGCATCTGAAAATTTTATCTGTGCAATAGTATGATCTCCTCCACAGCAAGTAGGCATGGCTCAGTTTTATTAAAATTAACTGTGATTGCCTATAAATGTAACTTTGCATGGTGTGGATTCTTTCCGATTGATATGTAAGGCTTTCTCTGATAATGTGCAGCTTAGTAAGCTTTTAAGGCAATTTAGAGAGGCTCCTTATTTTTGTATCTTCACTCGATGTGAATCTAGGAGCACTAGAGTGATAAAAAAATAGGTGAACTGATATGCTTGGTGTATGCTGCTGAAATAGAAGGGAATAAATGTCATTCTCCTCTAATTGTCTCAGTTCTACCATTGAAGAAAGGCAGTGAATGGATCAAACTGAGGTAACTCTATCCTAAACAGGACATCAGAACATTAGAGAAATGTAGAATACAGAAATCATGATGCTTATAGAGTGAGGGTGCCTTGATGATTAGGTRGTAGTAGTTCAAAGAGGTTTTTATGGCAGTTTTGGATCTAGAGAGAATGTAGTTGCCGAAGTCCTGCTTCCAACACTGAAGTTTTCATGAGATGTAGACTGAAGTYTCTGCTTCCTCTCTCTGCCCACAAAGTGAATCTTCTAAGTTTACAACTTTTTCATTCTTCTAGTGGCCTATGAAAGATCACTGTAGCTTGAAGTGTTCCATTACTGTATGTTGATACAAAATGTAGATATACAAACATAATTTGATTTCTCCAAAAGAAGCCCATTGCACTGCAGGAATAAAGAGCTTAATAAGTGTTCAGTACAAAAACTACAGTTTCTCAATTTCTTACTGTTATTATTGGCCTTTAAAACCAGCAGGTACTCTCTACTCAATTAATTTTATAGAAGATCACTTACCAGGCACCATTTTATCAACACTTGACAACTAAATAGTGATTCACATATACCAGTAGATTTTCTGTTGTTTTCTTTTCTAAAAAAGAGACATGTCAGAACAGTTCCTGAAACCAGATTCATTCAAAATACATAAAGTCTGAACATACAGTTTAAAAAACTGTTGCACAAGACAGATGCATGTGTGGATAYATATTAACATAAGCAGTCATACATGGAATTCCTGCAGTGCAATAGGCTTCTTGTGTCATATAAGCAACTAAATTTAAATGATGCAAATGATTCCAAGAACAGGGAAGTTAGAAATATAAAMACATTTTATAGAACATTTGCTGCTGAGACTGATMCATTCTAAATGATTTTCCTTATATTTGATTGCCATCCTTGCAGAATGTAAACTTGGAATATTCTGCCAATGCACTGTGTGCATTGAACACTCTAGAATCTAAAAAGAATTAAAATGAGAATTCTGTACATAYTTTATTGACTTATGTATTGCACTCATATAATTGTAAATGGCTCAATATACTTCAGGTCCTTTTTAAACGTACCTTTAATGGATAAAAACTGCTACCTTTAGTCTTCCCACATCTGAACTTCTCTTGTTCGTTTTTTATGGACTCACTCTAGAGAATCATTTCTTTAGTTTCCTGTAGGCATCTGTTATTTCTCTCTTAGTTAAGTTGTAAGTGCTTATTGGTCAGCTTGTGGTAGTTTGTTCAAATGTGAAGTCATAGTGTACATGAGCAGTAATTTGAAATTCCTTTTGACACTAAGCATGGCTACAGGAGCATATCAATCTACAGTCAAGAGAACTGCATTGCTTCTTCATCTCCTTTTGTTACTATGACTTATTTCTTCCCTCTGGCTTTTTAGCTTTCTTCCAAGTTAATAGGTTCTCAACTCTTGAGATACCTGATACCTTGTCTTGTCATTAATCACTCTGAAGTTAACAGCTTTCAGCACTATCTTGACTTTAACTTTGTTCACATAGTAATGAATCAAAGTCATGAAAATATAGGATAGTGCCATCTGAAAGCAAAGCCCCTTTTTGTATTAGGCAGAGCATTGTTTTTAGAAATTCTTTTTACATTTTTTCGAAAGAATGACAGACCGATTGAAATTAATAAAGCTAACTGGACATACAATTGGAGATACCAGCAYGTCTAGTAAGTAAATTTTGAATGAAAGCAATTCAATATATTATTTCTAGAAACGTAAGGTGTTRAAGGTGTGTTCTAAAACTCAACAATGTAACTCATTCAGGCCTTGACTATATTACCATGCCACTTCAACTGAGGATTTTCATGTTTTTTCCATTACTATGAAGACAACTTATTGGTCCATACATTAATGATTATATGTTTAATTTATTTAAAGCAGGTCATGTCAGGAGATCTGAACAAAGGATTTATATAGTTTACAAATTAATTACAATCCATGATTCTTTTGGAATCCATCCTGAACATGGGTGAACCTACCTGCAAAATAAGCAGAAAGTTCCATGTAGGACAAAGAACAACTGTTGTTTAACTTACTATCCAAAATAACTCTTCTAATTGTCAATTTTCCCCAAAAGCCATTAGCAGAAGAATTTTATCCTTCTTCAARGAGAGGGGTTGGACTCTGGGAATTTTTGATGTATTTCAATCAGTTCAGTTCCTGGTTTATATTTGACTCACAATGATTTATACATGTAATAGACCAGAATTCTGARAACACTTGTCCCTTGAAGACCTTCTGGTAGGCTGATCATCACTACACAAAAGCAACTACAGTTCATGTGCACTGAGCCCAGAGCCCACTAAAGTAAGCAACACATTTTAGGTAGTCTGTTAGTTTTATCACGAGAGAGCAATTGTTGCCTTCACTTTCATTTATATCAGGAGTAGATTAGTACAGGCTGTAGAGGAGTTCAGTTGTACCCTTTCCTTTGATGGAAATTTTCATTTAAAAAGAAAACTAGAGAAATATTCTTCGATTTGTATTATTCCAATCGACAAAAAAAAAAAAAAAAAGGTGAACATTCTAAATTCGGGAAGATACAGAAGGGGACATCCTGGTCTGCTGAGGTCCAGGAGTTTTCTGGGACTTTTTACTTAAAAAGATAATTGTCTTAGCTCATACTCTAATAAAATCTGGCATTATTTTTTTAGTTTTAAAAACTTCTGTGTGTTATTTAGGAGAGCACTATAAAGAAAAGTTTTTACACTATAAAAAGCCTGAAAAGATCAACCTCAAAATATTGGCTGTCTTGGAGATCTGTTACTGTATATTTATATCACATTGAATAAAACAGAATTTTAATATATATGTGAGTGCTTTGCATGAATTGTAGTCCCCTACTAMATCAATTCCAAAAACAATTCTAACAAATCCTGATTACTCTCTCCTTCAGCTTATTTTATAATTTAATCCATCCAGATGGCTTTCCATTTCTTTCAGAAGATCTAAAGGAGATCAAGAGTTAAAGTAAGTTTTTAGAAGTTCTATGATAATTAGCTAAAAATAGCCACACCAAAATCAGTACAAATTSGTTAGAAAAAAAATTGTCAGTAAAGATTAAATAAAAATATTCTTAAAACTCAGTGTATTTACTTTAAGAGGCGACCCGTATGTTTTGTTCTTGAGGTCACATTACCCCCAAAAGATATAGACATGTTCTAATGTTGGTTTAAAACAAAGAAATTTGTAAATACATAGCATCACTCATTTAGGGAAATCTGAACAATACAACAATTTCTAGGAAGTAATACTCTGAGTGGGAAAGTGAAAAAGGAATACAGGGAGTAAGGTACAGTTACATCACTGCTGTCACACACAGTTCTCCAAATGGTTTAGCAGGCACTATTCATCTGTAGTACTGAATGTTATCAAAAACATTCAATAAAAACAAAAAGCAACAGCCAAATGGCGACACACCAAAGCAAAATTTACAGTCTAGCAGAGTATCTAAATATTCCTGAACAGGAATCAGAAGATGAAATGAGCTAGAATTTTAAAATAATTTTTAAGAATGGTTCTCCTATTCATTATTCACTCAGTTCACACAGTTCACACAATTGCATATGCATAGTTTGTCACTGAGATACTAAAAGCTGTACAACTTGGTAACAACAGCACTCCTAAGACTAAATAGTTAGACTATTAAGTAGATAATACTTTAACAGTCAATAGGTAAATTGTAAAACTGGCTGTATTTACTAGGTCSTAATAATCTAAGTACAAGTACATGTTTGCAGTCAAAACAACATCTAAATCTCTGATAATGTTCAGATCTCATGTCCACTGAGATTCTAAAAACTGCAATGACAGAATGATGTTTATGAAGTACAGTCTTTTTTTATCAAAGCATAGATAAGGCTGAGGAAYTGAGAATACCAACTGGAGTTTCAATATGGTAAAGAACAATAAGAAATAAAACCAGAAGAATGAACACCAGAAAGTCCCTGCTGCTGGCTTCAGTATCACTAGAATTGTTAGGTTTTATATTATCAAAATGAATAATGATAAAATAAGCACAGTGTATTTAGAAATGAGTAAAAACCAAGAGGATGAAGAGACAAACAGCAGACAACTCTGAAAATATAGAAGAATAAGGAGGTACTGACAAAATCTTTATGCCTTATCTGGATCAGGTGAAATCTGAGGATAGATGAGGTTTGAGTATAGATGAGGTTTGAGTATAGATGAAACTTTACAAGGCTCTTTATTTTGTAAATCAGACTTTTGAATAAAGCATCAGCAGAGCATTTTTCCACAGCCCAAAGGGTGAAATCAAGAAGATACAGATTTGGATAACAAGGCAAAGGGTTGGTGCATAACCTGAAGTGCTTTCCAAAGTGATTATCACCAGCCTTTCAGTATCTTTGTGCTACATTATCTTTTTCTTTGCCRGTTAGAGGTTAAGTGCGCTACTCACTAGCTGGTTGCCAGTGTCTTCCATCTGCGAGAGTATTCGACGGTTGTGAAGCCCAGTGAATAAGTGATTTTTGCCATGTGAACTAGGAGGCCACAGGCTCTGGTCTGACCTCAGGGGCTCAGGACTGGTCATGGCCTGAGCAGGGCTACACTGGTTTGAGYGCCTGCGCTGGRGCCCAAGGGCTGCTGCCGGCCCKGCCCTGGCCCCAGCCCCAGCCMCAGCCCATCCCCATGGCAGGCCCCTCTAGGCAGCCGTGTCCACTCCATCTCCAAGAACATCCAGCATCAAAAACAATGTCATTAGTGTGTAGCATTTTAATTTAACTCAATACTATTTTAGCTAGTATTTACAGTGCAAATTTAGTTAGAAGGAAACTATGCATTGAAAAGTAACACAGCAGATTGAAAGAAGCTCTCTTGACTGATAATCTCRTATTTTGAATAAGTCAGAAGAGCTCTCACTCTGCAATTAATTGAAATTGCAAATTTTTTTGTTTACACTGAAACTCAAGCAGTTTTAAAGTCAGATAGGCAGCTACAACAGCAAAGTATCTGTGAACACTTTTCCATTTTACAGTGCTGTCAGCATTTTTGTTTTGTCTCCCCCACATCCTCAGTTTATTTTTGTTTCTGTTTCTGGACTCTCAAAGTAAAGAATAGAATAATTARTTCATCTTGTGAGTAAGCAACCTAAATATACTTTTTTCTAGATACTCTCTATATACTGATATATTATAATAAATCTATGCTTTACAATCTTTTCCCCCATAGAGTGGGAAAACCAAAGTTAGCAAGCGTGATGTGAACCAGAAGCAGCTAGAACTTTGAGGCAGATCTGCCTGCACTTTTGCTTTAATATCACACCAAAACACTAGAAGGGCTTTGWATCACTAAATCTATGTTCTGTAAGAGCATAAGGAGCAGAAAAAAAAAGTTTTAAAGAAAGACATTTTAAATGATGATAGACTAAAACGAAAAAGGCTTAATTGTGTCCTTTCTTCCAATTTTGGTATAATTCCCCCAGTTTTCTTATCAAATCAGTTCTATGGGTATAAGCAATTTCTATGCCTTTCTTTCTGGGACCATGGAAAGAATCTCTCCATCCTTCACCGTTCTGGTTTAGCTACTATCTCTTTTCTCTGCTTCTCACAAATTCCTCGCTTTGTATTCACATTGTTCATCCTGTGGCTTGCAGCCTCTGCCTGGACTCCAGCAACTTGTTATTCTCAGAAGTGATGCCACTCCTTCCCTCCAGGAGKTTTCTCCTAATCCACTGTGCAGTAGACAGAAGTCAAAACAGACACTATTCTTTTATGCTGCTCATTCACACACTTTTGAAAAGAGTTTAACATACACTAACTTAATACTAGTATTTTACATATTGTGAAAATTGAGCAGACAGAACAGATAACATCTGTCACAACAAATACTAACTTGCTCTGTAACAATTAGAGGAAATTAGTAACAAATACTAATTTCCTCTGATGGAAATACAAACTTCCATTTGAAATTAAAATTGAGTTTCTTACAAAGTAACATGCCACCAGAAGGCAGTTTTACGGGAAATATTTCCAGATACAAAGTCATGAGGTTGACAGCACCACTATTCAGTACACTTATCTTTCACCTTGGGCTAGCAATTAATTACCACTGATGGAGAAAGGCTGCTGCAATTTAGTGTATAGTTTTCTTTATTCTTCAGAATAAGAAAACATGTTTAAAATCTAAAAAAATATTACTTTTAGGACAAAATGATAACTTAAGCGATACAAAGTAAGGCTGATTTTCCTGGAAACAACTAGGTCATTCATTATTGACTATTATGGCTTTTGGTATCCATGGCCAATTTAACACCCTCATGTTTTTTTGTAGTTCTGTACTTGAAATTGTACACATTAGGGTCCTGGCTCAGGACTTGATGGGGGAACCTAGTAACAGCTGTCCAGTACAAGGAGGCTGTCAAAAAGAGGGAGCTAGGTTTAGCACAGTGATGCATGGTGGAAGGATGAGAAACAATGGGCGTAACTTGAAATAAGAGGTTCAGACTGGATATCAGGAAAATCTTTTTCACTGTGTGGACAGTCAAGCATTGCAGTAAGTTGCCCAAAGAAGTCGTGCAGTCTCAGACACTGGCAGTTTACAAGCCTAGACTGAACAAAGCTGTGAGCAGCCTGGTCTTAYTCCATAGCTGACCCCGCTTTGAGGAGTAGGTCTGACTAAAGACCTCCTGAGGTCCCTTTCATTACACTGTATGATAACAATGAAATAACGACAAAAACTCAGTGTAATAACAGTATTTAGATTCACTTCTACTTTCAGATTAGAAATGCCCAGAAATAAAACACATTCCAAATCTGTATCACTGTGAGTAAGCTACAGTTTTACAATTTGAGAGTGTTTTTACACTGACCTTTTTTATTATTTTTCCCTGGAATTTACTAGTTCAGAGAGAGTAGGAGTGACTCTGTACTCTGGACACCAAAACAGTACCCTCATCCTTGGCTGTGAAAGGCAGAAGATATATCATGTATTACATAGCCACTATGCAAGTTCCTAACCTCTGGTCAACAAAGCCATCTTCAYCCACATGCTCAGCCTTACTCTCTCTTTCTCAGTAAATCTATGTACATGGACAATCTATACTTTTCTGTTTCCTAATAGTTCCAAAGATAAATATACAGAACTCTTGTAAACTTAGATACTTTATAATGGCAGCAGGTACTGAATACAAACAGTGGGGAAGTTACATTTCTGTACAAATAAATCATGATTTTTCACAGTTTGGGGGTGGGTTTTACTGAGAAATCACAGTTCCATGAACTAAGACCCATGGGGTATGATCCTGAGGGCAGGTGAAAGCATAGAGTCCCTGTGCTGCTGGCCCTATGATACCATCACAGTATTCTCAGGGCAATAYAAATTTAGTATACAAATTTGACAAATACAATTTGACATTTTAGTACCACCAAGAGAGCAGAACTCAACTGACTTCTCTTCCCTGAGCTGAGCTAAGGAGTAGCTCAGTTTCAAATTTCTTTCTCCATTCTCCAGAATGCACTCAAATCCATACCTACCCACAGCCAAGCAATTTGGRCAGTAGATGGTTAATGTTTGAGTTYAGGTATGAGACTGCTTTCTTGTAATGTGGTGCACCCTTGACTCATTGTTATCTCAATTCTTTCTTGGCTTGACTTGAGTCTCGGGAAAGAAAACAAGTAGCACTAACTTCCACAGGCAAGAAAGAAAGAGATTTCAGCACTTAATGAACATGTTTGAACGAATGAAATTTCTGTGGTAAGTCATTCAAAATTGTGTAAGCACAATACTAATTATACTTTCCATAATTAATTAAACTATGAAAAACCATAGGATATACAGACTGTAATATTATCATATTATTTAATTCTAGTTCTGCAAATCAGTGGCTTGATACACTGTGTCTTGAAAGGCGCAAGCTATTTATTGACATCATATCAAATGTCAGCAGAACACAACACTGCAGCTGCTTAATCAATGAAATATAAACACCAGAAAACATGAAAAATCTGTGAGGCAATTTGTTTACTGTGAATGGATGACGGCTGTTCACATTTCAAATTCAGTAAGACTCATTTACTCATTTTAGAGAATTAAGCAATGAAGCAGAACTTTACAAATGACATCACTAGCTCCAGGCATGATACAAAAAGACTGTATTGAATCAACACCGCTATAGACATTGTAATAAAATGATGCCTATCTTTTTAAAAGAAAAATCCATTCAAGTATGTCCATGATATAAAGACTACTAAATAGACAAAAATCAAATTTATTTTACAAGGATTTTACACATTATAGTAAAAAGTTACTGCATTCATTGCTTTTAGAAAGTATAAAGTTCTTTTGTTCATGTTGTTGACAGATTTAAATACTTTTAAAATGAATTTAAATCCTAAAATATCGTATTTTCTAAATTGCTAACATTTAATACCATTAAAATCAAATGTGCATTTTTAAATAAAGCGCATTTACAAAATAAATATAGATTATAAATGAAAATAAAACTACTACTTAAGGAAAAAGTRTAAGATGACAATGTATAAGGAAAAGATTATGCTAACCACAACCTATTTTAATTTACCAGCTAGTGTATGTGTGAATGAAATTTCTAAAAACAGAGTAGGAATACATCATATTTGAAYTAAGTTTTCTTCCAAAATACAGGAATCATTTCATTAGCCTTCTCCTGAACAGTGGTCAGTTATTTCAAAGACAAGGTTTACTATCTTGGCAGTAAAACTAGTAGACTGAAAAAGATTATTTTTATCAATTAGCTTTTGCAGCTCACTACAAAGTGAACATTTCTGAAGCCAAGTCTGTGGAAAGACTCTATTCTCTGAATAGCTTTAATTTGTTCCTTTGGCAGACTTTCAGGTGCTTGTTGACTGGTTTCATGTCATCCAACATCAGCTGCTCGAAGCTCTGTATCTATTCTCAGGTATTTGTTTTCTGTGCCTGTTCAGCTAGGAGAAAGACAGGTAACCCGGGGGAGAGAGAGGGAAATTCARTCATCTGGCTTGGATACCTTCCTTGGCCCTCAAGAGGTGCTCAGGTTGCCCTGCTGGTTCTGAATGGGCTTGTGGTGAAAATCAGATTTTTATATGGCCCCGGTTAGGGCAGAGAGATTTAATTTTACGTGTCTTGGAGCAYGGACCTCCCAAACACAGTGAGCAAACACCCTGCCTTTCGTCTCGGCAGTGCTGCTCTGGGTCCCAAGGCCGGTGGTTTCATCCCGGTGTTGGCAGCGGGGGGCTAGGGCTGGCTGTCAGCACCTGGAGTCCCTCGCCAGGAGCAGTATGACCTTCATGGTGATGGTTTCCTCTCTGTAGGATCCTCTTCACACCGGTTTTGCATGTTTGCTAGTGTACTATTACACCGTTGTCTTTCTTCACAGGTATGCAACTTCACATTATGTCTGAATTTATTATATACGGGGCCTTTCCACATATGTTAAACACAATTTCTTTGCTTTTTACTGCCTCTTTGTATTGCACGTGAACGGCAGCAGGGAGCAAGCAGACCTGCCCTGCGCGGAGGTGGCCGCCAGCCGCCCCGGGCTGGTCGCGGCCGGTTCCAGCCGGCTCTGGCCGGGGGAAGCCGCCGCCACCGCCGCGCCGAAGCAGGGCGCGCTGAGGTGCGCGGCGGCGCTGCTCCAGCCTGGGCCCGACACGGGCGGGGCCGCCGCGCCGGGCCGGGGGGGAGGCGAGGCAGGGGGAGAAGCCGCAGCGGCTGCGGGGGCAGAGGCGCGGGCTGGCGGGGAGGGGGCCGCGGAGCCGCCGCGGCGGGAGAAGAGGGCGGCGCGGGGCGGCAGAGAGGCGGCTGCGGGCTGAGCCCAACCTGCTGCGCTGGCATCGCCTCCGCGAAGTGAGCGAGTGTAACCGGAGGGCAGCGGGGAATAGGAGGTGGGGAGGAGCGTTACCGGGCTGAACTTGAACCTGGGAAAGGGGGGAGGAAAGGTATTGTCCTGAGTTTCTCTGTAATTTTTTGTTTCTGAATACCCAAAGTAATCATTAAAAGCTTGTTAATTGGCAATAAATTGACTCAAATTCCCTGAGTCAAGACTGTTTTGCCTRTGACACCCCTAAAACTAGCGTTGTGCAGCTCTAGGTCTGTTTTTATTACCTGACGGCTGATGAGCTGTTTACAGCAAAGAGGTCTCCAACAGCAGCCTGTGCCCCATCTCCTACTCTCCTATGCCTTGACTCTTGCATGCTGCATACCGTGTCTCCACTTGTCAAGGCATCTGCTGTCTGACTAGGCTTGTATTTCTCTACATCATTGTCAGTCATAAAATCATGGTGGTACCATACAAAGGTAAACAAAACCAATTAGCCATAGATACCTGGTCAAATAGAAAATGTACCGTCTCAGCAAACTAAGTAAATTTCACCACTTCAGTTATTAACTTGATGATTTCTGCTTAGGAAATCTCATCCAACTTTTTCTACAGAAAAAAAAAACAACTGAGATGGGGGGGGAACACTGTCCTGCCAAAAGAACACAAAACAAGCAATTGCATAGCCTGTTCCTTTTGGCAAATACAGTTATAATCCAACATCTGTCTTCTAGAGGCATAGTTGGCTTGCTTTAAGGGATGTATCAATCTGTCAACATTAGGAATCCAGCAGGAAAACTGCTGATTAGCTCAGCAATGATCTTGGATCTAGTTGACCAGTCATGTGGTCTCGTTCACCTCTCAGGTTACTGACTTGCCACAGTTTCTGTAGCCATTGCTCAGAGGCCTCTGGGCTTCATTGACTGCCTTCATGATACGCTTTCCCATGTCCTGGCTAATACAGTTTGTCTAGAATGTAGTTCCTTTACCACACTTCAGACAGATGCAACGTTGCCACATCACAGCAAACTAGTTGTTGCTGCATCCTTTAATGCTAGCACCTGCAACATGTTTACCAACATGCAGCTAAATGTATTTTTAACATACAGAAATTAAAGGATAACATTTTGTTTCACAACTAGTGTACTGAAATATATACTGTATATATTGTTTCTGATAAACTATTATTTATATTTTTTTATCATTTTTTATAATCATTGTCCTTCTGTGAAAGACCCCAGGCCATATTTCCTGCTCAGTATTGGTGCCAGGCATGTAGTTAGGCACTGAGTCTGCAGTGCTTCCTGAAATGGTAGGTGTACCAGTAATCTGCTCACTGTCTACAGATGTGAATACTTCCAGCTTGTCCCATAAAAGAATGCTGCTCTATGTCAAATTTAGTTTTGCTAAATTTAAATATAACCAAAGGTCATTGTAAACTAAAACTTACAATCCTAAGAAGCCTTGGACATTGAAAAATAGATTTTTTTGCAAAGGATATAATTCTCTGTTGTTTCTCAGTGTGATAATGTTATCATCTGCTATGATAAATGAACTTTTTTCTTCTCATCACACTTCTAATAGTTGGCAGATGTACACAATTACCTAATTACCTAATATATTTCTTTTTGTTTCTTTTGTTTTTCCATCTTGAAAAGAGTTCTGTTCACAGATTTGTATAAATTGGTGAATTCTAGAGGTTCAGACTACCATGTCCTGAGGTTTGGACTCCTCAGTGGCCATAGCTTGCTCACTAAGTAATGCTGCTAATTATAAAATGTAGTCAATCTTCTGCATGTGTGCCAGGCTGAGAGTACTTTTGCTTCTTGCATACGTCTGCATACCCTTGCATTATTAGTAATTATAATGTAGTAGTACTTTGGCTAGAGGTGTGAATCAAGCAGTTTAAATGTTTGTAGCTGATTGAAGACTCCATCTGAAAACCTGCCAGTGGTGAAAATATGTCAACATGCCTGTCAAGTTAGTTATTTACTCCAGAGTATAATACACTAGTGTGGTGAGCTGCATGTAATTGCAGGTGCTTTTTGTTGATTAAGAGTTGATACACAAAGATATAAGTGGCTTGGTGCCTGTTTATGAGTTTTTTTCCTTTCCACAAAATACAGTTGTGACTGCAACCAAGAGAGGAGGCCAAGTGTACATGATTTAATTTATAATAGAGGAAACTGCCAGAGCATTTTAATGAATCCAATTGATTTTTTCAATCTATACATAACCATGGGCATCAGTCAATTGGGTATGATAACTTTAAAGAGGACAAAGCTGCTCATTTGCTTCTAAAAAGTTTGTATATTTGCAGAGAGAGAAAAAAAAAGGCAAACTTTCCAACTGCTGCTTTATTTAAAGCTCTTAATCCTGGATTCATGCAACTATCTGAATAGCTCACTGTCTACATTACAAATATTGCAGCTCCAATTTCTCCTCATTTCAGAGAAATTCTTGAAAATACTACTACTGAAAGGTTGGGCAGATAATAACTACAACAACAATAATAAACATCTCAGAATAGTTATTTTTTAAATCAATCTTTATATTTATTATGATTGATCACAGAATCACAGTATAGTGGAGGTTAGAAGGGCCTTCTGTAGACAGTAATCCAGTCCAACCCTCATGCTCAAGCAGGGTCACCTAGAGCACCTTGCACAGGATCGTGTCTGAGAAAGGTTTGAATATCTCCAGAGAAGGAGACTCCACAACCTTTCTGGGCAACCTGTGCCAGTGCTCTGTCAGTCTCACAGAAAAGAAGTTTTTCCTCATATTTAGGTGGAACTTTCTGTGGTTCAGTTTGTGCCCATTGCCTCTTGTCCTGTTACTAGGCATCACTGAAAAAGAGCCTGGCCCCATCTTCTTGACACCGTCCTGTAAGATATTTGCAGACATTGATAAGATCCCCTCTCAGTCTTCTGGAGGCTAAACAGGCTCTTGCAGCCTTTTGTCATGAGAGAGATGCTCCAGTCCCCTAACCATCTTTGTAGCCTGGACTTTCTCCAGTAGTTTCATGTCCCTATTGTGCAGGGGAGCCCAGAACTGGACACGCTACTCCAGATGTGGCGTCACCAGGCCACATCTCAGGCACTCAGGGCTGAGTAGAGGGGCAGGATCACCTCCCTCGACCTGCTGGCAACACTCTTCCTAATGCAGCCCAGGACACCATTGGCCTTCTTGGCCACAAGGGCACATCGCTGGCTCATGGTCAACTTGTCATCCACCAACACTCCTAGGTCTTTCTCTGCAGAGCTGCTCTCCAGAAGGTCAGCCCCTAGCTTGTACTGGTGCCTAGGGTTAATTCTCCCTAGGTGCAGGACTCTGCACTTGCCCTTGTTGAACCTCAGGAGGTTCCTCTCTGCCCAGCTCTCCAGYCTGTCCAGGTCTCTCTGAATGGCAGCACAGCCCTCAGGTGGATCAGTTTAGTATCATCAGCAAACTTGCTGTGGAGGGTCTCTGTCTGAATATTAGGGTACATAAAGCAGGAATATATGGCCAAATTTTAAAAGGTTTCCAGTGAGCTTAGTTGCAGATCAGTTAGTTTTTCAGATTTCTAATAGGAGTTTGTCTGAAACTGTGCTCAGAAATCTGAAGTCTACTATTTTCTTGATGACTCATACTCTGTAGAAGAGAAAGCTGATGAATTTGCTGAATCCTCTTTTATTTATCAGTTTTACCAACTTTAATTCATCAGTTTTTAGAGAATCCCTTCTGATTTACACCAGATTATGTGAGACGGTATATGTAATACCATGTTTAGTATAAGTAGGAAGATCTGGGAGTTTGATATAAATAAACAGAAATGCTCATCATTATTAACTCCAGGCTATTCTTGGCTGAACTATAAATATGTTAATTGATAGGAATACAGTATGTTAACTGGGGCCCAGTGAGTGACTCAGTTGAACAGACTTTTGCTATGAAATAGTTAGAATAAATCTTATTTACTCCAAGGATACATTGCAGGAAAAAAGAAAGTGGTCAGAATTAATTATTGTGTAGAATGCAGCAAGCCTGTTAGCCCAGAGTGAATTAAAAAATACATAGTCAGCTTTGTGTGATTCACTAAAGTTGTCATTTGTCGACATGTGTTACAGTGCCAGTGAATAGAATTTCAATTCTAAAACTGCGTAGATCACTTTGGAAAATGGGGTTTCATAGGATATCAAAGTGTATGTTACCTCAAAAATGAAGTTTAATATGGAGCTGCTCGTGCTGCTTTATGGAAGCTATCTTACTATTTGAAAAAGTCTTGTTAGAAGAGACCTAACATGAGCATGAGATATCTTACATAGCACATTTATTTGGTGTGTCAAGTCATTTAGGTGTTTTCAAAAATGTCACCTTGGCACTTTATTTGTTCTTTAAAGTCTCATCTAGTTTCACAGAGTGCTAAAAAAAGTAAGTGCTAAAAATCATAAATAGCCAGATTGTACATCATGTGGCTAAGATTGTGATTTATGTCAGAGATATTTCTATATTTTTTTATAGAATGTCCCACAGTGTTATCAGCAGGTCACATATCTCTAGCCCATATATATGAAGACATAGTTTTATATGTCACATCAAAATAGCTGTACTTCCAGTCTCTTCTGAAGGAGTTTTGTCTCTTTCTAGTCATTACTCTGTTACCATCTTAAACAAAAAGAAACAGCCCAGAGGAAAGTGACTTCATTAGGTTAATTTYATTTAAAAATGCTGATCTTCCATTCTGTAGTTAAAGGAATTTGTAGCTGTGAGGATTTAAGTCTATAAGTGAATCAAGTGATGGAAGAAAAAGATGGATGTTCAAGAGCTGAGAAAGTAATTTGTTTAGTTGTGCCATTTATAATACTTGTAAGCATTCTGCTGATCTTGGTAACAGTAATCTGATACATAATTTTGTACATCTTAAACAGTAGTATTGAGCTATATAAAAATGTGGGAAAAATTCTAGATTGTCTAAACCAGGAGACAATCTCTGTCTGTCATTTACTCTACTGGCCTCAGATATCTAGCGAATAAAGAGATGATGATAATGATAAATGCAAATACATTTTCTTACACA
Organism: Rhea americana; assembly: GCF_003343005.1. Lineage (NCBI taxonomy): Eukaryota > Metazoa > Chordata > Aves > Rheiformes > Rheidae > Rhea > Rhea americana. The sequence goes on from NW_028186340.1 coordinate 1,069,714, forward strand.
CTTTTCATTAAAGGCAAGATATCCACCAAAATCATCACAATCTTTCATTACATTTATTTTATCCATCAATTTACTCTTCTTCAAGAGRTTGATAGTGACTTTTTAAAAATCATTAAACATGAGATAGGAGTCAAAGTTAGATTTTAAGTTAGAGAGGAAAGCCAGTATGACTCTACAGGCTGTTGAAACTATGGGTTTTACACATCTTTTATGTACATTTCAAATGTTGCTACTAAATTTGACTACTGCAGGTGTCAAGTTTCAATCATGCCTCCACAAAGTTTATGAGATCTGATAATAGACTACAAATTGTCTTGCAGAGGTTAGAATTCCCTATTAAATTACAAAAGGTCTTAACAAAAAGTTACATACTTTATAACATTTTTTCTATTTTAACGTGATGCAGGCAGACTGACTGTTTGATCTGAGGAGGTAGATTTGCATATTTGGAGAGAAGTTTTGCCTTTTTTTTTGTCTTCTGCAAAATCCTCTCCATCATTGCTTTCTTCTTTTCTCTTGCTTTTGTCTGTTTTTTGATCACAGCATTTTCCTTTTTTTCCTATTTTACACATTCAGATAAGCCTTTTTAACATAGATTTTCTGTGTTGGAATTCTGTGGTTACGTCTACATTAACATTTCCTTTAAATGTTAATTCAATTGGAATTTTTTTTGGTATAATGAAAATTCTCTAATGTTATTTCGGGCAGCATGGCTTTCATTTTTCATATTCATTATTAGTCCTGAATAGGAAGTTCAACTATATATGTATTTTCCTCCTGCTATGAAAGTAGAGCAGAATTTGGCTTTTTGTGAAAAGCCAGACCTTTTTCTTGTGCAAATCCAGATTGCAAGTCCCCAATAAAATGGATTATAGGTAGGGATGTTTTGAGAAGTTGCTTTTCTGCCATGAGGCAAACTAGAGTCCACAAGTTGAGGAACTGTTGGGTTTGATACCTTGTATTCAAGTTTCTCAGTTCTACAATGATTCTGAACCTGTTTTCCTATACTGTCTGCTGAAGCCACTAATTACTTTTGGATATGCCATTATTTTAGCTGTACACAGTCAAAGAAAAGAACTCTCTGTTCAAGAAAAAAGATGGAAAGTTTTCCAACCAAATGCCTCTATCATTTAATGGCAATGACATCACTCTTAGAGATGGGAGATGGTGGTTTGAGTTCTTTAACCTGAGAGAATTGAAGCTAGAACTTCTATACCAAAATGTGTCTAACCACTACACTGCAGCATGAAAGTGTTTTTTTTTTTTTTTCTTTTCCTGCTATGACTATGAAGTAGTTGTGGTTATTCTATGTGATGACTTCAATGCCAAACATAATATCAGAACTTCAGCTTTTTTGGAGATCACAGTCATTTAAGCAGCAAAACAGTATTTGAGTGAATTGATCTCTGAAATTTATGTACCTAAATGTCCCTTAAGACACAGTTACCTCCTAAAATGTTTTTCTAGGTCTTGTCCAAGGTGCTTTTCAGTCTTTGGGAAGGAAAGTACTGTTATCACTGCTTCAGTGTTTGCCAAGAATCTGGTTTCACTATTTTATTCCCTTTTGTAACTTCAAAACCTACTAAAAGAAGGATTTAATATCTAAAAATAGCTTTATTTTTTCCTGCTTACAAGACTTTTTTTAATGTCATCTCATGACAGAGAAAAAAATCACTTATTACAATCTTGCTGTCATAGTTACACTTCRTAAAATTCTTCAGGATAGCTTCAGGATATTTCTCTGGAGATATTTATAACAATAAGGAGTAAGATGTATAGGTATTCATTTCCTTATTACTCTGGGTCTTCTCTTATAACTGTTCATTTAAGAATGAATATTTATAGTCCACTCTGCACTTTTTCATATTTTCATTTCACTATGTTTTTCACTCTGTGTACTGTTCACAAATACAAGCGATATAGAACATGATTGTGTTTGTATGAAACAAATAATGAAGATCAGACAGAGATGTGTTACTTCACAGACAATTTCTGTGAAAATTTTACTCTTCCTGTACTTCGCCATTTTATAGGTCCAACCTGGAGGATTCCTTCTTCTGACTGAAAGAATTATTTGAATCAGCACCTAAAATAATTGAGGAAGTCTTTTTCAGAAAGAAATACTAACCTAAATGGAATCTTAAACTTTTGTCATCACAAAATATACATAACTTTGTTAATTACTTGAAATGCTGTTTATTTTGTTTATCTTTACTGAGTCCTTTCATTTAGAATAATGAATGACATAATACATGCATTGTGTGGATCACTTCCTTCTCATTGCTTATTGGCTAGCAAGTGGGTAAGTCTAGGTAGAAGAAATATCAGTAAGATACCTTCTTTGCATGAAGTAGCATATAAAGTGTATGTATGTGAAGATAAATCATAAATTGTTAGTAAATTTGAAAACAAATTTAAAATATATTGGGATCTAGACCTTTGTATTACTAAGCTTTTAGTGYCTCTGTTCCAGAATAAACTGGGAATCTGTTTTGTCAGTTAGCAATTCTAATGTATTCTAGAACTTAAAAGTTCTTAAAATATCTAAATTATGAATTAGACTGTTTAAGMAGTATGTAGAATTTTGTGTAGCCTGTGCAAGTGCCTGTCTTGTTTGCTCTGGRGAGTATTAGAGGATACTGGTGCACTAGTAAAAGAAATCTCTTCCTTCACCCTCTTTCATCCTTTTCTCTTCCCTCTCTCTCTCTGCCTCCCTCCTTCCTTCCTTCTCTTGCTTCCTCCCTCTCTCTGCCTTCCCTACCTTCTTCCTTTCTTCCCCTCCTTCCCCCTTCTTCCATGCCCTGCCTTCTCCTTCCCTTGTCCCCTTTAGACTGACTGACTGAAATACTAGGAAAACTGAAATACTAGTTTTAAGTCTTTACAGAAAGAGTTAAAAACATTTTACCTGTATTAAGCATAATGATGCTATTTCAGTTTCTGAGAAAAACAGCATTTATTCGAAGTTTCAACTAAATATTGATGTTAAAAGATTCAAGAAAGATGGCATATGTCACAAACATACCTATGGGACATGGAAYAGGCTTATATTATTGTTTTCTTTCATATGAATGAATACAGATATATATATCTATCAAACATATATGTAACAACTTCGCTTGGCCTTTGAAAAAGAGGCAAATTGTGAAAACAGTTGAACAAGTCAGGCCCTAAAGAGAAGCAGAAGCCCCGTAGCCTCKACCATCAAATTATACAATAGGATTTTAACAGGCAGCTTAGTCATTACCGCTAAGAAGTAGTGAAACTACCGTTGACTATTCTGTTGAACAGAAGGGAAGGAAATATGGTTTACTTGCCTCACAAAGAACAGAAAGGTTCAGGACCTTTAGGAAGCAGTTCCCTCTGRCATTTTGGTAGACTTGGCACATCCATAGAAATTTTAAGTAACGCTCTGCACTTTGAGAATTTAATAGACTTACAGTATTTCTTGAGGCATGCTCCCTTTCCCATATTATTAAGCTCTTTGGGAGAGGTGTTCCTCTTTAATTCTAGCTGGCTGTAAACATACAGGCAAAAAAAGCAGAAAAGACTGGTTCATATTTGTGCTAACAATAGGTGTCTCCTTTAAAGATTTTTGCTCTATCTTTTATTGGTAAAAAAGGCTTTTATTTTCTGCAGCTGCTTTTGAAGATCAGGAAATATACGTCCCTATATTAATAACATTAGTAGTTAAAGTTGGAGGTCATTTTGGTCATTTTACCTTTTTCTCTCTCCAGCARCAGTTTTCTATTCAATTTATACTTGCTGCTTTATTCACAAGAGCTTTTTATAAGTSATTTTTTTTTCCCATTTGTTCTCTTAGGAAATTTCTTTTCAAGAATCTCTAAATAACACTTTCTACCCAGTGGTTCTATTCTGGTTCCCCTCCGTCCTAAACTATTCATCCATTGTCTGTACATTGCAAACCTGGGGAGAACTTAAGGCTCTTGGATTCTCAGTTTTCCCTCCTCCGCTTCAGCCACATCCCCAAGATCTACCCATCAGAGTGCCCTTGCACAGCAGTCTACCTACAGGTTCACCTTAGAGACACACTCTGGTATTAAGTTTCCTTGAATTACCTCTGCTATTTACTCAGAAAGTTAAGAAGTATTTAATTTTAGTCTCGCTAGTAATGTAAGAACAGCACTTTCAACTTGCTCAGTAATGATTACTATGTTCTATATCCTGCAAGCTATGGACCATGATTTTTTCTTCCACTGAAAGGTGCGCAAATGAAGACTCATTTTCTTGCCCAATGGAGTTCCTTCTGCTTTGATTCACAAAGCATTTGTCACTTTGCTGGTGTCTGATACCCATTTATATAGAGTTATATACTTAGTATTTTTGTGCAGGTTTATTTTCATAGATTGTACTTTTCCAGTTTCATATCACAGAGACTTTTGTGCTTTAACGATTAAATTTTCTTTCCCAGTCAGTGCAATTAAATTGATCTATTATCCTTTAGGAATTTAGTAAAAAAGTGTATTTCCCATTCATGCCTTCAGAAAACATAATAATATCAGGCATAGTTCTAGTCTCTGAATTCCAGGTGAGACCTGCTCCTCTTGGAGAGGTAAAGTACTTTAGAAGAATGAGCCATCAGGTACATGCTTATTCGAACATAGGAGAGGCCTTATCACTTGCTGGGTAGCTGGCCAACTGAATTAATATTATATGGAGAAATTGTCTTCTTAAACAAAACTGATTATTAATGGATAACTATGTTAGATTTTTCTGTTTCTGTTGTTTCCTGATGAGTGMTAAACCCCAGCAGCTGGCTTCATAGAGAAAGGCCATTTTAAATCTAGACTTCGTCCAAGTGCTATTTTTGATAAAAACCGTAGCTGCCAAATTGAATATTATGGCTGTTCTTCCTATTGCCCCTAGCAGGAATGTGAAAATCCCTTTCTACAATAAACTCTGGTTGAAGTACTAGGAAGTGATTTTATTTGCAGAATAGTAGTATTGATCTGTAATAACTAGTGATGGCCTGCTCTTGCCCCAGGGAGTATCAGCCTTTCACAACAAGGGCAGCATAGAGACACTGCCTTTTCTGTGGCCAGGGTGAATGTCTGCCCAGGATCAGTACAACTCTGTTTGTTCTGGCTATTTTAATACTTCTGAATAGAGTGGTTAGTGAAGATAAGAAGTGAAACAAAGTTTACAAGTAGTCTTGATAAGTCCAGCACAACAAGGGCAAGTGCCGAGTCCTCACCTAGGGAGCAATAACCCTAGGCACCAATACAAGCTGGGGGGTGACGTGCTGGAGAGCAGCTCTGCAGAGAAAGACCTAGGAGTGTTGGTGGATGACAGGTTGACCATGAGCCAGCAATGTGCCCTTGTGGCCAGGAAGGCCAATGGTGTCCTGGGCTGCATTAGGAAGAGTGTTGCCAGCAGGTYGAGAGAGGTGATCCTGCCCCTCTACTCAGCCCTGGCGAGGCCTCATCTTGAGTCCTGCGTCCAGTTCTGGGCTCTCCAGTACAAGAGAGACATGGAGCTACTGGGGAGAGTCCAGCATAGGACTACAAGGATGATCAGAGGGCTGGAGCACCTGCCCTMTGAGGAACGRCTGYGAGAGCTGGGCCTGTTTAGCCTCCAGAAGAGAAAACTGAGGAGGGATCTTATCAATGTGTACAAGTACCTGGAGGGAGAGTGTCAAGGGGACAGGGACAAACTCTTTTCAGTTGTCCCGTGTGACAGGGCAAGAGGCAATGGGCAGAAACTGATGCACAGGAAGTTCTGCCTGAGCGTAAGGGGGAATTTCTTCCCTGTGAGAGTGACAGAGCACTGGCACAGGTTGCCCAGAGAGGTTGTGGAGTCTCCTTCTCTGGAGATCTTCAAGGCCTGCCTGGATGCAACCCTGTCTACCATGCTGTAGGTGACCCTGCTGATCAGGGAGGTTGGACTAGATGATCTCTGGAGGTCCCTTCCAACCTTACTAATTCTATGATTCTATGATTACCATATTTTTTTTCTGTAATAGGCTTTCCTCTGATTGAAGTTAAGGTTCTGTACATTGGTTTACTTTATAAATGTCTGTTTCCAAGTCTACTGATTGGAGGTTTGTATAAAGCACGTCAGTGAGCTCTGATACTGCCCGTTTGATCTAAAATTAAGATTTTAGCCCTTGTAGTCTTTCATGGAGATTTGCACTCTCTTTTCTGAGACTCAGATTTATATTGCCTTAAGTAGATTTCATTTTGATTCAAACTTTATTGAAACTTTGCATGCAGTAAAAAGGTATCATTCATTGTATTTGATAAGAAATTTATATGATGTGGCTAATACTGTATCCATACTTCAAAGATTCATGCTTTTAATTTATCATCAAAAATACTGGTATATTTTAGGACCTGGAAATATAAGGCAAGAGCTTGTGATTCAGTGCAGTTTTTAAATGGAAAAAATATGTTCTATCTACAAAGGAAATTGCTAAAAATCCATCTCAGTTTTGTGCTTAAAAAGTTATAAATGAATAAATTAAAAAAATAGATTGTTGATAAAAATATCCTGATAYATTTTACATGAGGAAAAAAGGAAAACATACTAACTCATGACAATTCCCCAAAGGAAGAATTCTATATTTAACAAAAAATCATTTTTCATAAAAGGTTCCATACCAAAAAATTATCTTTCTAATTTAATCTTTTAGACACATAAATAGTATATATTTTCAAATGTGTGAAATTTGATATTATGTTTTTTAAGACCAGATATTATTTACTGACAACTACTTTTGTCACAAATTAAATTTATCCATAGAGTGCATTTAACTCAGTCCCTTTGGGKGGGATTCAGTTTCCAGTTAAGACACCAGATTAAGCATTTGGATGTTTTTGTGTACTCGTTTACATGTGAGCAGTGTGTCTTGACAGCTATTACATTTAATTGAGCTGTAGTTGAAACTGCCGATTCTAGAGAGCTGCTTGTCTTGACGTGATACAGGTATCTACATCATGTAATTAGCGCTTGAAATTCCACTGACTGTATCTCTGTGGTGCCAGCCCAGAGCTGAACCCATGCTTCCAGCCTTTCGACATGGAGTTGTTAAACAATTTAATAAGGTCATACGATGTGTTAAGTCTTTTAAGAAAATTAWGTAATTTCACATTTGGTGGGAGATGTATAGCTGCTTGTTTAAACAGTTACATACTTAAACTCAGCAGCCCCATGCCCTGTCAGCGTAACTACTGACCTGAGCTCTTACCTAAATAGGGAACAGGATCAACTGAAAAGTATCCCAAGAAAAGTAAAAATTGTCATATTTCAGCCAGATTATTTCCCTGATGCAGTTTATTGTGGATCATGAACGATTGTGCCAGCACTGTGCAAGCGAAAACAGGAAGCGAGCAATTTAATTGAAAATTGGATGYCAGACTGTAACTTCAGAGAATATGGGGGGGAAGATGGTACATAACTTCACTAATTCAAAAAGAAATATTTACCTGGAGACTAGGACATATGATGAAATTCAGGAAAAAGATAACAAGGAGTGAACAAGATTAGATTAATTGTTAACTGACCTATGCAAACAGGGATCAGTTTAAGTACAGAAATACTTGATCAATTGAAATCTGACAGTTCTCAGATTAAGAGAGCCTTATTCTTTAATTAGTTTTTAAGTAGACAAGAGTGTTAAGCAGTAGTAATGACATAAGAGGTGGTTTTCTACAATTTCAGTGTGAAACTGAAATTATTACARTAACTTTCTAAACATTTCAATTATCAAATTTCTCTTCATTCCCAAACTGTTCAGTGCTTTCTGTGTATTTTTGGTATTTGATTTTAATTGCTAGAAACCACTTGTTTCACTTCAGCTGAAATCACTCTCCTACTAAATCATTTCTATTTGATAGTCACCGTGAGATGCAATTGCCCCATTCTTATTAAAATACAGATGAGTGAATATATATGGGTGTAATATATACTATTTCCTGAAATACTGTCTTCTCTGTCTTATGCATAACTCTTTTAAAAATCTTACTTTTTTCAGTAGAGAATTGACAGAGTAAGTGTACTGAAACTGTATTAAAAGATAATAGGTTAGGATAATCTTTCACATATTTTACTTGTAGATAAGTACTCATTTCAGCAGGGAAGAAAATGGATTTATAAATAGAAATCCCAAAGGAGATTTCCCTTAAAAATGATTTTATTTTACTCAGTAACCCTGGATATTTATGCAAATGGCACTACGTGGTTTCTTAATGAATTTAGTGATACCTATTAAAGATGTTAGTAATTGCCTTTGACTTTTAATGTGTTGTCCTTAGGACATGGTAGTGAAACTAATGACTTTTAGTAGGGATGCAGTTAAATGTAAACAAATAAGAAAGGATTGGGGTTTTTCTAGAGGAAGTTAATGAAGGATTTCATGGTCTTCAAATGTAAAATCAATAGAAAATGCTGAGAATTAAATTCAGTTACTTAAGTTAAAATTCATGAACTTTCACATAACTCTATGAGATACTCTTTGCTCACTCTGTCCTGCTTTTTTGATCTTCCATGATTTTTATTTCAATGAAATAAACAAATATTCACTGTATTGAAAGACCATGATGAACCCAGTCTACTAATGATGTCCTTAATTTCTTGTATGTTCCCCTGTAATCAGGAAATTCAATCAAGCTGATAACTGATTTTTTTAAAAAAATCTAAAAACTTCTTGAATCAACCATCTCCCATCAGATTATGGTCTCTGTTAACAGTGTTTATTTTACTGAGAATTTGAAGAATATATCATGGCTTTAATATATCATCAGCTAAACCTAAACAGCAAATGTCTTTTGGGGGGGGGATTTGACTGGGGAAAGAAGTACTTACATGTTCTGTTAAAATTGTTGTCAGCAGAAATATACAACACCTATGTTGAATTCTATGCCATTGGTATTGATATTAAAGAAAAACAGAAGGTTATACATCAAATTTATGCAGTTATAAACATTTACTTTATGCCTTGCAGAATTTCTACAAATATTTTCAGTATGCATTAGCAAATTAGATGGATATTTTTCCCAACTATTCATTACTTAAAAGATATTATTCTGCTGCAAAGGTATATACTTGGGTTCAGATTATACAGATTTATTTTTATCTTACTCCCTCTTTACMTTGCTTCCAACATTCAAATTTCAGTAAACATTAGTATGACCATAAAGTTAAGCATATACTTTTACATATGTAAACAAGAGGCACTGCTGATGACAAAAAGGTGTAAACTSTCAAATAGGAATTCAAAATGAATTCCTAATTTTGCACATCATTTAGGAAGTTTTGTGTACATTTTTAGTCAAAGTAGAAGAATAGATTTAAAAATTTAAAGGACCAATTCATCATCTGTTCTAGACAAAAGTTGTTGTATTGCTTACCTATATGTTGAGGCCTCTGTGTTGTGTATGGATAAAGTAGTATCTTWTTTTTTGAAAAATATCTAGCCTCAATGTGAAGATATCAGCAACTGAAGAATCCAATTCTTTCATGGGAGCCTGTAGCAGAAGCCTCACTGGTAAAAATGTATGAAGTATTCCTAACATTATTTGACCTAGCTTCTCTATTCAGTCATTTGCTTTCGTTACACCTCTCGACTGAATTGAAGAGCCCTTTAGTTCTGATGTTTTCTCCCTCTAAAGATTGGAGGGAGAAATCAAGTCACATTTCAGTCTTTAGAAAATAGATCGAGTGTGACATGAGGTTTGGGAGTGGTAGAATAAAAAGCTCAAAACACTAGTGCTCCACTTTGTCTCCAGAATTCCTTTTGTTGATTTGTCAGACTCGTTCAGGTGAAGGAGCACTGCTCTTGCTTGCCACAGAAGATGATGAATACAAGAAATTATGAAGTAAAGGAATGTCAAAGTCACAGGTAGTTCTAATGATTAAGAACCATTCCTGCTCAGAACTGAATTCTTCCTGAAAGATGTTAGAGAATTGATAGGGATTTCGTTGAATTCACTCTAGATAGTCATATGAAAGATGGGCTTTGTGTTTTAGACCATGAGTGCAGTTATTACCTCAGTGTTTTCACTTAGATTGATCCCATTGGATCTGATTTGATAATTGGCTTCCTATCTATACTGAAGCATTGTTCTTTCCAAATTAAGAAAAATACAATTTTTTGCCCTTTGGCAAGGTGCTTTCCAGAGTTAAAGAAGCTAAATCGTTCTTTTTCCACCTTTCTTTCCGGCCCTTCCTCTACTGTTTGCAGACTTAAGATTCAGCTTCCAAAAGTAGTTATTCCCTGATGCATCCCCCATGCTATGATTAACTTTATTTTTGTGATGATGGAGATGCAATAGGTCAATTCACACAGACTTTCATTAGCCATAGTAAGGACAGGAGGTAGGATTCAGAGGTAGAAACAATGACAGGAACAACTCAGTGGTCCATCTGGCTTGTAGAGCTACGTTTCTTGGCTTTCCTTTGGGTAGAATGATTGGAGTCACTGTTGGGCTGATCTGTCTTCTGTTGTGTAATGTGAGTTGATCRGGAGCACCTAACTTCTAAGTATACCCAAATCAAAGGAAAAAATCAATAGGATAAGCATTGAGATACACTCTCAGTTTCCATAAAGAGATCATCTCTGAGTGCTGCTGGTGTACAATACTGTTCTAAAGTATAACATGAAACCTAAACATCAAAACAGAGTAATGAGAAATAATTGAACRGTCACCTTTGTTTGGCATTGCAAGTGTTCATGTGTGTGATAATACTAATCAATGGCCTCAGTGTGAGGAATGTGTTGCTTTCTCYTGTCTAACAACATGCCCTAAAATCTGCAAGTTGCAATATATTTTTACTGTAATTTGGTTACTATGGTGATAAGGGTTAGCAACAAATTCAGAAAGCATTCTTTGAACATCCTCTGATAATAAAGTGAATAATATGTCCTAAAAGTACAATTAATTTTTCCTTATTGAAACAACCGTTTCCAATGAATACGAGAATGAGTGTTAAATAGGCAAAAGTTTAACTCATTTTCTGACCATAGGATTTGCTTGCAAGGTGTTGGCTTCATCAGCTATTTTTGTATATARCACAGACTAAGATATTTGGATCTCCTGGTACATGTTACTGCACATGCGTAAAGTTCCTGTATGTAGTTAGTATGTGTTTGCAAAAAAATGATACTCTTACCTACAAATTTGYTTAGAACAAATCAGCTACATTTACCTGGCGTTTTACAAATTTRAACAAAAACTTTGTTTGCTATCCCAAGACTGACTATCTTTTGTCATATATTATATATAATACATATTTTATATATATGATTATAATAGATATAGTCATATAGTTTTATGAATATTTTTAATAATTGGTTCAAGTGACTGATAAAATATGGCATTATTACATACCACTACATCAGAACAGATTTATTATGAAGTTAATTTTATTTCTACACCAAATAATTGAAAATGCTTCTGATTTAATATGCAAATATGTGGTAGGAAGCTGGCTTAAATCGGAGTTCATTCATAGGAGAATACCAAGTACAGCATATGAAAAAGCATATTTGGTATATAATTTTCCAAAAGTAAGTGGAACTGGATTCTTAGCTTCTATAATTCTGCTGTTTCTTTCATGTTGCCAAATTWAAAAAAAGTTTGTTGTCTCAAAATAGTTAGGCAACTCATATCTGCCAAAGTATGCAGGCAGATTAGTAGACCCTTGCCGGAGGTTATAATAATTGAACAGAACATGAGAAACTACTGGACATAACATGAGAAATTGCTGAGAATAGTAAATACCTGAGTGAAAAGCTGACAAAAGTTGCAGATAGTGCCACAAGCAATGACAGGATTTCACAAATGGTTAAGGAGAGTTCTGTGAGAGATGGCAAAACTTCACAAATGGTTAAAGGGCAGCACTGGGAGCTTTTTGAGAATCAGAAACTTGCAAGGCCCACAGTGCTTAGGTAACCATTTCAGTAATACCATATAAAACCAAGATTATCTAGGTTACCRTATTGGAAGTACTGAATTTGAATATGGGGTGGCAAAACTGAGGCCAGTATGGAAAAGGAATGGTAAAGGCTGTTTATTTGGGAGGAAATAAGGCCAAAGAAAGGTAGCATTCAAGGTAAGCAGGCTGCTGGTCTGAGTCCTGCCTCTGATCACTGCAGTCTCTACAGAACTCTTAACTATTTTCTGTGTGACTGTGTGTATGTGGTGGGGGAAATGTGCTTCACTAGCAGACTTCAAGCTGGACTAGCCAGCATGGAGGAGGACASCTACACCTGGGAAGACTCAAGGTCTGAGTTAGCAACTGAACAAGAGGCTCAGGATATGGGCATAGATACTATTTGAGGGATACATCTGTACGTTTAGAGAGCAAGGGGGTGTGCATGTTCTCCTGATGAGTTGGAAAGGAGGAAGAGATTCAAGCCACTTGTACTGCTCGTGTTCACATGAGTGCTGTTTGTGGCACCACAAAAGACCCTGTTCTCTGTGTTGATCCATGTGGCCACCATGTCAGTATTGGGTGCGCGTCTGTGTGTGAACATGAACATACCTGAGAATGCATTCGGCCTCACTGCTAGCTGGACCTATAAACAGGAATGGGGAAAATTTGGGGGGTCTGGAAGTCCTCTGGATTTGGCTTCCCATAACAATAAAGTCCGTGAAAAGGATGTTTAGTGGCTCTTGTCTTTTAGGACATTGGTTTCATTTCCCTCTTTCTCTCCTTGCCACAGAGGAGTTTACTCACTCACACACATTAATACCATATCATAGAATCATAGAATCATTAAGGTTAGAAGGGACCTCTGGAGATCATCTAGTCAAACCTTCCCACTCAGCAGGGTCACCTGCAGCATGTTAGACAGGGTTGCATCCAGGCGGGCCTTGAAGATCCCCAGAGAAGGAAACTCCACAACCTCTCTGGGCAACCTATTTCAGTGCTCCATCACTCTCACAGGGAAGAAATTCCCCTTCACGYTCAGGCGGAACTGCCTGTGCTTCAATTTCTGCCCATTGCCTCTTGTCCGGTCACACAGGACAACTGAAAAGAGTTTATCCCCTTGACACTCTCCCTCCAGGTACTTGTACACACTGATAAGATCCCCCCTCAGGCTTCTCTTCCCCAGGCTGAAGAGGCCCAGCTCTCGCAGCCGTTCCTCATAGGGCAGGTGCTCCAGCCCTCTGATCATCCTTGTAGYCCTATGCTGGACTCTCTTCAGTAGCTCCATGTCTCCCTTGTACTGGGGAGCCCAGAACTGGACACAGGACTCGAGATGAGGTCTCGCCAGGGCTGAGTAGAGGGGCAGGATCACCTCCCTCCACCTGCTGGCAACACTCTTCCTAATGCACCCCAGGAGACCATTGGCCTTCCTGGCCACAAGGGCACATTGCTGGCTCAAGGTCAACTTGTCATCCACCAGCACTCCCAGGTCCTTCTCTGCAGAGCTGCTTTCCAACAGGTCACCCCCCAGCTTGTATTGGTGCCTAGGGTTATTGCTCCCTAGGTGCAGGRCYCTGCACTTGCCCTTGYTGAACCTCAGGAGGTTCCTCTCTGCCCAGCTCTCCAGCCTGTCCAGGTYTCTCTGAATGGCAGCACAGCCCTGAGGTGTGTCAGCCACTCCTCCCAACTTGGTATCATCACCATATGTATTCACCAAAACAAACAGAACACGAAGGAAAATTTTATATTTTTCACTTTTTAGATGGTGATTGTTTACAGGTGTCCCAGTTAGTAACTGGAGCACCACAGTATGGGCAGTTTTTGAAAAAAACACAGTAGATAAAAGCATCTCCGTTCCTATGAAGTTAAAAACCGAATTAATTACAGTAAAAGGCAAACAAAACATAACAACAAGATAATTTTATGGGCAGCATAGTAAGAAGCATCCTTTACTCAAATACTCCCTATTGCTATGTTTGTTCATTATAGGTCCTTTTTGTGAGGAACCTGATGATCCTTGTGCATCTCAGCCGTGCCTGAATGGGGGCATATGCCAATATAATMAATCTGGATATGTTTGTGATTGTCCAGCTGGTTTTCTTGGTCATAAATGTGAAGTTGATATCAACGAGTGCTCTTCAACACCATGTCAGAACAGAGGTACATGTACTGATTTGCCAAATGTAAGTACAAACTTCAAAGCTCCATATTTGAATATAATGCCAAATCATTTAAATCTGATGTTAACTTTTAAAATTAGCTTTTCGTGATTCATGCATAAGCAAACTATTACCTGAATATGTAGTGTTTCTAATATTTCTGTGGTTAAACATTTTAAGCTCAGTTGTTTGGAGTCCACTTAAGAAACCAGCAGTATTGTTTCTTTTTTTTCCCCTCTAATAAAAAGCTTCTGATATAAAACAGGGTACATCRGAGTCTTTTTTATTAGTTATTGATTGTTTCCAACTGTTGTTTTTCCAGGTGGGATTTGTTTTTAATGACTTTTTTTCTCTCTCTTTTTTTGTTTCAAAATAGAATAAATTGATGCAGAGTAGCAGAAAGTTTGATAAGAKAGCCATATCTGGTAGCATTTCAAAACATATTGTTGATGTTCTTTTCGTTAGCTTTACTGCTATAGATGGGAATGATTAAACAGAGCCAAAATAGTGAAAGAAGAGCTCAAAAGTTCAGTTATTATATACCAGTGGATCAGTGATATATACTCACTTAGAGAGAAAAAAAGGGGCATCTATGTTACTGGACAAATTAATGGATTTCTAAATAATAAAATCTGTCTAAATATTCTGTCTATTTGCAGTTAATTCTTAGTAGATACACTAACAGATATATATTGGGTACTAACATGTATATTTTAAACAATCATTTCTGTAGACATAGAAATGGAGCAGATCATTTCATACCTAGAKAAATCTTTTAATAGATGTAAAACAAAGCACCTTTATAATGCTTATAGGACTAAATCTGAAGAAACACTTTTCTGAATACTGCAAAATTCACTGAAAGAATAAACACTGGAACAAATATAGAAATGAGGAAAAAACATAAACAAATTATAAAGCCCCTTCTTCATTCAGTTATGAAATCACACAGCCAGAGAATTTAGAGCTAGTGTATTTYCAATTAGCAAATTCAACTCTGGTATAATATGTGCTGGAAGGCCTGTTCCACTTGCCCTAAATTATGTTTGCAGCCTGTTTGGGACTACAGCTGTTTTTTATTATGTCTTTGTACACTGCTTAATATGATAGGCCCTGTTCTACTTAGGGTCTCTAAAGTAATGGAAGTAAATAATATTAGTAAATTATTATTAGTAAGTATGATTTATGAATTGTCTTGGATACAACAAATAATTATTTCCAATTTCCTTCTCTTCTATAGGATGTGGCATGTATCTGTCTGCCAATATTTACAGGCAAGTTCTGTGAGAGAGTACTGAATCCATGTGAACTATTTCCTTGTTTAAATAATGCGACTTGTGTAGAACAGCAGCAGAACTCTGATTGCCGGTAAGWTAAGAAGTTGTTTTATTTCAGTACTTCAGTGGATCACTTGATGATATGCCTCTGATTGCAGAAGGAAAATAAGTCTTTAGTAAGAGATGATACAGAAAACAATACACTTTAATTTTAACAGTTTTGGTGCTCTACCATAYGAGATTTCTTGAAGATTAGAAGACAGTCCTACAAAAAGATATAAAGCATTTGGGAAGCTATYAGTTGTTTCATCATGAATTCTGTAAGACCAAATGTATAAATCCTGATACACTGGAGACAGGTGAAACATTAAATTACAGCTGGCATTCACATTTAGAGTATATGATTATTATGTTATCTTTCTGAAAGGATAACTGTTCATTCCTAATTCATGAATGTGCATTAGTAGAACTCAGACTGATCCTTAAGTAAGCAGCATATTAAAAAGTGCTTTATTCCAAGAGGCCATGCTAGAAATCATCCCTTCACAAATAACAGAAGTGACCCATTAGATATATGATTTCAGTCCATTTTAAATAGTTCACAGGTATTTTCTTACACTATCAAAAAGTACAATTTGTATTCCTTGCATTTGCTTGACTTTCATCTGACTGCCTTAAAGTAAGTGCTGCTGMGCACTACTCAAGTGCAGTAAATAATCCCCAATTTTAGGATATTAATAAAAACAAAAAAAAAAATGAAAATTATGGTGTACAAAAGCCTGAAAACACATTATGAATGAACTTAAGAACTTGCAAACACATAACAGATGTATTTTAAATTGCTGAGATTATTGAATTGACAGTGTTACAGTCCAAAAGAAGAGATTCAGTTGAGAAGTGTGGACATTAAAATACATTTAAAACAATGCTTCTAATTTCCCCAAACAAGAAAAAAGAGATGATAGAATTTTATTTCTACTTAAACAATCACACAAACACAGAGTTAGGTCTTCCCATGTTGCTATGGCATGCATACAGGACAGAGCATAGATTGTTATGTTTTATTTACCAATACCTAAAATGAAGATACAAATTAATAATAATTTACTATTATATAGCCAGTCTTTTACACGGTATGCTGATGCATGCATTAATATGAAATTATGCCTGAAACTTATATTAAAAAATATGCATAATGTGAACAATGAATATAACTATGTAAGTTGCTTTTCTTGAGAAAATAAAAAAGTTCCTAACCATGTGTATAATTTAATAATMTCAAGTAATTTAAAATTCACAAAGCAAAACTGGGTAGGGGTGGTACATGAACCTTGTTGTACCATGAAAAATGGTAAATAGAAATAGCTATGGAAAGAGATAGGATGATAAAACAATCCTTCTAATGATCTAGTATTTTGGAGTAAGAGTGGCAGTCATTATTTTTACCAATATAATATAAAGTAAAAATGGGCAATTAAAAGTCTATTTATACTGATTATAATGAGACCCACTTAAATTATATACTTAAAGCTAGATTCCAGAGTTTGCTGTTATGGGCACAGGAAGGATAAATCCTGTTTTCTATTAACATCAATCATAAAAATCCAATCCAAAAATCTAAATTATTGTCAGTGGTGCCAAGATTTTACCTTCAATGTTTCTGTGCTATGCATGCGTTCAGTTGTTTGGTCTGTAAAATACATATTTATCAAGATAGGCAAGWCACATTGTGAAGAGCTAGTGTGAGAAATGAGAAGGGCAACAAGCCTGCTGTTTTTAACATCAGGAATCCKCTAGAACAAGGAAAAATGACAACCAAGGAGAACAACTTGAATACGTACAGTCAGGCAGAATGTATGTGTCAACTTCCTGTAACTTCAAGGGCTTGGCCCTAAACATCTTGCTTAAGTAAAAATCTAGTATTCATCCCACATAATTTTACCCTAGTATCTAATAGAGTAAGTTAAACAGCAGCTTCTTTTTGAGGGAAGAAGAGATTATAAGGCGATTCAACCCTTCTAAAGGGAACATGAATCACCTTCTGGGGGTTCCCATTTTCCTCTGTTCAGAGCACCTAGAAAACCTAGACTGCAGTCCTAAACTAGATACTAAATCTAGACTTTTAAAGTTAGATAGAGATGGATCTCATTCCTGATGACAGCATTGGAACTTAAGTTTCAGTACTAAGCTTTAGTTTTGAAATTTGCTCCCGRAAGGCTCCAGTCAGTGATCACAGTATTTTTTTAAAGTGTATTATCAATAAATTTATAAATATTTATTTATTTTTATGATATCTTTAAAATAAAATTATTTTTTACTACTTACTTAGAAATATTTTAAAACTATAAATTCTGGAGGTGTTTGTGCCTTTATAACTGGAATTGATTTAAGTGAGAGAAAGCTTTTGGAGGGGATATGAGTCAGATACTTTCCTCAAGAAGACCAGATTCAGGAATTTGGTGTGAGAGTTGCAATCTTGCAAGTAAGAGTGTTGAAATGTAGAGGAGATAAAAAGTCCTTGAGAGGGCAGTTCCAATCTACCCTAATGTCACAAGCAGAGTTAACATGAGAGCACAACGGTGATCATAAGAGCTTAGAAGATTGCAGGATCAAATTTAAATAGTTTCTAGGTCATCTGTGAGTGACCAGCTAGGATAAGTGTCCTTAGGTTTGCCTCAGACTATTAAGTTTTCCAGTTCATTTTTAGTTTCCAGGAAGTAAATACATTTCATATTCCTTAAAAAATTATAGCTGCCAGAATCATAATAGGATCAACTGTCAGCAGATTTTACTATTTTTAGGATCTACAATTCTCTTTGTAAATTTACATCTTGYATTAGCTACCTGGATAACAGAGGATGTCAGAAAAGCTATAAGAACAGTTGTTTAACAGTTTCAAATTTATTAAGTCACACAATTGGAAACTTTCTGACACTGTGAGTCATTCTTTCTCTATAATTCATGTTACACAAAGGAAGACTACCATTAACAATGTTTCTTTATTCAAGAGRTTTGGAGTTGGTCGTTAAAAGTTTTAAGTGAAGGTTTTGTTTCCTTCTCAGTAATTGCTGTATTCATCTTGATTATTTTCAGATAACGTAGATTATGACTATGACTGGTTACTCCACAAAAAGCATGTTTCATGTAGTGTAATTCTACTACCTGATCCACTTTTCTTTTGAATAGCATTTAAAATGGATGTAGTGACACCTCACATGTACATACAAATTCCAGTAAGAGTTGACTTGATAATTTTACTCTCTTTTTTTATTTTGTGTTAATTGACAGTATTTTATTTGCTTCTCCTCATGCTCAAACTGCATTCTTCACCACCTCAGCTTCTATCTGCTTATTCTTTCTTATTTTGGAAAGTAGTTGTTTTGCATTCYAAACATACACTCAATTTAATTTTCTTCACTTTAATTATGATGTATGACTACCTTGTATCCTAACTCCATCCTTTCAGTCTTGATATCATGTGCTAAGAATCTGATAGTAGCATTTTTTCTTAAATGTCAAAAGTTAAGGTGAATTCAAATAGGCAGTGGATAAGGGTATCCATCACAACAAATTGTGATTGTTGATTTTGTATCTGCCTCTATTATCCATGTTCTTTGTGACACTAAAAAGACACACAACAATGGGAAAGGGTATTCTGAGAAAATTTATTTTTTAATGTTGTTTTTGCAACCTTACTGTCAACTTTCCTGCTGTTAATTTACCYTTACCTTTTCTCACATTGGCTTGTCTATTGCAAAACAACAAAACTGAAACTAAGAAAAATGAGCAAGTAGAAAAATTAGAAGAAACAATTTAAAAATTGGTTTACTAAATTTTCTATTTTATGAAACATAGATTACCCAAATAAATAAATGGAACCAAGAAAACTAGAAGCTCTCTCACCTGACTTCAGACCAGTTCTCAGCCAATTTTATAGTTGAAAGCAAGTCAGTAAATCAGATTTTATAATTGACTTGCTCTGACCGATTAGTTTTTAAACATTATTTTAAAATGTAATTATAAAAAGGAAACCATATCACATTTTTTTACTTTATACCCTTTTATACATAAACATAATACATGAATGAATGCTGCTGTATTATAAAGGACAACTAATATATTATCTGGTGATCAGAATCTCCTTGTTTAGAGTGGAAAATAAGTATGTAACTTTGAACAAGATGAAATAAAAACACCTACGCATTATGAAAAACTTGTAGCTACAAAAATTGAACTGCAAATTTGGTAAGAAATKTGGTAAGTCCTTTGCTAGGACTTCATTTCCAAGTCCTTGAAATGGTAGCAGTATAATTACAGGGTTTGCATATAGGAATTTTTTTCAAGAGGATAATGAGGTTATGTATATATAGAGGGAGAGAGCATTGCWACCTGCAATGCAAATCACATAGAGGAGTGTGCCATGGGTAAGTCTCTAGTGGTCTTAAAAAAAAGCAGCCTTGGAAACATGTAGGTAGAGGTTTTTCCACCTACTTCTGTGCACATGGTCACATACTTAACCTGTGTGTAGACTGTCCAGGGGCTTCTGGTGACATACAACCCATTTTTGTACTTCACCACAAGCTAATAAATGACTTATTCTGGACATAGTAGATGGATTATCTTTGTGCATCCCTCAGAGGCATAGCCATACACACTGATTAGTCATCTTYAGAATTCTTTAGTTGATTCAGAAAACTCAGTTAACTAAGACATTTTCTATTGAATCGTATTGTCTGCACTGTATTTTAATTGAAAATATATCCTTTACTGGTGTATGTTATACAATTGTGAGAGGTTTCATGCATTATGAAACCAGAGATAGCATTATTTTTTTTAAATGGGGAAATGTAAGTGACACAACTGAATATTGCACCCACTGGGATCAAGAGCATAGAAAAAATGAAAGCAATATTTATCATCTTCATGATACTCAGTTTCTGGGATGAGTCATTAGACAGAGTACCTCTCAGAATATGCTGAAGAAACTTCTCATCCATTATCTTTGAATTTCTTCACAAATAGAATTTTTCAGCTGACTGGTCATTCCCCATCTCTGCTACTTAAACCTTTTCTTTATGTGCTACCAGAAAGATCCTCTGAACAGAGTAATATGCTAATCATGTATATAAATACAAGCAAGAGTGAATTTGACAGGAATTACATATCCATCAAAAKGCATAAGAGAGTTTTTGCAGTCTGGCTTTTACTTTTTGTGCTTTTTGAGCAAGATATTTGAGAAACAATCAAATATTTATTTGTTCTGCAATGTTTCATTATTGCCTTTGAATAAAACTTGCTTACTCTCTGTTTGAATCTCATCTTTTTTATTGCATAAGGGATTTTTTTTTAACACTAGAGAACTAGATAGGATTTTCTCCTACTAATGACATGAAGTATAAGACATGTCTGCTTCTCCTTTTACCATAGAAGCATTAGCCATGGCTCCATTGTCATCACATAGAACTAGCAAACTGTCACAAGAAAGAATGCTAGTTTTCTTCTTTAAAATAAAGTACCGTATTATAATTAAGCAAACACCAAAGTAACCATGCATTGTCCTGTGCATGTGTTCCTCACATTGTTCCTTCATACCTAAGTGTGTCATTACTGAATACTCTTTGCTAATCATCTTTAATGATCRATGCTAACTATTTTAAGTCTTATTTATCATCATATTTTTCTGTTTTTTCTCTCGTGTTTTAATAGAGCCTTCCTTTCTAATACATTTGTAAACCTTGTTTATGGTTTTATGTTAAATATCACCTCATTCAAGGTTGTTTCAGATTGTGGAAGATTATATGAAGTGTTGGTGTACAAATATTTTAATTAATGAAAAATTTTATTTTATGTAGAAGCAAAAATATCCAGAATCATGCAACTGATTGTTAAATACTTGAAAAAATGTTCTGTATATTTTAAATAATATATAAGGTCTGTTTTGTTACTACAAGAACACTGTTTAATAGAATTATGTAATCTAATTAAATGTGATTAACTTTTAAAATACAAGTCCTCTAAAATTCACTGATGCATTTGCAGCTGCATGCCAGGATTCACTGGAAAGAACTGTGAGGAAGTAATTGACTACTGCAGGCTGCTCAGCATCAACTGTYTGAATGAAGGATTGTGTCTTAATATAATTGGAGGATTCACTGTAAGTAATTTAATATATGTTAAACTAATTCAGTGCTCCAAAGTATAAAAGCTTCAGACGACTAGAACTTGAAATGAATTCAGTATTCTAAGAGACAAGAGGGACACAAATTTATGTTTGTTATTTATTTAAATCAATAACACGAAGAGTATCCACTTTGGTAATACGGATTTTTTTTTTCTTTTTACTTTTCTATTGAGACTGTGTTTTGTACTTTATCAAGGAAGAGAACTGAAGAATATTTTTTGTAGTAGAAAGAATATATAACTAATTGCAGGCCAGTACTATTATCCACATAGATGATAATCACAGCTATGTTGCAGTCTTCAAAAGTACATTGCTTGAATTGAGTACATCTGTTGTTATTGTTTAACCAGAAAAAAAAATTAGCAATGTAAATGTAAGTATATTTAAGGAACATCTAATATAAACTTAGAAGTTTGATGATGAAACTGCAGTGTGGTGAGGTTACTTATAGTTTACAATTTTCAAAAACATAATTCTGCTTGTTTTAAGTAGATACCCAAGGTATCTACTGAAAGTGTTGAGAAAAATCTGTCTTGTATCCACATTCTTCCAGCCATAGCTTGGCAAAGGAGAGGGAATGATAGTTTGTCCTGTAGCAGTAATTGGGAACAATTTAAAGGAGACTCCAAAAGCTAATCATTTTGCAACTACAGGAGGCGATACACACTCTTTCAACTTCTCCGTTACTAGGAAGAGTAAATGATACTTTTCCTGAAGGAGATAGATGTGTTCCAAGTCAGGTGTTGCGGCAGGAGTAGCACAACTGCTTTATATTACTATTACTGTATATTATTATCTATTACTGTATGTAAGTTTTAATCCCCTGCAGTCTGTCAGTGATGAGATAGAATGGGATCTATTCTGCACTGGAATACTGAAAAGGGAATCTGAAAACTAGTTAAAGGGTCCTATTTTTATGTTCAGATGAGCCCTCTGAGTCTGAATCTCACTAGCTTTCCTGTAGGCACAAAAGCTAAAAAGGCATAGGTATTTTCTCCCCAGTGCTTTACGGTTGTTTCCTTGTGTTTGGTCATATTCCTTGTATCTCATCTGATCTGGAAATGAAAGATGTTCAGAGTTTCCAGTCATTCATTTGAAGTAGACAGCCTATATTTTTGCACTTAGATCTGTATATAAGTTCAAGCAGGTTAGATAGCGTCATGGACCTTTCACATCTCACTGAGAATCAGGCTCATAGCACTGTCAGATAAATCATGCTCTCCCAGAGTGTTGCTTCTTACCCTTTCCCTTAGTCCCTGTTCTTAATTGCCAGAAGCAACTGTTTAGCTTGACCTTTTATACCTTAGCTCCTTGCACATCCACAGATAGGTAATCAGATCTGTGACAGCTCAGTAACAAGAATTTTATTTAAGAGCATGAAAAAGTTGTGTAAATGATAAGAAGTTAGTAAGTACTCTTCAGGTAGAAACAAATAAATTGCATCTGCTCAATTCTGAGTTCTGATTCAGAGTCCAGAAATGTATCAATAATGGCTTCACCACGTTGGTAGTATTAYAAAGTATGTGCTTTTAAAATTTGTGTTTTCATAATAATTTATCATACAACTTGTAAATACGTATTAATCAGAATAATAGCACTTAAACATAGGATCCTCTTTAACACTAAACCTGAAGTAATTTGCAAAATACTACATGTGATTTATACAGAGTGCTGAAGGATATTCTATATCCTTAGAAGAATATAGTCTTGCTCTGTTGTATACAATATATAATATGCCCATATAAGAATAAAATAGATGACTAGGAATTATCTTACTCTGAAAGTCTGCCTCTCCAAATTGTTGAGAATGGATGAACCAAACAGAAACAYGGAGCCTAGTTCTGCTTGATTTGAAGTAAGCGGAGTTATGAAAAGACTACATTGATTTAAAGGTGTTTGTGTCTCCCAGTTAACTTATCTACATGCTAGGAATATTCCAAAAATATTRGAATCAAGACAAAAACAATGCTTTTACCTCTTTACAACTGTTTATTTCTTGTATCCACTTAATCAAGTAATAACAAAAATTACAGCATAAGAATTAGGATGCGAAAGAGGTTTAATAATCAAAGTACAATGTGTGTGATGCAGACATCAAAGTGAATATTAAGCTTGAAGAGAAAATGAAAAATACAGCCTTAGGAAAGCAAACAAAGTAATACAGACGCGAAATAGATATCTAATATAAATGTTTTCATAGGATCCTCAAAAAGAAGCTTTCATGACCAGCGTAACATGTGATACCTGCTTAGCAGATACAGAATTAGTCTATAAGATACAGCAAACTGAATTGGTGCAGCAAAGGCTTGATTTTTCTACTTCAACTTTGATGCCTGCAGAAGTGACTGGTAGGATAGAGTATCTGCTGGAGGACTCATATGACAGGCTTTGAGGATTGACAAATGAGATTGAAGACAACTTTGAACTCATGGTAGATGTTAGATCTGACATGAGATCCATCACATTGTTGATTAAGAAAGAAAGACAATCTCTGTAGTCAGATAGAAAACTAAGTTGATACAATACTTGTATACAGAAGCCTTTGTATAGGGACATACTTCTCTGACTGTCAGTAGAAGGTAGTCTACTACATCATGGACARTTCTACTACTAAGCTATTTAAATGAGCCTGAAAACTGTAAAACTCCATTAACAAGGATATGGGATACCAACATTTTTAAAATACATTCTCAAAAGAACAAATCTGGAGATTTCTGCAGATTCGCAAAGCATTCCTTGGGCTGTCACTTTTGCCRGAACAAAGGTACCCACTATACTTAAAATATTTAATTCTCAGTACCAAAAATTGTTGAAATCATGTTAGCAAAGAAGCACTAACAGCACTGCATGTAGTTCTGTGCCTCTGCTCCTTTCATGCACTACTGACTAAAGCAGCAGCATTTCCAAAAATTGTTAGGTAATAAAATATGACGTAATGCAGCATGTCAGTAGGTTTCAGTCAGGTCAGGAAGACCAAGTCAACAGCTGTCATGTCCTAATGAATTAACTCCATCAAACATTAAATTTTATGAAGATCTATTATAGTGGGATGCAAAATCCAAAATACAGAAGGCTGAAGAAGTTACTGTGGATTGCTTCTAACAATAGCCGTCCAGCACACTCATTCCACTGGTATTCAAACACTGGCAAAAGGATTATATTTTCCAGAGTTGCCGTGAATAATTACAGTAGAAGAAATCACTTTGTGTTAGTTCTGTGGAAGATCAAAGATAGGATGTTTACTCTGTTGGATAGTTTCTAAAATTCGGAAAGATAGAACTGCAATCTTGCCTCAATTTGGATGTCATTTGAACATAACATTTGAACAGGTGGCAATTAGAGCATTTGAACATTAGAGATCTTTCTCTTTCACAAAATTCTACTATGTTAAATGATACCATTTACTATTGACTTGTCAATTATTGCAAGAACTCATACTGATTAACTTCTGTCTTCTGTTTTGCAGTAGGTATGTTGAAACTTTTTTATCTATATAATCACTGCTGAACTTCTGAGGAAAATCTAATAAATTAAATTTTCCTTGTCATCTTTTACATATTTTTAATTAATGCTATCCTGGTTCAGCAATTTCTGTAATCGTTTGTACCTATTCAGTAGTAGAAGATGGGGGCCACTGTTTTAGTGAAAATTTTAAATTATAACAGCTTTAACAAAAAAACATAGCTCTAAAATGACAGCTACTTAAAGTGTGAACCAATTGTAGGTTCCAGCAGAGCCTATTCAAGGAAACAATTCATTTTACATTATTTTGACAATACAATAAGCTTCTTCTTAAAAACATTTCAAAAAATCTGCCCACAGAGAYACATTTCAGAAGATATTCCTCTTCTTATGGAAACTTTTATTTTTTCTAAGTGGATTTTATACATGAAAAGTCAGTGTTCTTAATTTGAAATTGATAATATCTCTTCTGTACTTTTAATTTGAAAATCTAAACCAATTTATAACTATGGATATCTCTTATCTTTATTTTTATGTGAAGATGGGTAAAAACTGAACAACTCCAAAGGACAGCTGACAGGAAAGAAAGACATGTTGTGTTTTTTTTTTTTTAATGATAACCATGCAGCTGCCTCATGGCAGTCTTGGGGAAAAGAGGCCTGGGTTTGGGTAGAATTTCTCCCAATGAATTAGAGTGGCTCAGCAATGCCTCCTTCGTTCATACACATATACAAGGAGAATGGACAGTAGAGGCAGGTAAAGGAGGCATACAAACAAAAATCATCTGGAGACTGTACATCTTTCCTCTAGCTCCAAAGGTGAAATCAGATACCCAGTCATTTATTTACCCATGGCAAGTAGTTTAGATCAAAGCAGAAGGAATCATCATCTATGCTATATACTGTTTCTTCYCTCATCATTTGTATTAAAGCAAAAACAAAAACAAATCAATTATCAAATTTCAGAAAGCCTAGAAAGACTCAGCAGTTTCTAGAACATAACAGTGGGAAGGGTGAGGATATAAAGACTGTCAAATTTCTGACACACCAACTGTCTTTACCCTCTCGGGAGAGACAAGAGGTTGTGTTGTTTTAACTATTTAATTGCATAGAATTTAGAAAGCTCCTGGGCAAATTATGACTACCTACTGAAGAACATTTGAGGGAGAAGAAAGTGCAGTCCCATAGCAGCTGCAAGCTACATCTACACATTCCCATTTTGGCTCTGTTACACACTTCCTATGCAATGGCTAAATGCAGATTTAAAACACATTCCTTTTCTTGCAGGGTATAAAAATACTCATAGCATTTTTTACCTAACAGCTTTTTACTATGTTATGTGCAACTATCTATCAACTGGCATGGTTCTTACAGTGTATCCAAGGCTATTTTGTCAATAAGCCTTTTTCCAATCATCCTCACAAACCACCGCTTTGTGGAAAATTTAGTGCTTTTTCTTAACAAAGGAACTGGGTTATATAGACACAAAAATTGAAGCAAAAATATGAAATAAAAAGTAGTGTCCATAGTGAAGTCCATTTTCATTTGACTGCTCTTGAGACTAGGACTAAGCAAAACATACATACTGTTTGAATAGCTGTGTTGGCAAGCGAATACATRCTAAAGCATCATTAAAGAAAGAGACAGTAATCTGTGCTAACATTATGGGTTTTACAATTACACCCACTGTTGGTCATTCAAAGCAAGTATTTAAATTTTCTCTGAGAAGCAGTACTGATACTGAAATACAAGATTTTATGTTGAAATCGTTGTCAACTGATGTCCTAGTGCCTTCCAGAGGAGCAGCAGGAGCTGTTGCTGGTGTGTGGCAGSCATTCATGCAGTGCACTGGAAGTAGACTGTGCTGTTAAGGAGGAGCAAAGCGAAGCAAAAATAAATGTACATGCAGTATATGTGCTCTGTGAACATGGCTATTTGCAGAGCCCTGGGAACTATACATTAGTAAAAAATTGTACATATTAACCAAGACTAAACCAAAAATCACCTAATTATGTATCAATGGGATTACCTGTTGGGGAATTGCTCCTCAGTCACTCAGTCTTTGGTCTTCACCTACTGTAACAGGAGAGAGAAATTAATGTAATAGAAAATGTAGGTAGCTAGAATCTTGCCCTGCAGATGGCTCTGTGGCTGTTCGTGTTAAATGCTTTCAATCCTTCTCCTCACAGCTGTATATCAAAGCATAGCAAGAAAAAAAGGGTTTTTTGGTGAACCTGAGGTATTTTAATAACGAAGTGTGAACTGAGAAGATACAAGGTTGGTAAAGTAAAATTGCGAGTATAAATAATTAAAGAAATAGTAACAGCAAAGGTCACACCATTGCAGTTTAAGYTTAAAAAACATGTGTGATGCCCAAAGGTTAGTGTTCTCTGCTAGCGTGGAAGAGGTGTACAAACTAACACRGATAAGTAAGCGTTCACTGAAGACAATGACTGAAGTTCCCTCTGGGGAGGGAGAAAGGAGGAGAAGGGAGGGAACTTCTCTTGCCTGTGCAGCTTTCTCTCTTTTTGCAGTTCTGAATACTGGAAGGTGGTTAGCATTCAACAAAACGTGAGCGGAAATTGCAGACAGGCAGACAAGGCTCTAAATTTCATTACTAAGCAGATGCAGTTCGCCCTTATGAGTGCAGAAGCAAGCCCATAACCCAATGTTAGACTGGAAATCAATCTACTTYGTTTCAGAAGTGACAAGCAGTGCCAGGCAGTGTAGTCCTGCAGTAAGTTCGAACCATCCTAAATGGCTCTTGTGCARACTGCTGCCACTGCTCTACCTTTCCACTTTGTAAGTTGTTCCCTGAAGAGGCTCTCTCAGTCCTAATGCTCTTTGATAATAGTTTGTCCCCAGAAGTCTGGTTGAATTCATACCCTATAAATAAAGCATCTCTATGCAGAATTAGCATATGCATAACATGCTATGCAGAAAGGCATCTTGAGAATCTGGTTATATCAGTCACACTGCTTTGATCTCATAGCCCTGAGAAGGCCTCAGACATGCTCTTAGGGAAGCTGTTTTTATCTATTGCATGAGAGAAGAAATAGATAACACATCCAGAATGAAAAGGAAGTATTGTCGAGAGAAAATATTACCTTGTTTAACAAATACAGTTCTTAAAATAAAAAAAATAAGCCACTAGGGCTCTTTTAAAACCCTCTACACTGTATCAATCAACATTTGTTTTCTGAGTATAAAAAAGCCTTAAGGAAACAAATATTTAATATGTTTGGCATACTATGTATTAAAGCATTTGGTTAGAGTGATAAAATTGTTATGAATATTTATAACAGCTCTACAAGCAAAGCTAAAAGCAATGAAAATGGGCACTGCAAAATYGACTGCTCTCACATGTAACTTTTATATTTATTTACAACATACGAAATAGATTATTGACATTTTCCTTTAAAAAACTTCTTGAGTCTCTCCTACTGTTTTCTCCTTGTGGACTGTCTGAGCAATATAGTTCCATGTCTGCGAAGCTGCTTTGTCACTGTTGTTAATTTTACTGATACTTCTCCTGTACTCGTCCTTCCAGCTGTCTGTCCAAACAACAGCAGTTCAAAGTCCGACTCTTCCAAGAGCTGCTAGTTGTGCACTAGTTAATCAGTCCATTTCCTTCCACACAGTACCTCTAATTCTACACAAGTGTTCACATAAATCTTAAAATATCTTATGCAGTTCTGTGCTCTTCAGTATTTAATTTCATCTTCATCTAAACCTTTTCCTGCTTTTGTTATTCCATTGAAGTAAACGGTATCAAAGTATTCTAGATAYATCTAATACTTGCTGTTAAGTATCTCAGAGAAGTACAAAAGTTAATGAACAGAAGATTTTTTCCTATAATGAGCTAAATATTGTTTGCTAATTGTTAATTTCAAAAGAAAATATTTAAAGATCTGATCACCTAATACGTTTATGTGATATTTTATGTAGTATGTTTTAATTGACCTATTAGAACTACATCTAGTTAAATACAGTAGTAAAATACATGAGAGGTAACAAATAGTATATTTTGTTTTGTTTCTAAACAAAACTTCTATAAGAAGATGACACAGTCACTTTAACCCAAAGTAAGCAAATATCTAATAAAAGCATAAGCCAACAAAAATACGGAAAATAAAATACCACGGTGGATAAGCATTGCAGTGAAAGTGGCACTACACAGTAGTTATCAAATGTTGTTTGTTATTGATAAATGCAATGTCATTTTCATGAATTACATGCAGAGGAAAACTAAGATGATTTTGAGAAATTTAAACACTGAAAGAGAAAAAAAAAACATAAGCTGAGATTTAGACAAAGGAATGAAAGGACAAAAGGACCTCACAAACTACTAGAAGAACAGGAAATTTATCTCAAGAAAGCAGTGCTCTAATAAGCATAGCAGTAGTATTACTTTTTAATTTTATACTGCACCATAGTTCCTATATTAAAGACTTTACAACCTGCAGCCCAGATGCGTCTGTTTTATACAGGGGTAGATTAAATATATAAAAAACCTGTACTTAAGTTGAATTTTTTGTTYATCATATAAGGACCATATGCAAGCGTAAGTATCTGTCATATGCTTCTGTACTGTAGAATCAGAGAAAAGGTAGTGCTAACGAACAACTGTATTCTCTAATTTGTTGGCATATTTTCAGTAATAAATTATAACTTCTATTTCATACAGCGGGGCCAGAATTAAAATACTTAAGAATTCAACATGTTGGGTACTTATTAGCAACAGAATTAAATTAGACAGAACACCTTCAAAATCGGTATTAAATACTCTTTTTTAAAATGAGTTAAGGCCCTGTGTGTTCAGACACATTAAACAAAAAGTTACATGAAATTATACTGTAGTAAAGCACAGCAGGTAGGCAATTCAAGCATTAAAGAAAGCAGAAAAGATGAATTTCAATTATTATGAAGTTCTTCAGCTAGAGATAAATTTCAAGATAGCCTCCCATTTTGTATTACTTCATTGTCATCGGATAAGATTTTTGTTCTGTTTACATAAATAYATGTCAATGGACAAATTGAAACAAGAGATGTTCTGACTAGATATGAGCAGAATTTTTTTCATTCTACAGACAGATACTGGAACAAGTTGCCTAGAACAGGTTGCCTAGAGATGTGCAGACTCCACACTTGGAAGTTTTCATAACCTGACTGCATAAAGTCCCGAGCAACCTAGTTTAATCTCATAGTTGATCGTGCTTGGAGGAAAAGACAGAGACCTCCTGAGGTCCCCTCCAACCTGATTGATTCTATGATTCTGTAGTATATGCTAATAAATAACTAGAAAAAGAATCTACAAGCACTAAAACAGAGCAACTTTCAGATGACATGTCCAGTTTTAATGGTATGATTCATCTTAATTGTTATCACTGAAAATTCTCATATAATTCCTGGGTTTTTTTTTCCATTTCCTTTGCCAGTCTCTTACATCTTTAATGCTTGAGTCAAAACCTCATCAAACTTTTCTCTGTTAAAGCCATGTTAAGCAACAGTGTAGTTCATTGGCATTTAAGTAAAAGCTATACTAGGGCTGAAACTGTGTAGATTATAGAAAACATGCAGATTAGTCAACTGTTCTTTACAGTTGCATTTTTGAAGTAATACATGATAATGTATTGCGATATACATTGAAAATGTATTGTGTGTGAGTTAAGCTCAGATAGCTTAAGCTCATAGTTCAGCCTCTGAACAGTTGAGGATTTTTTCTATAGCTACACTACTGTCATTGCTACTAGACAATCATAAACATGCATATTACCGTGCTATGATTATGCTATGTGCAGTGCTGTGTTACATTACCATGCGTCACTGCCCTTTAGACTCAACCAGATGCATAAAGTCTACAATCAAAATATTAAGCCGTTTATGGCTTATGTTGTAACCAGAATTCCCTAGACACCTGAGCAAAGAATTTTAAGTCATTACGCAACTATACAAAATTAAAAACAAAGTTTTTGTCTGGGAATTACTGATTAATGAATTTCCTGTTCCAGTGCAGAAACTGATGAGTCACATTCCCCAAACACCTCTAATATTCTTAACAGAATCACAAAAAACCTCCACAAAACCTTTATACAAAGCAGTAATTTTTTAATGAGACAATGAATCACATGGTAACAACTATCCCCAAAGCAGAAATCATGGATAGAGTAAAAGCAGCACCAAATGTTTCTTTCAAGTAGTTTTTATAAACGAAGCAAAACAACAGTTTGAATATTTTTTAATATCTTCCAAATTTTAATTCGAATAGCTTGAAAAATAATAGCACTGATTTTCCAAATAAAGTGCGCTGATGGTTCAATGACCTTCAATCAACAAGAATTACACTAGCATCACGTAGCAGCAAAGGATCATGATGATACTCATACTGACCAAAAACTAGAAAACAGCAGATGCATTGTTCGTGTCTTTTGTTGTTCACACTTAAGAGCAAATAAAAAAAAAGCTTTATATAACATGAGTTTATGAGGAATATGAAAAGAAACCAGTGGTAGGGTCTCTCATGATTTGTACTTTTACACTCTTGTGACTCAACTGATCTAAAAAGTTCAATTGCTTTTGGGTAAAAGAAAGTTAGTGCCTGAGGGTTATGAGTCCTAAGAGTAAATAATACCTTAAGAAAGAAATTTAGACTGAAGTTTACTATTGTATTTACAGTGTAGTAAATCCAAGTCCCTTGTAAAAATTCATCTTTACTGTTTCTAAGAAAATAGGTTAAATTTTCACCTTAAGTAATTCAGCAAGTACCTTTCATTTCAGCAGAATCTTGCTGGTTAATAGCAAAAGAAGTGAGCTCTCCAACACCAGTTTATGATTTTGTAACAAAACAGTGATTTATAAGATCACTGCACCTTTACACATTTGCACTGCGTATRTAAAAGCAGTTTGTTCAGTACAGCCATATAGAAATAGAATGCTCAGAAAGAATGAGAAATAACAGTGAAAAGAAAGGTCATTTAGGCATTTTAAACACATTTTTTCATGTTATTAGTTTAAACATTAAGTGCTGAAGTAGAAACCTGCTCTCTGACTGATCACCCAGATGTAATAAGTATTTTTTCCCCATTTTTCATCATGCATTCTCTCTGCCCCCCTTGCATACTAATGTAAGTACTTAATAATATGGCACAGACAAATTTGAATGAAACTAGTAACCTTTGAAATAAGTTCTTTTTCCAAGTCTCCTGAAAAAGTTCAAGGAATGGGCAAACTAGCTGAGTTTGAATTATTTTTTTTTTTTTAACAAAAAATCAGTTAAATGCATACCAGTGATCAGGTCTGAACAGCTTTTCAAGGAGGCAGAAATCCCTGAACCTCTTTTCTGACTTCCCTGTCTAGTGAGGAGCTGGTCCCTTGAGATAAGGAGGATGGCTGTAGAAAGATTCCATAAAAGTTCAGCCAGCCAGCTCAGCACTGTGTATTTCTGAAGTACATAACTTCTATAATAATTTTTTTTTACCTGTTTATGAATGCCAGTAGGATCAGTCGCACACTCTCCATGTGCTATATAAATTTTTGTGTGCTCTCAGCAGCTGTTTCCAAAACTGCACAGTGAGTTTCCAGTACACACTACAGCTTCTTGCTGATAAATTTTCATCCCTCAGTGCCTCCCCTTTCTTCCTTTATCACCAACTGCTCAAAAAATGCACATCCTTAATTTCCCTTTCTAGGGTGTAATAAATATTAATAAAATTTTGTTCTTTTATAAGGTCTGATGGAAAGAAAGGTAGCACCTCCTTGAGCTGTGCAAAAGCTAAGTTAATTTCCCTCCTCTCCA
This sequence comes from Rhea americana, assembly GCF_003343005.1. Lineage (NCBI taxonomy): Eukaryota > Metazoa > Chordata > Aves > Rheiformes > Rheidae > Rhea > Rhea americana. The sequence goes on from NW_028186340.1 coordinate 1,102,476, forward strand.
GATGAGATATGCATGGACAGAATTCTAGCTTCATCAGAATTTGGAAATACTTGTAATAAAAAAGAAGTTTCTGTTTTTCCCCCCATAAGTCCACCTAAAAAATGAAAGAATGTCATCTCTATTAAAAGCAAAWAATAATTGAAGCAAAGCTTTCTTTCTATACAGACTCCTAGTAATTTTACCTGAAATAAGAGATCCATGTGAATGACTATAGAATATTAGAGATGATGTATCTCATCTCCTTGTATCTCTGGGATGATGATGAATCAGGTGCAATGGCCATGGGCCAAGTTCAGGGGGAATGAATCTCTCTAATCCTTTGTTGATATCAGAGGTTAAAATCTAATAGACTAATAGCTTTGGCTGACTTTTGTTACAGTTGGTCTATGTCTGTTCATGCAAACTTGCATGTCATAAGTGAAAACTCAGTATGATGAAAGTTCTAGATGTGCCCAGGTCTGGATAGTGCAAGAGAGAAAAGGGAAAATAGATGACTCTTCCTGCTAGAGTACTCCACTGAGRTGGCCCTAGGTTTTCTAAAAGAAGTTTAAAAAAAGGAAGCTGCAGAGCTAGACTACTACAGGGCAGAGCCTGACTGGAAACCCGACTTCTGTATAAAGAGAATTGCCGGCACATGAAAGAAATCCTGTTCTGGACCATACACCAGAGCAGCTGCAGAGATGCAGGACTTTCTCTGATCACAGTAGATCGAATAGTATAGTTAGTACAGAGAGCTGAGTCTGCTTTATGGGTTGCTCAGCCACTCAGAACTTGGGCCAAATGATTGTCAGAGGTCAGCCACTTCAGCAGGTATCCAGAAGCAACAGTGCRACTTGACCACTGCAATAAAGACTAATATGCCATAATCAGGATGTGGAAAGCTGTGTCACTTCTCTTATATACTGCTCTAGCTCTAACATACTTCTATCCACTATTATGTGGCTAGTGTTAAGAGGAGAAGCCTGACCAGAACATCTTCATCATATCCCTGTTCTGTAGGAATTAGAAGAAGATGTTCCAATGCCAGCATCATTAAGCAGTATGAAAATGGGATAATTGTACCTTTTTCAGAGTATTTAGCAATGCAATAATACAATAATACAATTATTCAAACAGACAAAATTCCAAAGAAGTAGAATGACATATATAGTGAGTTAGAACAGAACAATTTTCTCATTTTGGTTTAAAAGTCATTCACATGCCCTGTTTTATTCTAGGTTGATGAATCAATGTTATAAAGTTTTAAGTTCTTAGCCATTCCAGGCCTGACAGTATTTATGGGCAGCTATAGAATTATCCTCATTTTAATTTTTGTGCACAGTTTGAAGGAGAAAGATCATAACCCTCTCTTTCATAAAAAGACCTGTATTCAGGCTGGAAGAAGTTAATGATTAAAAAGATCTGCTTGAATAAGTCACACAGTCCATTTCACCAAGTAGCCATGATTATTAACTATTTTTTCATATGTTCTTTGCAACATATGGGAAGTTATTAACTTTCCACTTTGAGTGGCATCTATGGCTTCACTTAGGAAAGCATTTTATGTTACAAAATGTAACAGATTTTTTCCTCATATTAAACCATCCTTTCTTTTCTTTACTGTAACAATTGTTCATAACTACATAAACATTGAAAAATAATATTATTATCTCTTGTTATTTGGCCAAGCAGTATACACTAAGCTCTTTAAGTCTCTTACTATAAACTAGTCATTCCAGCTCTTACTGTTGAGCATATCTGCAGAAAAAAAATGGGCAAATAAATAGCAGTAAGGATATGCATATCATTCATACTACATTTGTGTCATGAGTGAAAAAAAAGTTGAGGGTATAGGAAACAGCATAAAATGTAAGATGAATTAAAAAAATCAAGGCATTCTTACTGGATTTGATCTCTAAGTTTTGGGTTGGGTTGGGCTTTCTTCATATATTTTGAAAATAACAGAGTGCCCTATACACATCACTGTCTTCACTTCGTGAAAACCTGGGAATTGAAAACTAAGAAGAAAATTTAAAAGTTATTATACTACTTTCAACATAACTTTTGGTATGCTTTTAGTGTGATTTCAATTCAGCTTTAAAAAAATGACAACACTGGTGGAAAGTACTGCTTAAGCACCCCTGAGACTTATGCTTTTTTATTCTCAAAACAATTGAGGTGTACTCTGGAAACAGTGATTTAAGTGCTGAATGCTGTCTTGGCAGTAACATGTTTCACCCCAGATGCAGAAAAGCAATCTTGCTAAATGAAAAGACASTGTTATTTTCACGATAATTCAGTCTTTGGCATCCTGCTCTGCCCTCTGACAACATTTTTTATGTGAACATGTGTCCACCAGGGAAAAGTGTACAATTAAGTGAATGTATGTGAAGAAATTCCTTTAAGCAAAATGGGCTTTGTAAGATAYTTAAAGAAAGAAGAGACTAAAAAGAGATTAAAACAGCTTTAATACTGTGAACAGTAATGTTTAGTGACTGAGCAGATAAAAGGCTGATTTAAATCATTTATAATCARGTGAGAACTTACTGAGAATTTCCAAATAAATAATGTCCATATGGGAAACAATCACTATAGGAGAAGTTGTCATATAAAGTTCAATGTATAGGTACAGCAGGAGAAAAGAGAAGAGCAACAATAATGTAAGCCCACTGCTGAATAATGTGGGCTTCAATGCCTTCTTTTCCTCAGTCTGTGCTGGCACGGTTTGCTTTCATAAGGAATTGCAAGATGGAACTCCATCAGTGTAGTTCTCTTAAAGGTTTCACTTAGTTCCCTTAGTAATGTTCTTTTTACAAAATACTGCCATTGAGTATATGGTATGTGTATATCAGTCAGGGAATCAGATGTTACTGTAATGGTAATGTTTAGAAGACTGGTATATTAGGCCAATTTTAAACTTTAAAACGAGACTACTGAATTCATTCGTAAACAGCACACCTCATGCTAAAGGTTAGGTYTTACACATTATTAATTATCTTTACTACACTTACAAAGCTGTTAGTCTTTAACTCTTATATGGTAAATGCTGTGAGTATACAGTAGCTTGCAGCTGATGCTGTACAGTTAGTGCTGATGGCTGTGGTCCGTGGTGTTTCTTACTCACCAGAGTCAAGGTGATTGGTCTTGAGATCTCCTTGACAAGAGAAATCAGAAAGTGGGCTTGTCTTCTTTATTCTTCATCCTTCCTCTTCACRCTTGATATTTTGAGGCTGTTTTGACCCTCTCAAAAATGAGGGCCTCCTCTGCTCYTGGTATTGCTTATCTGTAGAGGRGGTGATCTTGCCATATCCTTCTARGGTATTCAGCAGTATCTCCTGYCTATTTGCAGTCTGTTGTGCTTATCTTGTCCTTTGGCAACTTTTTATTACATGGGTAGATCGCAACTACACCTATGTCTGTTTGCCCCTTTGTGGGTCTGTTAATTAACCTGTTAATGTAAAATGCTTTTACATTGTGTCTGGCTATACCCTCTCAGTGTTACAAAATACTTTTATACTATTGTTGGTCACACTATTTTAGTACATTTACATCTGCTCTYAAAGTAAGCTAGTATTAATCATATTAGAATTAGTCATGATTGTGTATTGTCATTATCCCAAAACAAAAAGAACTTCAGTGTGTGAAAACTATCAAAAATATATCAATTACTTCAGAAATATACTTTGCCTTAAAGGAACACTTCTTATCTTTCACCTGGAAACTTCACTAAATAGTTTCATACCTTTCCTTTTCCTCTGAAGAGCTGATTTTGATTTGTTTTAGTTAGCAGATAGCATCAGAGTGTATAACAGAACCCCTCATGTTACACTGTCTTGCCATTAGTCTTAGTCTTGTAGGCTTTGTTGGTATCACTACCTGGATTCTTCCCCACCTCCATGCCCCTTGAATCCTCTTTTGAATGCTCAGTTCCTTTGTTCTTGCAGACAGCTCTATCCCTTGTGTTCAGTAATTTAGCTTTGCCATTTCCTACTGCTACTGCATCCTCTTTTCCTTCCTTTTCAAGCTAACATGGGTAAATGAGTTCTTCTGCMTCTCTCAACTGTTTTAACATCTGCAAATACAGGTAGGAAGAGTATCTTCAACTGAATGTAAATACCATATATTCTTACTCTSGTGTTGCTATTGCTCTGATAATAAAATACACGCTCCAAAGAAATGCCTACAAACTTTTCACATTACATTTTCATGATGCATGTTCGTGTGTGTGTGTGTGTGTTTTTTTATATATGTCTAGTGCCTCTGTGCGCCTGGATGGACAGGAGAGTTTTGCCAATTTGTTGAAAATGCATGTTTAATTTACCCAAATAAGTGTTCCAGTGGAGCAACTTGCGTCGATGTGAGCCAGCTGACAGAGCAACCTTTGTTTCAGTGTTTATGTCCTCATCGTTTCACAGGTAAGATGTATATAAGGTATATAGAGGTTTATGGTTTCACTGACTTTTAAACCTTCGAGTACAGGAATTCTGAGTTTTCAAAAATAAGAAATAGAGAAATGTTTGGAGAAATAATCACATCTCATTGCATTTTTTATCCTCTCCTAGGATGCTGACAATATCTAAAATGATGTTACAAATTAATATTGAAGCTTCCACTGGAAGGATAGTAAAAAAGAGATCTAGAGTAGGCTTCAGCTCCAGTTTAAGACACTAAATTTAAGTGTTTCTATGCAGATGTGAGCTAGATGTTTACCCTGTTACAGTTCCTGGCAATCTAATCAATGAAAACAATGGAGCCTAGGGAGTCTGTTAGTTTGTCTGTATTTGTTCACCTAWCTTTAGGTATCTCTGAAAGCTGAATCCCTTCAGGTCATTTCAGGTCTGCCCTCGGTGACTTAAGTTGGGTGGAATTAACTGATTCACTTTACTGAGTTTTACAAGTTTAAGAATTAGGCATCTACTCTAAACAAGTCTCCCAGGCTCCATGTGTAGTCAACAGGTAAATACTTTTAGAGGGCAAGTTTTAATTACCTGTTTGAGATATGCTTAAAACACTTTATTTGGGAGCCTTCCTCTCTATATTGGCTGCAGAAAAAGCCTGGAAAGATAGTATAAAGTAACAACCTTTGTTTTTAGTTGGCAAGGAAAACAATTTCTGATTTTTCCTCCAGCCTTACTCTCTAAATATGAACCCGGTCTGAGATGGATTCTACAATCCTTTCCCTAGCCTTTAGTGAGAGAGGGCACTGAGAAAAATCACTGAATTTGATTCATTTCAACTTTAGGTGTCCCAAATTAGATAAAGTTAATTTGGGTTTTAATCTTTCTGTGTATAAATTCCTATCTATGAAAAGAAAGGATAATAGTACTCGCCTACTCAGAGGAATGTCGTAAGATCATAGACTAACTGTGCCAGATGATGACAGAATTTGCTGCTGATTTCACTGTATGTGCCAGGCATTCTTAAACTTTTCTATTTCCTCCCATAAATTGCGTACAGGTCTTCTCTTATCTTCTGTTCTCTGATTGACTTCTGGACTCAGTACTGCCCTCCCAGATTTTTCTCTCATACCAAAGAATCTTATGTTCTGCTCATTTCTTCCTCYGTTCTACACTTCCTTTACCAAGTCAGACTCCCTGTGGGGTCACTGCTTTATCAGAAGAGGATAAAGGCTACTGCTAGGGGGCCATCAAGCAGTTATTTCATCTAGRTACAATTTAGAAAAACAATTAACTCTAGTAGTTTTGCTAACCAGAAACATGGAGCTCTGAATCCTTCTCACTTTTCATGTGCCCCCTGCTCTTGCCAAAATCACTGCCATTAATGACTGGCACATTCCCTGCTACTTTTGAATTTTGCATTACAGCAGACTGACAAATGCCACTGAATCGGGCATAATACCATAATTTGTTTCATAGTTTAGWGACTGAGAAGTGCATATATATTTTTAGAAAGAATAGAAGTCATATAATTACAGTTTAACAGGTGAAGTAAAGTTTACTCTGTTATATAAAAAATATATTTTAGATATGCTGAAYCTTTACTCAAATATTTAGCTATACACCTTTTTGCAGGGCCGTACAGATTGTCCTTAAGGTGCCAGAGATACTACAGTCCAGTAAGAAATACTTTCTTCCTGATGAAAGGCAGCTTGAGGTTTCCTCATGAATGCACAGAGTCAGAATATTGTCTTGGTGTCCTCTGTATAGCCTGCAGCAGGCTAGTGTGGTACCAAAGGTGCCCCACTTTCTTGCACAGCTAAACTTTCTCCTAAAATGCCCTACTCCCTGATTTGTACCTCCAAAGAGGAAGAATGCCTCRCAATAAGTGTCATGACTCAAACTTGTGGAGTTCCACACAGTATTTTAAAAAAACTTTATAAAAATGCCTTAGAAAATTGATTCTAATTATCTGGATGMAAGAATTGTGAATTAAAAATGGGCCAAGATGGGTTATAAATCTGAAGTGATGGTGAATGTCAGTGTACTAAGTCGGGAGCCCAAATTTGGGGTATCCATCACAAGTAKCACTGTTAGTTCCAATGTTATTAAACATTGTTATTAATGATCTAGAAAGTGGATTAGTGCATTAAAGAACACATTAATCACATCCAGAGGTTATACCAAATTGGTAGAAAATACTGAGGAGAAAGGTATAATACAAACAGGTCTAAAGAAGTTAAATATTTTAAAGGAACTCTTGTTTTAAAAGTGAGATTTGTCTTTGAAGGAATAAAATAAAGGAAGTATACTTAAGGGGGGGAAGCTATTTGGAGGGATATTTGGAGCTTCAAGTAAAAATCAAAGTGTGGAAGTTGTTGCTGAATTTAAGTTTACAATGCAATACAATTTAAAAAGAGATCTGATAGGGCTTGCAGCTACTTATGAAGAGTACTCATGTCATTGGAAAATGTACATCAATAACAGTCTTCAATAACAGATGAAACGATGCCTTATAGTATTTCAACACAAGTGAAATTTTTTTAGAGGATACAATTGAACACAAAGCTTGAGAAATAACATGAGAAAGCCTTGAAGAACTAGTTCATCATTCTAACTTCAGTGGAGATAACGGTGGAGATACATACATACCCACTGATGTGTTGCATGGTGTCTGAGAAAAACCAAGGGATGAGTAGTTAATCATTGTTATTCCCGTTTGAAAGAGAAAAGTAACTATTGTGATTGGTSTAAGAATTCTGTGACGGAGTGGATTGGTTGAGTATAATAGAAACAAGTAACTGCACTGCTTAACAATGCTTTCCTCTTAYAGCCTTTCATGATGAATTCTTCAGAAACACTGGACCCAATCCCATRTACTTGCACTATATAGAAAAACTTCAGGAGATAAAAAGTATAAGACTAGRTCCTCTTAAAGAAGGAAGATAGGGCTACAGAGATCAGATGTTTATGGAAAATAGTCACTAGATCTAGATGATTATGTTATTCAGCTCTCCAACTCGTTTTTCAGCTGTGTTTCCATCTACATCATGCATGGTATCATGTCTTAAGCCTWTCAGTGCAACAGGTGATTTTATAGCACAAGCAACAATTTTGTACGTAGGTGAGATCTGAAATGCTGTGCTTTGAGCTCATCAACACTGTCTTTGCTGAGAAGCAGAAGAATGGCCATCATATACCACTGACTTTTGAAACCACTTCAAGCAATTTGTTCCGAAGATTTTTTTGACTGAATTTACATAAAATGCACACTTMCTTCCTGTTTCTTGGTACATGCATTTGAGGATATTTTGGTGATGCACAACTATCTGAAAGCATGAAAGCATGAAATGCCTCCGGCTGCCGTTTTCTGGGTGTTTTAAGAAAGCTACAAGTTCCTAGTTTCCCTATCATTCGACACAGATTTGTACAGTGGGTAAGAAAAATGAATAATGCACTGCTATTCTTTATGGGAGACTTATGGAACTACTCCTGGAGAAAAGACTTCAGAAATTTATTTATTTATTTATTTATTTATTTTTGGTTTTGTTCTAAATAAGTAACCAAGGAAATGACAGACCTCAGTAGATGTAAAGCTAGAGCCAGGCTGAAACAAATCGACAGAGTCCTGGAAATTTCTTGAGAGTATATTTGGCAATTGGATGCATCAATAAAATGAGCAATGCCAGGTTAATGAGATGTGGGGAACAGGAGAAGGGAGAGGCAGAAGTATTAGTTTGTTTTGCATGCACTTGACCTTAAGGCCAGAATTTCAGATGAACACATCATGATTAGGAGATGCTCCCACTATGGCTATGAGACTTAGTTACTTTCTATCTACTCAGCCTGTGATGTAGAATGCCAGAACTCTGGCTTGACTGCTGCCCTAAGACTCCAAGAAGGCAAAATGTCAAAGGTCTTTTACTCGGCTTAAAAAAAAAAAATGTGACAGAGGTGAGTGAAAATAATTATTAGAATTCACAAGGAAATGTAAGCAACCTATTATGGAGAGTACCTTATATGTCAAATTTGAGGGCACATTCTTAAGCATTTCTTTATTTTATTTTATTTTATTTTTGCAATTATTTGCCAGACTGATACAATAGGTGCTTTTGAACAAACTACAATATCTTTAAGTTAACCATGGTAATATATAGCTATTTGCAAGAGACAGGAGTTCCTTCAAAATATATTCATAAAGGCCAACTATGTTCACCATACACTGATTTAAATAGGAAACTGAAATACTAGGAAATGTGAACATATTCATGAATATCCACGTGTATTGGGAACTTTCTGCTCCATTTTAAATGCAGTCAGAGCTTATAAACTGATACCATGTTTCACTTTGAAATATCAGATAGAACATTTTTACAGTCTTTTGGTTTTTCTTGTTATTGTTGAATGCCAAAGAAAAAGTGTTTTCAGTATTAAAAATACAGTAGATTTAGTTTGTCTTGTGGAAATCAAGACCAGAGAAAAAATACTGCCTTAACCTGCTATAAGTCACATTCTATCTGGAGTTCCCACAAGGATAGTACAACATTGTACATTARCCCATTTTTCTTCAAGCTCTAGAGTTTATCTGCTTGAAATTCGGTACTATACCAGCCTGGTTKAATGTGTCCTTCTTATTTTTGGAATATTTACTTCCTTTTGTCTCAGTAAGTTCTGGAGAACGCTCCAGATGGAGTACAATCATTGTGCTTTCATGCTTGGAACTGTCTTAGGTAAAAGACCTCTGTAAGGACCCTACCTAAACCATTTGTCCTTTCCTGTAACTGGTGCTGTTCAGCCACATACTAATTTGAAAGACATTTTAACCCTCAGGAAACATTGCTACATGTCCAGTGAACAGTATTAGAGATTGAGTTACTTTGSTAGTTATTTTGCTTTCTGACAATTTTTGCTGAAAGTTCTTCTAAACCAGAAAATTGAATCCTCTACAAATCAGTGAACTGTTTTGTTTTTCTTCAYTTAAGGAAGATAGGTATTCTGAGTGAATTCCTCCAGTAATATTTAGCAGCTGATTTTGATTGCTCCATTATTTCAGACTGTGGTCACCAATCTTTGAATCTGTGTGCACTAACAATTCCATCTTTTGAAGGTGGCAACAATAATGATACTTAAAGTGCAGTGAGCAAAGCTTGAAAAGACAACATCTGTTGCTGAGACATACACTTCTTATAGGAACCTCCTATGCTGCTGTGAGTGTTCTTTTACCAGTTCACCTTCAGTACAGCAAATAGTTCTGTAGAATCTGTCACTGTTCTTTTATCTACTTCAAACCTTTTGAGACTTCAAAAAGTCTTCTAATTGTATATTAGCATGAAATAGAGACCTTCCCCAAACATCCTCGAGGGCTGTTCCTTGGAATGTGGAAAAACAAAACACAACTGTTGCTTGTTTTAGAATAGGGACTTGACCCTGGCCTCAAAAACCTGCTGTGACGGTAAGGACGGTCAAGTGATCAGTTATGCTGGGGTGAGCCTCTCCCAGCCTCTGCTTTGAAACAGTTCCACTCTGTATAAATAATTAAACACTCACTATGCTGAAGAAAGACACTGTCCCTATAGGCAGGTCATTAGGATCCTCAGGCTACATSTACACCAGTAAATTGAGCAATGCCAGGGAAAGGCCTGCTAAATTTCTAGAACACTCCCAGGTGTATTTTGGTATTCTCTTAAACGATTCTCAGGCGCAGTTTGGGAATTAGCCTGAGAGACTATTCCCAAGAGGTAGTTTGAGTGAAGCCATTGTATTCTGAGAATAAAATAATTTAGTAATGTTGACTTGACCAGACAGAAAGGATTAGATTAGGCCATGTCCTTGTTTAGTTCRCAAGTATGGATGTTACCTGAGCTCAGTTGTGAAGGATGGAGGAACTTTCCTATCCTACATCTTTATTTCTAGGATGTACCAGYGGCTAATGTGGCATCAAAGGTTCTTTCTACAGAAGACTATTTCAAACTACCTACATAGTTCAGTAGTGCATGTTTCATTCAAGTCTGTTTATATTCGTTTCCAGTACATCTGTGGAATTTAACAGCCCTATCTAACTGCAATAAAACAGAGAAAGAGCAAGGCTAAACTGTGGATAAATCTGTGAATGACCTCAATAAATCTTACAAAAGGAAAGTGTGAAGATGAGGAAAAATACATAATTGAAGTCATATTTTAAAGTCTGGTCAGTGAGTTTGCTTGGGGTGCAGTTCATTTTAGCATTAGTAAGATTATTTTAATTAAAGAATTTTTCTACCAATTAAATGAAGTGTCTGACATGCCCAATCAATTCCTGCCAATGTGATTGCTCTACACACAAAGAAAGATAGTAATTAATTAAAGGAAGCTACTTCAAGGACAATTGGTCTACCATGCACAGCCTGAGAAATAACCGACATGGATTGTTTCATTCTGATGTCARTTCATATTACTTACATGTACTGTTGTAGATACAAGAGTTTCTGTCCACTTTCAAAGAAGAGAACAAATTGTAAAGCAAAATAAAGTGTTAACTGTACAAGGAAATCAAGACTACAAAAGTCATGATATCTATTAGTCAAAAATATCTGTACTTTTATAACTTTTCATTCTATCCTGCGAGTGCTCAAACCAAACACATGGCTGTATTTCTGAGTCAATTAGCCAAAATGTAGTTCATGAATAAACAGAAACAATGCAATTAAAAATTACAGAATACCTTGAAGTGATGGTACTAGTGAGCTGTTGATGTTAATTTGTTATAAAATTAAAACAATGCGTGACCAGTGGTGAAAGTAATCACCTATGGTACCTGGTTAACTACACACTAGTACCTATAGTTAAATCTGCTGCTTGTGGCGTTCAGGTACTATAGGCGATTACTTTCACCATTGATCACGCATTGCTTTAATTTTTTAACAACATCAACAGCTCACTGGTACCATCACTTCAAAGTATTTTGTAAATTTATGTAATTACTCAATGTATATATTTAACATGTACAAGCCCCATTAATTCCAAAATATCCATTACTTACAATTTATTTGAAAGAGAGGGGAGAGGAAGGGAATTAGAAGAATTTTKTATTCATTTATGAAAAGACAAACTAGAAAATAGGGTAAAATTGCATTTTTTTGTATATGCTAATCTTCAACAAAGGTTTCCTTAAAGAGTATGAAAACAAAATGGAGTGTTTCTATTACTTTTTAAATAAAAGCTCTGCTGTTATAGCTGAGAATGTTACATTGTGTCATACTTCGTTTTCCCTAAGATAAATCTACTCTAAATATGATTTAAATGTTAATGCAGAGGCTGCAGCTGTACTCTTTATAATTTATAAACACAATTAAGAACAATTAGATGTTGTACTGCAGTAGCCTTTGCTGTTGCAGATGCTGTGTAATTGAGAGTGGAGAAAACCTACCAAAATTGCCACCGCTTTGTCCTTCAATCGCTCCCTTCACAGATACATGAATGAAATAGTAAACAGATACAAATGAAAAATTCTATTAAAGAAGAATAAAAAGCAGCTAATTATTATTTAAAAATATAAAAAATGGGAAAACATATTTTATTATATTTCTTACAGTATAAAGAACTCTGTCACTGAAACCCTGCCAAAGAAAAAGTCTTGATACTCGTGAATATTGAAGTAACTTCCATRTAAACTCAGTCATAGCTCAGTGTGTCTTAAGGCTGAAATGTATTTTTTTTGCTTACATTTATTGCAGTTTAGTATAGTCTGTCAGATTTTTGCTTTAGGTTTATGCTATACAACAGAGACTTTATTATTAGCTTTGAGGTATTCCAGTGAAATGTGACTTACTAACAAATTCATAACTTCAGTTACTAAGCYAATAAAAAAAAATAACACAAGGGTGTCTTGACAAATGAAAGTGATTCCAAATGACTATAGGTCATATTATYGAAATAACCTTTTAGAAAATCATAGAGGTGATAAGGCAGGTGTGAAAAGAAAGGTTGATAGTCTGGGAGCTTCTTTTTTGATGGCAGTAGATCCGAAGCCTTTGTTTCCTCTGAGTATTACTAACATTTATTTGAACTAATTTAGTTTTCTTTATGGCACTTGTCTTTACAAAAATACATATGTAGTTAATAGCTGTATCCTTGATATTGGTCCCCAGGTGCCGATTGAAAACATCTTACGAAGCCAACAGACTTATTTGTACCTTAATTTTAAAAAAAGATCKATCAAACAGATCTTTGACAAGTAAACCTGTACTTTTTCTACTTTCACTTCAAGCCAGCTAGATGTAAGTCCCAGTTTAAGGAGATTTTTGACAGAAAATATGAAAGGTCTCTGTTTTGATCATAGCTTATCTATTTCATCTTGATTTTCCACATGTGTGGGGTAAGGTACACTGAAATATGTATATATGAACATAAATGATCCATGAATACATTTTATGCTAGAAATGAAAAATAAAAATTCTAATCATTAAAGGTATCAGTCTGTGAGACACTCCCAAATGGGAGGAAAAATCTTAACTAGTTCTTAAATGGAACTTAATCAGTGTGACAGACAGTGAATTTCTATGGGATGACTGCATATGTTATCAGGAGAGGGATTCAATGACCTCACAGTTTTTTTTTTCTTCACATTTGTCTCTGACTCTTTCATAGCCAAACATTTTGTTTATCGATCTTAGTCTGTTAGCTGCTGCAAGTTTTGTTCTTGCACTCATAACTTCACCTCTGCTATCACACTGTGCCAGCTAAACTGTAATACTTAGATTAGTATTGAATGATGCTAAGAACCACCTAACTTGTTTGTCTTTACCTTGGCAGATCAAACTTTTCATCTATCTGTTCTCAGCAAAAGTGAGAATAAATTTCATTTAGATTACCTAAATAAAAAAGTAATTTGTCTTTTTTGACCAATAGCAGTAAGCAGTGACCAATCAGGCGTGTAGCTTTAGAGCAAGCAGTGCCAGTGCTCTGCCAGTGCTGTGTCACTTTCTCAGTTATGTACTTCAAACAATGTAGAAGAATTTGTGGAGTTCTGTCCTCTTAAATAGATTTAGATTTGCCCAATAGGTTATTAGAAATAGCTGAAAATGTTCTATTTCTTTTATGAAAACTCAAATTTAAGTGAAAAAATATTATTTTGACATTTTGTTTCTGACAAAAGTTAAGAAAACATAATTTTTAGAAAATGGGAAAATGCTATGAAAAACTTTAAATAATGGAGGATTTCTTTGATTAGATGTTTTTAGTCAGAATTATKTATCATTTTTCAGTGTCTCTGACATAGCTCTTCTTGGAAAGATCAAACACACACTCATAATTTTAAAAACTAAAGCTGTGGTGAAACACCTTACTCTACTATGCAGGCTCATAGCCTAGTGTAGAGCAGAAATGATGATATCTCAGATATGTATCTGGCTGAAGGAGAAACCASTTAGGGTAGATACAAGTTTGACATACCTGCTGGGACAGCTATGAGCACACTGTTTCCCTGCAGTACCCACTTCCTTGCTCTCTCTGTCAGTACTGAAATTAATCTAATACCCAGACAGAAATACTTACGCTCTACTAGTTGCATCCTCTCCTTCTGCTTCAGGTAGATGTGGTACCTTCACGTCTCTTGGAGTCTATCTGTAGGGTGGCTAGGGGACCTACAGGGTCCAGGGGGCAGAGGAACCAGCAAGGGCAGRCCAGGTAGGTTGCTTACTCAAGAAGACTCACTCTTTGTGACTGGCTAATGGGCTGGTTGTTTGGCATTTCTTCCTGTTCAGACATGAAGATGGATTGATTCTCATCCAAGTAGGACAAATTTAAAGGAACAGTGACAGGGGTTAAAAATGGAGGAATCTTTTCTGTTCCAGGAATAGAAAATGCTTTGTACATAATCCACTGGTATTCTGAGTTTTTTGTTTGTTTGTTTGTTTGTTTGTTTGTTTTTCTTGTTTATGAATTGGAACTTTTTTAGTGAGACATAGTAAAGGCACATTGACTGGCAACAAAACAAATAAGCAAAGCCCTGACAAGAGAATAGGAGTCTCGTTAGAAGAGGTCTAAAATAGACTTAGCCAAGTGATGAATCCTCAAGGCCAGATTACCAGCTCAGTCCTGGAGACAGTTTAAGAGAAAGGACAGATAATCTATCAGATGGTTAAAAGTCATGTTTTGTAATCCAGAATACTGAATTTAAGAGCCAAAATTAATAAAATAAGTCACAAACAAACTTAGGGGTATTCTGTGAAGAGTAGCTCTGTCAAAAGCCTTTGTATAAAACAAGGATTACAGAGAAACTTTAACCAAGGACTATTCCTAAGAATCCTTGAATGATTTATTTCAYTGTAAACCAGGAGAAGGTGAAAATTTAGCTATGTTTAACTTTTGAGAATGTGTGYCTATCTTTGTAATTCATACAGCAGTAGACAATGGGGTTGAGTCATAAGCTCACTGCAAATAGTGGAATTCTTTCTGATCTTTTCAAACAGCTTTGCATCCAATTCTGWATAAATAAAAGATACTAATTGGTATAAATTAGGAATAGGCATAGTAATGAATACTTGTATTGGAAAATGTTTGAATTAAAATTTAGATCTCCTTAGTCTATGAATCCRGGACTGAATTTAGTGAATATATATATGTTATTGTGGGTACTCTCACTTATTGGGGCATGTGTATCTGTATGTTAGAAAGATTTAGGTTGCTTTCAGGAGGGGAATAACACTTTTCTGGAACACTGCTCCACTATATAGTTTAAATGTGCCTTATATCTTTCATCTAATCAGATATGGTAAATGGTGAATTTCAATCCCAGAATTATTATCTACAACCTCAGTAATTCTTGTTTTTCAGGAGCTAACTGTAACTTAACCTCCTTAGATCTTAGTTAGCAAAATACCATCATAAGCAAATCATTAATGTCATATTTTTCTTGGTTTACCTTCTATAATCCCTTCTACTCAGAAGAATAAGATGACGAAATTTTAAAGTGCACCTATTTTTAATTCAAATGTTGGAAAAAAGAAGATTCCAATGCTGTGCTAAATATAGAGCATTTCATACAGTCAGGAGAAGTTTGTGTTTTTTTGTTGTTTTCCCTCCCAGTGTGGCCTGGAATCTTTCTTAAGACTGACTGACTGCTTCTTCCTTGTTATTTCTCTTCTTCCAGAGTCTTTTCRTTTAWTTTTCATTACTCTCTGCACAGACTTTGTCCTCCTTGTTTTCCTCTATTTAAATTATCCCCACAGAAAGTATTAAAAATGATTTTAAAATGGAGACTGGACTGGACTGGAAACAGATGATTTAGGCTTAGTTTGATATGGTCAAAACTTTCAAACTACACAGCATTCAGTCAACAAACTCTTTATTTAGAAGAGAACTCTCAAAATTAAGAAAATAGAGAACTCTCAAAATTAAGAAAATAATATAGATGATTTAGTATGTGGCACTCTGCTTTCCAAATTCCTCTGAAACACCATCCTAAGATGGAAATACAAGAAATTTTGGAGGTAATGTTAGAGAGAAATTATATTTAAAACTTTAATTTTTAGTAAAAATACAATTATTATTTTTTTCAAAATATCAGTGTAGAAAATAATCTACACTGAAGCCAATTGCCATTTCAGATGGCTGTATTATTCATTGCTTTTTTWAAAAAGTGTTTTTTAAAAAGTACTATGTTCTGAGTTGAGTACATAGTCTTAACTAGTAGCTAATATATAGAGGTCAGCTCTTTAGTATGTTGAATCCTATGAACTGTTACCTACCTAGGACAACTGTATAGACCTTTTATTAAATACAGGTCAATGATTGAACTAATTCAGTGTGAAATATATGAGGTTATATTTATCTCACTTAACATTAGCCCTCTAAAAATTAATAATTTACTGTAAACAGATTGTCTAAATTTCATCTACAGTCAGTGGAGATTATCTAGTTGTGAGCAMTCAACCCACAAAACAATTTATCTCACCTATATTAGAAATCTTTCGTAGGGTGGGATAAATTATATGTTCCTGTTTCTCACTGTCAGCTATATAGTGAGTCTAGACAACTAGTTTTTATCACAGTACAGCTATATTTTATTCTGAAACAACTGAAAAACTATGTATATTGGTCTTAAGTGAATCTTCAGTTTAATACRTACAAATAGTTTATTAAAGACAGATTTTTCATTGGGTCTGTAATGGAAGTTTCAAAYTGTAATGATAAAAACCAAGTCATTTAATCCTGGTTGTTCAGCTCTGAGTTAAGAGTCAGCTACCTGCACATATGAATAGTGAGATCAGTTCTTTATTCTAATTTTTTGATTGTTTTCTTATTTACTGAATTTTTTTATTTGGAAAAACACAAAGATTACTTACTATATCCAGACATTTCTAAGAATATATTTACTGCACAGTTCTACACAATTCCCAGTGAAAATGCAGGAATATTCAGGATCACTGGAAACCTATTTTCCAAATTCTAATAGGTCCAATAAATTTAATATCCCTCAAAAGAGCTAAATGTAAAGTTGTTGGGAGTGGAATATATCATGCCTGATTTTAGGTGCCTACAATGTGAATGCGTGCATCAGGCTTGTCACTCTGGACTTCTGCAGATTCAGTGGAAAGAAATCGTCATTTTAAAGACTCAAATCATCTGAGACAAACCGTTCTCTGAAAGTGGCAGTTCTTCATGGCCTATAAATGCAATAGCGTGAATGTAAACGCCCACATTTCAGCAAGTGAATCTCAAGTGCCCATGTCCTGCCAAGGAACATTTTTTGTTGTTGTTATTTAAAATTGAGGGGGGGGAAAAGGATAGTAAATTTAAATGAGTCACTTAGTGGCTTCAATCTTCGAGTGTAATCAAAACATCTACTTTCTTATGTTCTCAGTATCTCCAGATGTATAAAATGAGTTCTTCCTCCTTCCTTCATGTGGCACCTTTTGCTGCGTCTCAGGTGCTGTCTTCATAATGCCTTTTTATGGTGTTTGATGCACACACACAAAAAAAAMCCCCTCAAAATAGTCAAAGTACTGCACACTGAAAAAAAGTCTTAATTTTAAAAATCCTAGTTAAACAACAGCACTCAGAAACCCCCCACAAAAGATATTACTTATTAGGCTAGGGAAAATAGAAACAGAGAAGAAAAACTTTAAAGTTCGATAAATAAACACAAAATATTATTAAACAAATTCTCTATCTCCCAGTTTTCTGTGATTTTCCTAACCCCATCTTTCTCCATGAAACCTTTCTGCAAAATAGTTTATATTGCTTGGAAATGTTCTTAGGTTTCAGCTGACTGCTAGAGCCTCTTTCTGGGCATTGTTTCCTTGCTRCCATAGTGCAGACCTGGACAGGGAGTAAAGTTATCAAGGACTCCTTAAATCATGCTGTCTTCATCTTCCTCTCTCTTTCTCTGGTTTTCAGTGGAAAAAGGTTCAGTCATCATACTTGACTAATATGGAGATGGCAATTGGAAAGGCTATACAAACCTTGTCACTGACCTAGCAGATTGCTCATAAAGACAAGGATTCTTGTTTCTTTCATAAGATCCTTTTTCATTTTATCAGAGCGTGGCAGGAATGAGGTTAGAAAGCTCTGCTAACAGCAGAAGTTGTAATTATTCAGGAAGAACTCTCTAGCAGATCAAAGTGGAGATGGGATGCTTCAAAGACTGGTGACAGATACTTTGTGAAATGTAAAAGGCAAGTTTGAAATACTAATTCTTTTCTTCATTTTTTTTCTGGAAGGATGTTCCTTCATTGAATGGAATTATTTCTTTTGTTAATATTAGTAAACAGATATGTTGGATTCTACCTGAAAGTCTCACATGCATGAGACTACAAAAATACACCAAAAAAGAGGTCTCTCCTTTAGATATACTGGGACCACTCTGATAAAAGGAACCAAATGCTAATAATCAGCAAAGGRTAAATAACATTCCCACTAGCTTCTTAATTTAAATGGTCAAAAAAGTAATGACGCTATGTGTTTGTATTTGTGCGTAATCTAATGTAATGGTCTCTTTTTAGAAGTGCTGATTTTTCTGCACTATGTCATGTTAAAGGAAACTGCTAGCTATATTCTGTATAAGGACTTTCAGGTAATGCAGACTTACTAGTATGTATATCTCTAATTAGTCTTGTGCTCAAAATCTTGTTTATGGGCAAAGAGAAAGCATATCTTATATATAAGACTGAGAATTTGTTGTTAGTCTAATTGAAATTTTAACAGTCCAATCATTATGAGTCCGGATCTTATTGTTACAGAAAAAGCAAGAATAATATTGTACTTAAAATACTTGTGCACATACTTCTTAGTTTCTATCCCTTTCTGATGTTATGCTCATCCTTCCCCCGCTCCTCTGGGTCCTAAGGTTGGAGGTGATAGTGGTAGTGATGGRGTGTTATGGYGAGTTGTCAGCTTGTGGAGTCCTCTGYCAGGGGGAAAATGGTGTTCATCTTGGTGGTTTCTTCTTTGTCTCTTTAGAATCTGGTTCAGGTCATTTTTGTATGTTTGCTAACATGCTTTTACATCTATCTTTTTTCATTGGTCTGCAGCTCTGTGTTATGTCTGAATTTATTGTATGTGGTGGCCTTTACATATGGTAAATACTGTTTTTTTTTCTCTTTGTTACCATTAAAATCAGCTTTGTCCAGCTCTAGGTCTGCATTTCTTTCACTGACCCTTGCTGAGTTATTTACACATGTGACTGTGCTGCATCTCTTACCATCCCATACCCCTACTCCTCTATGCCATATTCTATGTCTCTACTTGTCAAGGCCTCTACTTTCATACCCACTTTGTACTTCTCTACACTRTATCATTATTTTAGAATCACAAATATCTCATTCTACATAAAATAAATATTTGTTAGTGCTATCTTACTGCTATCTGTATAGAACTATGGTTGTACTACACGAAGATACACAAAAGTAAAACCAGTCAGCCATAGACACACGGTCAGTTAGAGATGTTGCTGTCACACCTAAAGCAAGTAAAACAAGGCTGCAGGCAGGACAAGAAAAATTCAGACAGAGACAGTGTGACAAGCCAGAATCCTGAGGCCTTCTGAATTCACTACAAAGCTTATGGCTTGTTACTAGCAATGGGAATACAATATTACAGTGCTACATGGTTACRGTCCTCAGTGTGTCCTTGTAGAATTACTATCACATTTGCCACCTTTCATTCTTCTGGTACAAAGTCAGTTTAAATGATTGCTCACAAGCTATTGGTAGTAGTTCAGTAATGTCATTTTTGAATCCCTTTAGAATTCTTAGGTGAATATTACCTGTATWTGGTTATTTGTTATTGCTCATTTAAATGCTCTAGTCAGATTATGATCAGGAACAGACATACAAATGCTTTTATATCTGTTTCTTAGATAGCTAATTCTGATCCCAAAACTATGCAGTTGCTTTAGTGCATCATGAATTACAAGCTAATAGACACAGCTGAGAAGCAGGATGTATTTTTTCACAGTTAGAATGTTAATGTAGTTAAATGATTGACCATCTTATAGCACAGGCAGAACAAGCATCCAAACATCTGTATGCTTTGTGTTTTCCTCAGCAAGACARGTAGTCCATTCACTGATCATTATGGAAGAACTTCTTTACCATAATTCTAGTCTGTATTAATTTCTCAAAAATAAGTTAGCAAAGCATTTGCCTATTTCCAAGGATTTGTAAAAAGACAATGAATTAGAGATTATTTATGTTGGGAGTTTTGGCCATACAGCAATTGATAGTATATTGAAGTCTATTTCTTGGGAAGGCCTGGAAAGGCTTTTACCTGCATTCAGGTGAAAGGATAGTGAGAAAGCAGCTAGGGGCCAACACAATCATACACTCCCCTTTTGAAGGCAGCACATCTAGGGGGTTCATCTCAAGTGCCTATACACAAATGCAAGCCACATGGAAAGCAATCCTTTCAGCTAAATTARTGAGATATGGACTCAATAAGTGTATGGAAAGGTGGGTGGGAAAGTGGCTGGATTGTGAATCTCAAAAAGTGGTGATTGGAGTGCAGAGTCCAACTTACCATTATTATCCTTCTGGAATTGATACATGATCCATTATTATTTAGTGCCTTTATTAACAACCTGGATGATGGAATGAAGTATGTTCCCAGCAAGTCTATGGATGATACCAAGATACAGAGAGCAGTTCATACACTGGAGGACCGGGCTACTCTCAGGAGGAACCTGAATAGGCTGAGTAATGGGCTGGCGGGGAATTTGTGAAAAACAACAAAGGCAAACATAAGGTGTTGCAGTCAGGAAAGAACWACTCCATGGAACACTTCAGGGTGGGAGTTCACTGCCTTGAAAGCAACTTGACAGAAAAGGACCTCAGGGTCTTGGTAGACAAGCTGAACATGACCCRCTCATGTGTCCTTGAGGCAAAGGCAGCAATCATATTGTGGGCTGCCTTAACAAGAGTATAGACAGCAGGTCTAGGAAAGTGATTCTTCCCCTCCCTCCCCTCCCCTCCCCCCACTTTTGGCACTTGTGAGAGACATCTGAAGTACTGTGTAGAGTCTGGATCTGCTCAGTACAAGAAAGACTTTGACAGACTAGCGTGAGTCTGGGGGATGGCCACTAAAATGATCAGGAGACACAGAGAACATGACTTACAAGGAGAGGCCAAAAGATCCGGAGTTGTTCAGCACGAGAGAGAGAAGGCTAAAGGAAGGTCTTGTTGCTGTCCACAGCCAAGGGGAATATAGAAGATGGAGCCAGGATCTTCTCAGAGGTGCACAGTGTAAGGACAAGTAATAGACTCAATTCTGATTGTATATAAGGAGAAACATCATAAAGAGAGTSAAACATTGGAACAGGTTGCCCAGAGAGGTTGTACAGTCTCCATCCTTGTAGATATTCAAAATTTGRCTGAACAAGATCCTGAGAAACCTGCTCTAACTGGACCTCCTTTCAGCAGGAGGTTGAAAAATAAACAGTGGAACAGTAAACTCTTACTAAAATAGTTGATTCTTGAGTAATTGAGTGAATAGTTGAATTCTTTATGTCTTCTTTGTTCCTTATACCTGCAGAACTTACTGCTGATAGAATAACAGGCTTAACTKTACGCAAAAATCTTCCTGGGTTCTTTAAGTATTTCAGTTCTCARTTATTCAGCCCTCACTCTCTATGAAGTGATAATTAGACATTAAAAGCTAAGTGGATTACTGTGGAGATCTCTCCTGACATCCATTTAACACTTAATCAGATCTTAATACCATAAATTATGCATTTCTCAGCAGTACTCAGATTATAATAAATTTTATAACAGTTTGGAGTTACTAGTTTTTCTTGACCTCATTGTGGCAGTGAAAAGTTGTAAAGTTTGCTAAAAGAAGTCAGCCATTAATATGATTCCAGATTTATCCCAAAATAATTCTTTAAGCCCATCTGATTGTACTAACATTTATTCATAAGGGTATCTTGGACAAGACAATGTTCTCAATTCTACCTTTATGAATAAATATGAAAAATGTATTCAAAATCTATATTAAAGTGGAGTTGAAGCTTTTTTTTACTCATCTTTTTTTCTTTAATTTTCTCTTCTAGTCCTTAAGAAAAAGGAAAATCCCACTTCCTAGAAGACAACATAACTTGTTAGATAYATTCACCTGAATTCCCAGTGAAACATCTATATATTGTTCAGCATTTATTTTGCCAACTTGTATCACAYGCAATCACATTTTATAACTCCAGTGCTGACTCTCAGTCTACCTTTATAAAAATATTAATCATAATGGTATCTCCCCAAAGATACAGATACATTTAGTTACCGTTAATGTCAAGACAAAGTGAGCAAATCAGAATACAATAAATGTAAGATCCAGTTGTCCATAGATAGCCAGGTAATGTTACATATTGCATTGTAATAACAAACAGCAAGTGTCTAATTTCCTATTACCTATATTTTTTAAAAACATTTCACAGCAATTCCACACTTTGTATTTTCATTTCAATCTTTTTATA
This sequence comes from Rhea americana, assembly GCF_003343005.1. Taxonomy (NCBI): domain Eukaryota; kingdom Metazoa; phylum Chordata; class Aves; order Rheiformes; family Rheidae; genus Rhea; species Rhea americana. Next base: position 1,124,793 of record NW_028186340.1, read on the forward strand.
TCAGTAAGCTTTATATCTTATGGTAGAATTTACTCCTGTAAAATGTAAAATGTACTTTTTGCCATATGAAGAATTTCAAATAGAATATTATACACTTTTCACAAAATACAAAATATCTTATCTAATTTTTTTTTTAAAAAAAGGAGCAAGTAATTATCTAGAGGAAAGACATCAAAGGTTATCTTAGACAAATGTAGACTTTWTTTTGTAGCCAAAATAGAGCCTAGGAAAGAGATAAAGAAGTATATATATAACAGAATCAAATCAATCATAAGTAGAGATTAGGGTTGACTTGTGCAACAGCAAAAGAAAAAAAAAGAAAATGCAAGGGTATTGCACCCATTTCATATAATTACTTGCAGCTAAAATCCTCGCCACTTGGGTCCCAATCTAAAACTGGTCTTTAATACTGATAGGGATCTGTCTGCATGGCAGAATTTGTACTGACCTTTTCTCTGAGGGCCTGAGACATTCTCGTATAAATGGAGATAAAGTTGTCTGTAGCCTTGCACACAAGGTTTTAAGTTCTAATCAATATTCCAGAAAGATTGTTTAAAACATCTATTTCACCCATATTATTAATATGGTTCAGTTCAATTTTTTAAGAACATGATTTTCATTAACCTTTTTAGTAATCTTTTTTTATCCCCCAGGAGAATTATGTGAGGTACAAATTGATAACTGTGGTTCCAACTCATGTGAAAATGGAGGAACATGTGTTAACTATGAAGACCATTATAAATGCACCTGCCCCATAGGTGAGTCRTTGGAAATTTATTATATATACTCAACAGCACAAAGAAATGTAATCAAAATAGTTAAGTGGAATCTCATTATGTCAAAACAGCAACATATTTCAGTATATGTAATAAATATTTTTTTGAAGAATCTCATTTTTTTGCTTTGTTTAGGAAATAAAATTGCCRAATTACTCTAGTAAACTGATGTTAACTGCTAACATCGTGAGTAGACACAATATCAATATACATGAATGAACTGTGATTAAACATTCTCTTTGTGGTGCAGGTTTTGAAGGTGAAAGATGTGAACTGGATATTGATGCCTGTCTACTCTACAATATAAGCTGTGCCCCAGGAGCACTATGTATGGATAAATCTCATGGATTTAATTACACATGTTTATCACCATGTATTGGAAACACAGAGGTAGGATAAAGTGATATATTCACCCCAGTGCTTTCTGGAAATCAAACAAATTATTCTACAAGCTGTGAGCTGATCAAACCGCATTTCCTATGGGTTTCCTAAACACTATATTTATACTAATTCTATTTTTATGCTACCCTTCCTCTCTCCTGTGTAACACGTATATCCAAGAGTGCATGATGTGACTAATCTAGTCATTGTTAGACAAACTGGATAATATCTGAGCTCTGCCTGTCTTACTTTTGAAGGTTTACTCATTGATGTCTCGTTGTCTCCKACTTGCTAATGCTGTGTTGTGAAACTTCTAAGAACTTAAGGCAAGATTTGCTTGAAATGTTCTGTTGTGTTTAATAGTATTAGAGAAGTGGTTGATGATGCATCAGGGCACAGAAAGCCTGATGACAAAAGCTTCATTTCCATTGAAAACCAGACTAAAGACCATAATCAACTAAATAATAAAAAAAACTTAAGTAAGGTAGACTATACTGCAATGCCAGTTGAAAATGCTGAGAAGTTACAAAATCCCAAATTCTCCTTACGAATTAATAAAGTATTCACAAATACAGTACTGAATTTGATTTTCCTGTATTCAAAATATTTTAGAATCAATGCTTCAGATACTGATAATGTTTAGGCCAAAATAGCATCTACTGTGCACTCAGATGTCTTTAAGAACTTTATTTGTTGTGTCCTTCTCATTTCCATTAAGTGTCTCATTCAGTTATATTGCTGGTTTGGGTAAGATTAGTTCCTGGGGAGGTGGGGGGAGGGACTACAGATACAGGCCCTGGAATTATTGAGATTTTGGTACTGGATGAAGTAAAATACTKTGGCATTTTTTCATAATGATAGTTATTTAAAAAGCAACGTACATAATGCTATATACCCCTTTCAAACAGCTGCTCAAACATGATAACCACTGTTTCAAAGGCTTAATCAATTCTTTTATTGAAATATATTCACCATAAGAATATACTATGCAGAGCAGGCAATACATTTACAAAGAAGCAATCAACATTTATGTCACCTTGAAGTCCACCAGTACATACTCACCAATGAAATACAAAATGTGACACAGAAATACTTACTATCTTAAAGATTTATTTTTAAATTGTTCAGCATCTGGTAAATTTTAACATTTTTATGATTTAAAGTGCCATACTGAGTGTAAATTTACTATACATGGCATAATACTATAATGATGCAATAATCATTACGGCTAGTTAGGATGAGAATTGATGCTGTGCCAAGAATGCTGATGTGAGCTGCTAAAACATTTTACTGTAATATTTGTTTAAAAGCCATTGGACATATCTAATTTATTCATATAAACATTACATAGAACATCATACATTTCATGTGCAATACATATGTATATGTGTGTGTGTGTGTGTGTGTGTGTGTGTACACACGTATACAAACACATGTATTTACATGTATATGCATACATGCCCACTACATGAGGCACTTAGTTTGGCCATAATGTGAACAATTGGTAGATTTTCTTACGGGAAGGAGAATAACAACTGAAATAAAGGATATGATATAATTGAGCTTTATTTGTTTACTTAGTCCACAGATCATTAAAGTAATACCATTTCCTTATAGAAAAAATAATGGCCTTATTCAAACAAATTAATATTTGAATTCTTTTTGAAGTAGTCAAAATAATAATGTGAGATTAAATTTTGCTGTTAGTTAGTAAATTGCACCATTTATTCAACATTTAAGCCATTATTTATTCTTTATGTCTAGAAAATTACTATGTATTTTTGCATTCTTCTTTCATTTCTTTTCCATTATCAATGGTATCTCAGATATGGTGAACTGTTTTATCTCCATTTGTGTATCCAGGACAATAGACTAAAAAGAATGCTAGTCTTTTTAATATTTTCTTAATTAAAATGCAAAAAAAAAAAAAGTCATTGGTAATTGTTGTCTCTTTTTATAAATATATAATAATACTAATGCTTTTATCCTGGCACAATACTTTTCTGGCATTAAGGTTATTGTTCTTTAAAATAAATATAAAATAATTGAAGAAATCTTAGTCCATTAAAACAGGAGCTATAGATTCAAAATCTAATCTTAACTTTGTAACTAGGAAATTTAGTTCTATTTTGTGTTACACAAGTTTAATACTTAGTTTTATTACAGAAACTCAGGACAATTCAATGGAAAAACAAGTTCACTAAGGTAGCTGAGTTTAACTCTTTTGCTAACAAAAATGAATTAAAGACATCCTTGGACAGTGTAAGTCAGGGGTCAGCTAAGAAGAGGTATGCTATCAACGTATTTTCCGTTCATACGAAAATAGAGATCAAAGCTGGTAGCTCTGGTCTCTGGCTTTAGTTTGTCATTCAGTCTGTGAACTGCTTGTGTATTTTTGATTTCTCAAATTTATTTTTTTGCTGACTACAAACTGTCAGCTGTCACCCCTCAAAACTGTTCATTTCTTCAGTAGAGAACAACATGAGGTCCRCAGAAGAGAGTTTCTTCATAGCTCATGGCTCTACCCTCACAAAGTTGTCTCTGTCAAAGGAAGGTAGTGAATAATTTTTGAAATCTTCTGGCAGATACACTTTTGTCAGTCTAGACACAATGATACAGAAGTTTTGGTAAGATCAACACAAACATTTGCATGGGTAACAATGATTCAGTTTTGCAGAAACAGTGATCATACCTGTAGCTTTAAAGTGCTGTCAATATAAATGCTTCATAGGCTGTTAGACTTTCGTCAATAATAAAGAGAAACATTCTGTCACAGTGATATTACTGTTTATTTCARTCTTTTTCCTTGGAAGAAGATTTTGGGGGGATAGACTGTTGATTTAACATTATATGTTTTTTCCTGCACTGCTAACCTATTGTACTTTGTACAGACAGTCGAATGACTGTACATAGACAAGTGTGTAAGAGAGGAAACAATAGGTCTGGTAAGCATTGTTACCAAATGTAACCTTAATACTGGGCTGTCAGTTGCCAGCCATAAAATGTTGTGAGTATTTCACATAAAATTTCACGTCCAGAACTCTCATCCATCATTAGGTCTGTGTCTATAWTAGTAAGCTGTGCAGCACAAGAGAAAATCAGTAGAGAAACAGTTTCTGCTAAAGATCACAAGTCTGACTGGATGCATTTTAGAGAATTTATTTTCATTAGGGAATTTCTTAGGGTATTCTAGGGAATACTTCTAGACTGGTCCCATAGACTGAGTGCCTGTTGCTGCCTGGAAAATCTTAGATGTGTTTCTGAAATGAAATTTGTGGTTAGTTTCATTCTGAAGAAATCTAGTTTGCATCCTTTGAGATCGCTCAGAAGTATGATTCCCAAGAGCAGAAAGTGGGGACAGCTGAGGGATACACTTCAAAGCCCACTTCTGACTCAAATACACCAGATTAACACAAATGTGGGGGCATCCTAAGACCTCTGGTTTTTTAATTATTATTTTTTATTAACATTAGCTAAGCCCTATGCAGTAGTTACAGCTCTTCCTCAAAATGTTAGTTTTTCAAAATACTATTAACAGAAAGCAACATCTTACTTCACAAACTTACAAAATCATAGATTCTGTTAACATTTCCTAAGAAAAGTTTTGAAACAGTAGCAGTAGGTATGGGACTTTCATGATGTTAGCCAATGTTTATTGTATTTTAAATGGAATTTTAGGTGTTTAAAAKAATTTTCTCTTTCTGTTTTATTTTACTTACAAAATATAAACAGACRCACTTAGTGGTCATGAACTTGGTGTGTCTAAAACTAATTCTCATGTGAGTTCAACTTATTCGTCAATGACCTGGATGAGGGGGACAGAGTGCCTCCTCAGAAAGTTTGCTGAGGACACCAAGCTGGGAGGAGTGGCTGAAACACCTCAGGGCTGTGCTGCCATTCAGAGAGACYTGGACAGGCTGGAGAGGTGGCCGGAGAGGAACCTCATGAAGTTCAAGTGCAGGGTCCTACATCTAGGGAGGAATAACCCTAGGCACCAGTACAAGCTGGGTGCTGACCTTCTGGAGAGCAGCTCTGCAGAGAAGGACATGGGAGTGCTGGTGGATGACAGGTTGACCATGAGCCAGCAATGTGCCCTTGTGGTCAAGAAGGCCAATGGTCTTCTGGGGTGCATTAGGAAGAGTGTTGCTAGCAGGTCAAGGGAGGTGATCTGCCCCTCTACTCAGCCCTGGTGAGGCCTCATCTCGAGTGCTGTGTCCAGTTCTGGGCTCCCCACTACAAGAGAGACATGGAGCTACTGGAGAGAGTCCAGCATCGGGCTACGAAGATGATCAGAGGGCTGGAGCACCTGCCCTCTGAGGAAGGGCTGCGAGAGCTGGGCCTCTTCAGCCTGGGGAAGCCTGGGGATCTTATCAATCTGTATAAGTGTCTGAAGGGGAGTGTAAAGAGGAAGGGGGCAGACTCTTTTCAGTGGTGCTAAGCAATAGGACAAGAGACAATGGGCACAAACTGAAACATCGGAATTTCAGTCTGAACATGAGGAAAAAGCTCTTTTCCTATGAGGGTGACAGAGTACCTGAACAGGTTAGGCTGTGGAGTTTCCATCCCTGGAGATATTCAAAAGCTGTCTGGACACAATCCTGGGCAATGTGCTCCAGGTGACCCTGCTTGAGCAGGGAGGTTGGACTAGATGATCTCCAGAGGTCCCTTCCAACCTCAACCATTCAGTGATTCTGTGATGTGTAAACTGAGTTTAACTCAGGAAAGAGAATGTTTGGCATTGGTAAAGAGGTCCARATGAGTCCTTTCAGTTGCCATTTCAAAACTCCTGATTTCCTTTTACTGTTACAGTCAGCTGGATTATTGAGATCCACTTGCACAATTTATTTAAAAGTTGKGTTTTTTTCCTTTTATGAGCTGAATTATCCCAAGTTACCCAGTTGTACTTGCAGTTAGAAACACAATTCCCATCTTCTGCATGAGAATATCTGCTTACTCAGTTCATAGCTTATTCAGTGTTTAGAGAGGCTGCTGTTTAGAGAGGTTGCCCTGGTMCTGATATTAGCATATTATTCTACTTTATGCAAATGCTGGGGCACAATTTTTTGATCTGTAAAAGCGAGGCAATCACCTCAATCATGCAACACTGCAAATAAAGCATGAATGCTCATGCTGTTTTCTTTGCTCTTGATATATTATACTCCTTTGAAGATTATTTCATTAACACTTTCTATTCTTTCTACTGTAGCTGTTTACAAAGCTGTAGTTCTGATTTATCATAGCTGATTTTATTGAATAATGCTACAAACCATTATATTTGTGAGGTCACTAATAGCAGTGATAATTTAGAGAAACAAAAAGTAAAGATTTAGAATATATTTGTTATTTAATGTAAGGTCTCTTACACTGCAATTTAAGTATCTTAAATTTAATAAAAAGATGGTTTCATGTAAATGAGATGTAGTACTTTGCCCTTTGAAGCTAAAAACGTTTCTAGTCCAAGGTGGTTGGAAAACCTTTGTTTATATGCTCTTAATATTGGTCAAAGTGCAACATAAGTATCAAGCTTTATACTCTGCATTACTTTTGAACTAAGAAGTGAAGGAGGAAAGAAGCACTTAAACATCTTGAAAGCTACAAATTTGTCAACAAAACTTTCCCAATTAACCTCCAAGCTGTCCCTGCAAATAATTCTCTTCTCAGTAAATCTTTGTTACTGGTGATGCACATACCAGAAAAAYACAGCTTGATTTTTAGATTAGAGGTTGACTCTGCAGTTCTGACATATTGCAGATACTATACTGATAGTTTGAGTTAAACAGCTTTGATATGATTTAGGGGAAACAATTTGTGTGTGCGTGTGTGTCTGTCAATATCTGCTTAGTGAACTTATGCCCAAAGAGAGACCTGTGGGCCTCAAATCCTGACTGTGTTTTCAAGACAAGCATGGTTGGTTTAAGATAAACTTTTCAACATTCGAACAAGAGAGAGGATACTTTTATGATTTAATAGAAGCTTATTCTAGAGAACTTTWTCCTAAAAATTAGTAGAGGTAGTTTTTGTATGGTTAATTGTTTATCTTTGAGAACTTAAACAAGATGATTGAGATCGGAAAATTARGAAAAGACAAGCATTACTTATATATCTAAAATGCATGTATACATACTTTTATTTAGAACTAAATACCACCTTTACTTATTTAAAGGAAACTGGAATGATAATCAATTCATTAAAATTTCTGAAGAAAAGTATGGAACAAAAATATTTTTAAGTWACTAAGAAAAGAAAGGGAGGAGTGAGGAAAGAGAAAGGAAAGGGAGAACTGTTAGGAGTGAATCATTTCAAGCTATTTTAATTTCCTTCTGTAACAAGAATAGAAGCAAGAAAAGTGAAGAGCTTTTTCTCACAGAGTATTCTCACAAGCAAGCTGGTGAAGCAATGCATCTGTCCTGGCTTGGTGCAGAGCAGCTGAGATAATCATGCTCAGTAGTTAACAGTAGTTTCCTGGCCCAAAGGAAGAATGTATTAAGTTGTGTTCTTCAAGGGCCTGACCTGCTTCCATTTCCGTTCAATGTTTTCTTTCTGAATGATGGAATAGATTACACTTAATAGAATTGAACCTGAAGCCAGTGTCTGACAGCAAAATACTAGAGTTCAAGGTGATTCTAAGAAACTGGAGAAATGATCTGGAAAAGTGGAATGTAATTCAGTGTGCACATTTTGCAAAGGACAGATAAAGTTCTTGAAACTTAGGGTTGTAGCATAGAATCAATCTGTATGTTAAGAAAATCAATGRCTCATCAATTAGCAGCGCCAGTAGKCATTGCAGGCATGGTTTTGGATACTAAGCGATACATGTATTTTCTGTAAACAYGTATTTTCTTCATAACTCTCTAAGTGCTTTTTAGAAACGGAGTTTATAATACCTGATTCACTTATAGATTGGATCAAATAATACTTCATAGTGGAATTGAATCTGCCTTGCTAAGGAGGACTGACTCATACTCYAGAGGCCATTAAAAGCACCAGATTCTATTCAGAGACAATGTAAGGAACTCAAGCATTTGCTCCACAAAAAATTGTTCAATAGTATCTAAAATGTAGGTATAAGTTAAATCTGCAAGCAGTTAAAATAAGCAAAGTGCTTATTATCCATTATACTTTTCCATTTCTGTTCTTTTCATAATTTGTTCTGATCTTTCCAGCAAATATATCTTGAAATTCTTTTTTTGTTTGTTTGTTTGTTTTGGTGTGGGTGGGTATTTTTTTAAATAAAAATATTTTATCTACTTGCTCAAGTTACCACCAGTTCAGGGAAGAACACAGAGCAGATAAACTGAAATTKCAGTTTTGGAAGATTTTGAATATCCAGATACAATTGGATTTGCAGTAACAATGACTSAAGTCTGTAGTACCATGATATGTCTGAAATATGAAAAGAAATAGAGTTTCATTCAAACTGCAAAAAAATTAAGGAAACGTAAGCTGGGAGAMGTTTTATGAAATAATAATTACACTGAGTGAGATTCTTCTAGCTCAGTTTCCCACCATGTGGTATCTAAAGAAGAGAGATAGGCATATAGCACTTCTCTGGATTACAGCAAATTGAAGAAAAGAGAAGATGAAAATGCAGCTGTCTAGGGAGTAATTATCTTTCCTTGCTATAACAACATTTCTTGTTTGGTGTTAAAAGTGATTCTTCTTATGTTGTATCATGACTACATAATAAGGTGCTTGTGTTTTAGAGTACCTGTAGTAGAGGGGTGTGATGCTCAGAATGACCAGTTGAGTCTTTSTTTATGGTCTGTTAAATCATTAATTTTTGTTCAATCTTAACTATGAGAAAGATTTACTTAGGGAAGAAGAAAGAGCTTGATGTAAGAACACTACTTTTTCCAGAAGACAGTTGACCTGTCTATTTTAAGAGAAATTTAAAATTATTTCCTGTATAGAAAAGTGTAAAACAAATCTACAGGGGGAAACTTTAGAAAACTGCAATGTAGTAGTCTTTAATTTGATTTTAGGACTACATTAATAAATATATTTAGTCTTAATTTCTTATAAAATTCTTTGTCTTTCTAACTCAGAGTTTTCAACATTTAAACTGATAGGGAATTAATTTTATAGCAGAGCTAAAAATCTACCTGATAGAAAAAAATACTAATTCGATCTGATGCTAAAAATGTCTTCTATAATTTAAATTTAAATTTAAAGTTGCTTAAGATTACACTGATATCTTAAAGGATAGTGTATTACTTTACAGTAAAAAGCATTAGAACAACATAAGAATATAATTAACATACTGTGGTAATACTGAAATGCAACTTTAGTCTCAATTATGTAAGGTTTTTCTAGATGAATTGTTTTAAAAATCTGTTAGTATAAGGCCTAACTTCATGATATATTAAAAAAAAAAAAAAAAAAAAGGACTTAAAAACAATGTTCACAAGTTTGTGATTTGGTTCTGCTGTTTAACTTCTCAGAAGTCCCAGTCCTACAATGGACCCAGTGAACTCACTCAGATCTTATAAATTTATGATCATAAATTTATAGGCTCATGCTTTTGATATGGAGGAAATCTTGAAAGAYACGTCCAATCCATGCATAAGTAAAAACAACTCAAAACTAATCCTGTGGGAGTTGAATGTACCTACATCAGAACTTAATTTTTGCTCACATCCTATCTTTCACAGGCTATGAAAGTAAATACTAATGTTATCCCAGACTAGGTACATAGAAATATCAATGAGTAAAACAGCTTGATGGAACAACATTAGGCAACTAAACCAGTGTTACTTAGTACTGAGTATAAATTTATTTGACTGATTCAAATTCTGAGAAAATATTAAGCCTTAAGACAAAATCCCTAAGAAATGTTTAAATAAGAAGGTAACAAGATACATAAAAAACAAAAAAGGGAGTATTTCCAAARCTACGCACAGGAGTTTTCTCTGCATTTACACTGAGCAGTTCTTTTCTTAAAGAAGATGTCCTACTGGGAAAGGACTCTAAGATAATGCTAAAATTTTGTTCTGAGAGCATAGCAAAAACTTTCAATTTTAAGCTCAATTTAAAACCTAATCAAAGACAAATGAATATTAGAGGATTTCTGGCAAGAACTGTTATTATTACAAAATTTAATGACATTTTAAAGAGGTTCAGACTCAATCAAACAGAAGTACTAGTGCATTAGCTCATCTTCTGTACACTATTTTCTTTAGAAACCAATTGATTAGAAGGAGAGGTCTTAATTGCTTTGAAATGAAAATGTAGTTATCCATTTTTACACCAGAAAAATTATTATAGAAATGAAAATTGACCTTAAAGGTAAAATACAGAAAGGAAAAAGGGTGCAGTCCTACCTTAAACTTCCTGTAACTTTTGAAACACATATGAAAATTGTTTTGGTAAGTAATGTTATCAAATAAAAGCTAAAAGAAAAAAATACCTTTCCTGTCTCAATATATTATTTTTTCAATTTCTCTCAGCTGAAGAAAAAAGGCTCATTTTTTTCTMAGAGAGTAGATGTAATGTATACATTAGAATACGAAGAATTCAGGTCTGGATATGTAGTAAATCAGAATCATTGTTAGAATTTTGAAATTAACCAWTTTTTTTCTAATCACAAATTAAATTCAATTATACCTAGATTTTAAAGGCAGTGAGACAATTGTTCTACTCTATCGTTCTTCTAATGGAAATGTAACAGGTTAGATCACTATCATCCCTCCTAAAATAAACACATTTTAAAGTCGTTTATGACAAATGTCATTGTTAAATTGCATCAGAAATGACTTCTTCCAATTAAAAAAACATTTTGAAATACTAACTTAATGATGTTCTTGGATATGTCTTTTACAATATTACAAGACAGAACTATAGTTATACCTATAACTATGGGCAGGTTTAGCTCAGTTGGTTAGAGCTGCTAATGCCAAGGTCGTGGGTTCAGCCCCCATATGGGCTAAGCTGAGGGTTGGACTGGATGATCTCCAGAGGTCCCTTCCAGCTTTACTGATTCTATGATCTGCTTGTTCAGTTAAACTCCTTGGGAAAAAAAAAAGTACAACATGTAGAGATAAAAGCTGCTTCTTACATACGTGTAATTCTCACCTTCAGGCATGTGCAAATGGAGGTAGCTGCTTCCATGACAAAGGCAACCAAAGATTTCACTGTGTCTGTGCTCTTGGATGGACTGGACAAACATGCCTGGAGAACATTAATGACTGTGAGATAAACCAGTGCCAACATGGAGCCACATGTGAAGATGGGATAAATAAATACAGGTAATAACACAATGTTTTCCGTACACAGAGGTTTATGCCATGTGCAGACAGCACTGAAAATATTTTTTTTTTTTTATTTCAATAAGAATTACAATGTGATTTGCTATTTCATTAATATCTTCCTCAGATAAATGTCATGGATGCTAACTTTCAATAAGCACGCACCTTCACTGAGATAGACTGTTTCGTCTGAAGTATTACACAGGAAGGTCTCATGAATATGCTTCATAGCTGGGCAAAAAAGCTAAAACCAACTTTTWAAAATCTCAGATAAATAAATAATCTGTTCTAGTAAATGGTAAACACTTTAGGAGCATAAAATGTGGCATAGAGTTACTATTCTTATTAAGCCCTGATATAATATGCAACTGAATAATTGAAATGCTGTTATTTATGTGGGGTTTTTTTGAGATATTGACAAAACTGTCAAATGTGTTTTTTCCACAGTGAGCTGAACATGTTGTAGATATTTGAAAATGAGRCTCTGTAAAACTATGGGGAAAAACAGATGGAAGTGGAATGATTCTTTAAACATGTGCAGTTCARCTGTTCTTATGAGACCTGAAAAAATTATTTTTTTCTGCTACAAAAAATAGACCAACTAAAATATCTGTGTAATGTCTGGGAAAGTGTTTTGAATGGCTTGAATTTAATGCTGTATCCTGTACTTAGAGGCACTRTAATTAATATGCTTTAGTGCTTGCATTTATAAAGCATGGCAATAGTGATCAAAACCATTAAAAAAAAATAATTAAACAATTGATCCACTCCACTTCTGGTGTTCCATAAATAATRGCTGAAATCCTCAAATAAGCATACAAATACAGATAAGTATATGATTCTCAAAACAGCAGAGTTAAAAGGAATTATTACCACATAATCTTTGCAAAATATATATCCTTCCTTTTTGCTAGATTGCARCCATCTCKCATTTCAAAGCACTGGGCCGTAGTYTGACGTTTTCTTTGACAGATAAATCTRTGGTTTTCTCACCTGTATCAGGGAAAGAATTCTTTCAGAAGAACAAAGACATGCTTACCTTACAAAATCCACTAGCATTTGTCAGGAAATGAGTAGGTCTGAAGGCTTCTGACAGAAAAGACCTTTTGAATTTAGTTTCCTAATTCAAACTCAGGCCACTGGTACAAAACACTTAATTCCTATCTTTTCAGTCTTTGAAAGATAAATTATTTTGACAAGCCAGTCTCTTTATTTGAGRAACAATAAAACCTGCCATTACGGTCCCCATCCTAGATGTGCTATCTGATAGGTTTTTTTTATTGGAGAACCTGACCCCACAGAAACAAGCATGGGGAATTTTGAAAAAAAAGAGTCAGCAGAGCATTTACGGTATGCTACCTGCTCTGTGGACAGAGAATTTCTGCTTCTGAATGAGTGAAGTTTTTCATAAGACCTATTTTRTTCTTAAAAATAAAGGTATTTCCCAAGAGTGCCTTATTTTCAGGAAGTGTAGTCACCCAACTTTTTTGAAAGACTTTTACAAGTTACATTTCTATCCTAAAATGGATATCATTGTGGATAAGGTATATGTCAAGAGTTGTATTCGATGCATAGTATTTGCATGAAGACATAAGAAAACTTTCAGCAGAATGTACGGAGAAGTAAACATGTAAATGCCATTAGCAATCATACAGAGATCCATTTTTAAAGCTACTATATTCATTCAAAAATCACTTACCATTATATCCTTCAGTTATTTATTATATATATTTTAATTGTGTATAATTATGTATTTTAATTATTTGATAACATTCTAACAAAATGTTATGTATTGTTTGTGATATATGGAAAATTAGTGTAAAACTCTAGCCTTTTCTCTTAATTTAAAAAGGCATAACTTCTAAAGCAGTTGTTCAACTTTGGTCGTAGTGTATTGTTCCACTGGTATTTTGTTATAGCTTTGTTAGGGTCAGAGTTTGGAAATATCCGGCTGAGCTTCAGGAATATTCCACTCCTTTTAAGATCTCAGGTGCTGCAAGGTGTGCTCTCAGGCTTAACATAATAATAACACCTTATGTTATTTATTTTGGAGATATCAAACTTAAAGTGTTTATCTGGTATAAATCAGAAATGTCTTTGTTATAAACCAAAAATTCCCAAACTTTTTAGTGAGCTCTTGCTCTTCCTTTCCCAGATAATTTGGCGCTTTCATTTACCACCTATCACATATTCTTATTCTTTAGTCTGTCCTAAATACCTTACCCTAAAATCCTCTGAATATAACAATATACTCCAACTATTTCCTCCAGAAAAAAGCATATTTGCATCCAAGATATTTTGTCCTGGTTCTGTCCAACCCTCAACAGAGAACCTAAAATGAATTTATTAAATCACTTTGTGCCTCCTCCAGTCCCACTTCCTGCAGTCCAGACTTATGGCTAGGCATTACCTGAAAATCTGGACTCCCTAGAAGATAAACTTCAATCTTGCTAATGGTGCTGGTGATATAGTGTGATGCACTAGGGGGTTGCCCAGGATTCTTTTGGATTATCTTTCAGATTGTCTTTCAGTTGTACTGAACTCAAGAGACCATCATTTGTCAAGGGTGAAAATTTATTAAAGTTAAGATGTCATAACAAAGCTAGCAGTATAGCAAAGCTAGAAATRCAACAGAACTGAAAATATCTGTATGTATCAGAGCTCTACAGTTCAGTCATGGGTGCATGGTACACGGACTGCTTTCGCCCCTTAGGGGCCACCCTTCCAGTCTAATTTTCCCCAGTTTCTCCTCACCACACTGCTGACATCAGGGACATCCCTGCTGACCAGTGGGTCCTTGAGTCTGCAGGTCAGATGCCTGTGGGTCCAAGTCCACACAGAGGTATGTGSCTTACTCTCTTTTTATACCCAGTCAGAACCACCCCAGCCCTCAGCCATGCAAAAGCTGCAGGGCTCCAGTCAATACCAGCGTGCACAGCAGCAGATGACYTCCCTTGTGCTCAGCCCGCTGCCCTGCTCAGTGGGTAACAACGTGCCCATAGCAGGTCGTTCTGCGGGAGAGGGCTCCACTGCCTGAGATGCCTGTGGTGTGGGTTTGCAGTGTCACTTCTCCTTTGTCTGGACTTGCGGATCATGATCTGATCCAGGTTGTTAGAGAGTGTGCCACCAGGCTACAGTAAACTCCACAGTGTTGTGGCACTGCCATTGTGCACCTAGGGTTTGTTTACCCTCGGGGAGCACCCCAGAGCAAACCCCTCTTCTATGGCTGCACCAACCAGAGTCCCACAGTTGCCTCTGTGGCACCTGTCATATAGCAGCCACTTCCATCGCCATGGAAGCTCCACTGTGTTGTTATTTTGCAGGAGAAGAAGAGGGAGAGAGATAAAGCCATGGTCCAGACTAAGCCTGGATTCAGGTGCATCACTTTTCCCTTTGTCCATTTTAGTTTTGCCAACTATAAATCTTACAAAAGATAAGAGATGGAAAAAGAAAGAAAGGCAGGAAATAGAGAAAGGAAGGAGTGAAGTTTGTATGTAATTCTTCTAACTTCCTCTCTCCTCACCATCATGTATTCTACATCTCTTCCCATTTTAAAACTACTCTTCCAGACAGTGGAGTTATATAAGTGTACATTCAATATATGAACAGAATTTCTCTCAAGTTCAACATGAGGCTGAAAGAGAGGACTCAACTTCACACCTTGAATGTGGGATGTAGGGAGAAAGCTCAGTGAGGGTAGATAGAGATATTAAGACCAACATAGTCACAATATGTCTTGAGAATTTTACTCCTTTGGTTGAGTGACCCTTCTGTTACAACTAAAGTGGCCTCAGTCAGACTTGCACAAAGCCCCTTGTTAATTCAAATCAACTACTGTGCTTCCAGCTGAGCCTGGGCTGCTTGAGACATCGTAATGGACGTTAATCAGCATGTATTAAAAATGATACATCGTCCAAAGAGTTACTGATACTACCACTGGGCTAAGGGTATAGCCGCAGAAAAGACAAACCTGGCATCTACACACTAAAAGGAATGGTCACATATATCTGGGGCAGGAGGAGGGAAGAGAAGCTTCATTACCTTAGTAAATAGATAGAGTTGCCATATATTCCGTTGAATATCAGCTTGAATCTTTCCATTATGTTCCTTGTAAGAGGAGAAAGAGAAAATCTGTTTAGGATGGATTTAACATGGCCTAATGAGGAGTATTTAGTGAATAATTAAATAAAATGAAAGATTCCTTCAAGGAGTTGATCATCCTGTTTTAAAATCAAAGGATTTTAGGATTCTGTTTTCTTTGTCTTTGTAGATTTATTTCTTGTCAATGCTAAGTTTTGACAATCAAGAAACTGAACTGAACTGAAATAGTTCCTAGCAGATTCCTGATTTTAGTTTATCTCGTAAAAAGGAGCAATGGATGGGAAAACTAGAATCTATAATTCAATTTAGTTTCAATTAGCTATCGTGTTTCTTCAATCCAGTTCATTCAGGTGAAGTCTTAAACTTATCACAACCCCAGGGATGCCCAGCAAGAAAGACTGAGAACTCTTAGATAAATGCAGCTGAAGAAACTGTACTGTATGATTCACTGTTGTTGCAATTTTTGTATAAGGTTATGATAAACTAGTATGTTTTAAAAATTTATCTTCCTCTGTAGATATAACTCTGAGGTCAGCATTTCGTAAGGTTTTATGCAAGAAAATCTCCCATAATGAAGGCTGATCTGATGTACAATACAGCTTGAATCACCCACTCATTTTTCAGTATTCTCAACTTTTTCACTATAACTACACAGTGTGTATAATTTAATCTTAAATTTGCCTCACTAGGAAAGAGTAAGGCCCTACTTAGTGAGACATTGTTAAATAAAGTGRTTTAAAATATAAAACATTTCTTAGCATGATGCCAGCAAGATTATGAAAAGTAAACRTATTTTAGATAAGTTTTGAGTGGCATAAAATCTAAAGCTTCCTTGACTTTTTCTCTTTTCTACTAGCTGAGTAAATTAAGCTGTTTGATTAGATTTTTTTTTTCATTGTAATTTTCCATCTTCAAGTTTATTCACTCTATAGTGCATACGCAATTTGACTGCAGGACATAATTGGCACTGCCATATAAAGTTAGTACTATGATATACACAGTTTTTTGTAGCCATCATAGGCTTCTTTCACTGGAGAAAGAAGAAAAATACTTTCCCTTGCCTTGCTACAGCTCCAGAAGTTAGGTGAATATATGTTGTAATTTCCTGGGGAATATCTCTATAATAAGTTGTACAACAGCTTTTCTGCAGAGACTACAGGTGCTTACAAAAAGCCAAAATGGAACTAAATAATCTTTTTAGTCCTTTTATGAATGTGTGTGCACTTCCTATTTCAGCTGTAAAACAAAATCATTAATACTGAGTAAATGTAGTTAATCCATTTGGATGACTATAATAAAAAAGCATTTATTAAAAAAGATAGTGATACTGGGAAGTCTTGGTTGGTGCCAGGCTTAAGTGTTCCTACCTGTCTTCTTTCTCAAGACAGAAAAGAGCTGRGTAATCACCTAGCATGGATCAATATAGCCACCACACATCTTCAGCATAGTCTGACATTTTTCAGTTATTTTAAATAYTCACCGGTTGTACACAGTAATTCACTCAATGGCACAAGTCCTAGATCTCTTTAGTACAAGCAGTCTGTAGATACACATTGAGTGTTGCCCTGCCTGGACCAATTGGTATGAACTTACTTACATGCSTGCCTGTTGCTTTCAATCTTTGGTAGTATCTTCATCTCTGCTTCACATTTATTTCACTGCCATATCAACTTACTGGGCTACTGCCATTGGTGATATTAACAAAGTCTGAATGTCACTTTACGGCCACCTACACAACACGTACAGGAGCAAAGTGATCCACAATAGGGTATCTGTGCCCCGAGTTTGGTATCTACGATGAAAACACATATTTGTAGCAAAAGCTCTGAGGTATTGGCTCTCTTTACTCACTYGGATCTGTTACACTCCAAATCTGGTTATGGACAAAAGAGGGCATATATGAAGCAAAGAAATTACGGTTAGTCCAGCTAATGTCTTAACAAGCTAAGAGACTACATTATACATTCACAATCTAAATTAACAAAAAAAAGCCTCAATAAAAGAGTTAAAATTGTTATACAAAAGCTTCTTAGTACTTGTTTTCYGTGGTGTTGTGCTCATTCTTTGAATGTTCCCCCAGTTCCCCCAGTTCCTAGCCTTCCTCAAGAAAGCAGCCAGGGATTGCTATTGGCATCTCGAGGTCCTGGGAGTGCTATTGGGCGACATGTTAACTATTAGCCTTCCTGTGGCCAAGAAGGCCAATGGTCTCCTGGGGTGCATTAGGAAAAGTGTTGCCAGCAGATCGAGGAAGGTGATCCTGCACCTCTACTCAGCCCTGGCGAGGCCTCATCTCGAGTCCTGTGTCCAGTTCTGGGCTCCCCACTACAAGAGAAACATGGAGCTACTGGAGAGAGTCCAGTGTAGGGCTACAAAGATGATCAGAGGGCTGGAGCACCTGCGCTCTGAGGAACGGCTGCGAGAGCTGGGCCTGAGAAGGGATCTTATCAATGTCTACAAACACCATAAGGGGGTGGAGGATGTCAAAGGGATGGGGACAAACTCTTTTCAGTGGTGCCAAGCAATAGCATAAGAGGCAATGGGCACAAAGTGAAATACAGGAATTTCCACATGAATATGAGGAAAAACTTCTTTACAGTGAGAGTAACAGAGCAGTAGACCAGGTTGCCTAGAGAGATTGTAGAGTCCCCTTCTCTGGAGATATTCAAAGCCCGCCTGGACACCAATCCTGTGCAACATGCTCTAGGTGACCTTGCTTGAGCAGGAGAGTTGGACTAGATGATCTCCAGAGGTCCCTTTCAACCTCAACCATTCTGTGATTCTACGATTCTGTGATACTAACTAGATACTTACTGGAGAAACTGTAACTGTTCTACAGAAGCAGTGAAAATGAGAGGGCAAGAGGAACTTTTAACAGTGAGGTCAGTAATATTTATGTATTAGTATTTATGATATTCATATTTTACAGTCTTTTTTCTTGGCTTGTATTTATTCTGGAATTTATTGTAAAGCCGCATTGCAGCTTTGCAGCAAATGAAAACTACAAATTAATCTATGTTTCAAAGTTTTTGATAGCATGTTCAGTATCTGAGTGCTGTTAAATACTAATATAAGGCCATATTCATTAAAATCTAATGTGGTGATTGTGTATTTTCTTGTATGAGTGTAGAAGGCTTAATTATTTAGAAATCAGTGGTCTTTGTATCATTTCTAAGACAGACAAGAAAATATTTTAATCTCAGCTATGTCAGTGTTACATCAGCACAGTTTTTAGCAAAACTGTGTTGAAGCCTCCTTTCATAGGGTGATTAAGAGATGAAATGGTTACTTATTTTAAACATCTTGGATCATACAGAATTCTATACAAATATTAGAGTTAAAAATAAGTGTAGTCAGATGCTGAACTCCAAAGCTCACAGAACTGCATTTATTTTATTTTATTTTATTTTAGATCTAAGAAATATGGACAGTGCAATCTATATCTGTGTTCTAGTTAGATTCCTGGGGGCCAAACGTCCAGTTTGGCAAGCCAGCACAAACACACACACAAACACACACACACACACACACACACGCACGCACGCACGCTCTCTTCAGTAGCAAGCAGTTTATTAGTAAATACTTACAAACAGACCGACCCGATGGTAATCTCCAGAAGGACAATTCCAATGCTTGTCCCGATCGTCTGCATGGTGAGAGAGGGAGTCGGCAGGCACAATCTTTTTGAGTGTCCCCAAGGAGGCAACATGGTCCTCTGTTGTGTAGCAGCCTCCCTCTCCTTCGGAAAACTCTGGTATTTATAATTACTTGCGGTAGGCGGGAGTCCCGGCATATGGGGCCAGCAAGTGCGGGGAGTCTAGCCCAATTCCGCCCCAGTTGCATAACCGGGCTGTGATATTGCGCACGCATGCAGAYTTATTTCGGGGGCCACATTTGACTTTGGGGGTCGCTATTTCATTACTCTTCAACTTCTGACCTTCATGTTGACTGCTTCTCATGGTTATTCTGTAGCTGGAAGCCACAGACTCTACATGTAACCAACTGCTGTTCTTTCTCACAGATTTCCAAGACCTTGTTAGTTACTTATTTGTAATCCGCTTAACACATCAGTATTGCTCTAGACACCAAAAAGTTACAACACTAGATCATTCCCACCAAATATCAGGTAGTACAGATACAAAAAGTTACAACATGGACTATTCCCACCAAGTATCACGTAGTATGGATACACAGCTCTGCAGAGAAGGACCTGGGAGTGCTGGTGGATGACAAGTTGACCATGAGCCAGCAATGTGCCCTTGTGGCCAAGAAGGCCAAAGGTATCCTCGGGTGCATTAGGAAGAGTGTTGCCAGCAGGTCGAGGGAGGTGATCCTGCCCCTCTACTCAGCCCTGGCGAGGCCTCATCTCAAGCACTGGGCTCCCCAGTCCAAGAGAGACATGGAGCTACTGGAGGGAATTCAGCATCGGGCTACAAAGATGATCAGAGGGCTGGAGCACCTGCCCTCTGAGGAACGACTGCGAGAGCTGGGCCTCTTCAGCCTGGGGAAGAGAAGACTGAGGGGGGAATCTTATCAATGTGTACAAGTACCTGAAGGGAGAGTGTCAAGAGGATGGGGACAAACTCTTTTCAGCAACAGGACAAGAGGCAATGGGCAGAAATTGAAGCACAGGCAGTTCCGCCTGACCGTGAGGGAGAATTTCTTCCCTATGAGAGTGACAGAGCACCGAAACAGGTTGCCCAGAGAGGTTGTGGAGTCTCCTTCTCTGGAGATATTCAAAGCACACCTGGATRCAACCCTGACTACCATGCTCTAGATCACCTTGCTTGAGCAGGGAGGTTGGACTAGATGATCTCCAGAGGTCCCTTCCAACCTTACTGATTCTATGATTCTGTGATTCTGTGAATGGTTGTATTTTTCATACTGAAGTTTTGCTGTTGTTGGATTTAGAAACTGTTCAGCTAGAGGTAACTAAAATTGCATTATTGCAATTATATGAAATTTTATTCAAATTAACACATATATTTAGTTGTAAAGTAAGTATAATAGATTATTTCTATATTAGGTTTCCTTAGTATGTGAGAAATAGAATCAGCTGGGCCCTCAAGATGAGAGGAACTTTCTCCTTTGATAAGCAGATGATTTGCTGTGACTCTGTAATATTCTTGGCATTTTTGTCTGCAGAAACAGACACTCTCAAGTGAAGATGCATAATACTCATAGGACATATTAAGATCAAATTTCTTTGGTATACAATTAAAAGGAATTTTTTTTTTTTTTTTTAATGCAATCCATTTGTGATTAATTGAAAGTAAAAATATTGCTAACACAGTTATACATTACCTTGACCTTGGTCAATAGGATGATATATATTGAAAATTGCTTTTTTAATTTGCTCTTTTCAATAACAGATGCATATGTCCCCTTGGTTACACTGGCACATTTTGTGAACTGGATATAGACAATTGTGTTGGAAACCARTGTTCTGAACATGGTGTCTGCCAGGACCACTTGAATAATTACAGCTGTCGCTGTATGCTTGGATATGAAGGACGCTTCTGTGAAGTTGAAATTAATGAATGTTCAAGTTTGCCGTGCAAAAATGGAGCCACCTGTATGAATTTAATTGGCCATTTCTCATGTCGTTGTGCTGCAGGGTTCAAAGGTAAGTTTTAACTTTTGAAGTGTGCATGTATATATACATACAYATATGTTTATGTGTTTGTGTGTGTGTAGGTATAATATGCATATTTGTGTGCCTTGCGAGAGGACTTTCAACTAAATTAACATGGCAATTCTTAGATATGGCTTCTAATTGTTCCTCACTTGGCCATCTACCTCCTCAACAATTCTGAGCAGGAACTTTGATGTTTTCGATAATAAAAAAATTTGTCAAGGCCCAAAACTCAGCAGAAGTATTTTAATTTCACTGTTATACAATACTGGGTATCATGAACTTAGTTGTACATAGGAATTCAATATCTACTGATAGAAGTTAAGATTTTGTTACAGAACAGGAAAATCTGAACATGAGAAGGAGTGGGATCAGCAGTGCAATCCCCCTGTTTGTATTGAATATAAACATCTACATATGAGTCAGCTTTTCAGACTCCGCTAGAGCATAATGCCTCCTACCTTCTTTAGACATCTGTTCTAGGATGAGATTGTGCGTAGATTTCTACTCTGAGTTAGGTGAATCCCGCACAATCTGAATCACTTGATTTCTTTTTGTCCCAATTCTCTGTTTTGTATGAACACCCTGGTACTCGGGCTTTGTGTGGRAGGGAAATCGTCTTGGTTTCCTGTTTCTTGGTGGTACTAAACAGTTGCATTCTGAGCCTTTAACCTATGTTATCAAGCACAAGTCATAATAATTTGAAAGGTTCTTAATCTTTATTGGTAGTCGGTGTAGTACGCTACCACTAATAAACAATGATAAAAATGAACAGTATAGTGTTCACAATATCATCTGTAAAACTGCTATTTAAAGTTTTTGATTATCAATTTACAACTTACTCTTCCAAGTCGCTGAGGACTATTGCTCCAATTCAGAGAGACATTTACAGCACATGAAGTACTACATTTGTAAGTCACAGTTAAACCATTTGGATAACACATATATTTGGGACTTTCTGGGTCAGTGCTAAAGTGCTGAGCCATTAAATAATTATAAATTCAGTGATAATTTTTCATATTTACTGATTTAGAATCATTTAAAAACATTATAAATTCTAAATAACTATACTTTTAATATTTTAGCACTAACAACTGTGCCAARTGATATATTTTATATATATATAGTATGGAAATACACACACACACATATATATAAAACACAGTTGTACATTACATGTTTTTATTTGTTTATATACAGACATACATACATTTATGTATGTGATATACGTTTACCGATATKTTACCCTCAATTTGAATTAATTTGATATACAATTTCTTGGTCATTTAAATATGCATTTATCAAAAAATGATACTTCTCCATGCTCTTTCGTTAATAATTGTGTAGCATGGGATCTCCATGAGAGTAGCTGAGTACAATTACAGCAGTATGGCATGGAAAAGGAAGTGATCTATCAAGAAACAAAATTTGAAACTATTTGGAGATGGGAAGACTATTTTCATTGAAGTCGATGATAAAGTTATTGAATGCCAGGGCTCAGAATTAGTTATAATTAGTCCTTAACAGAAATATACCAAATATACCAAGAGATATATTAATTAGGCTAATCTTTTAAGGTTAGTTGAGCTATCTTGAGGCTTAAAGATATTCTCCATATATCAGACTTGGCAGCAAATATTCTTAATTGAGTAACATTATATTATTATTTTATTATATTTTTATATTATTTCCAGCRTTGTGATCTCTTTAAGGTAACACAATTAAAGCAAAATAAAACATGAAAAACAACTTCTGTTAAAAGCCATTTCTTAAAAAAGCAGCATAAAATGAATATAAAATATATGAAATATTGTAGATACAGCTAATAGGTAAATATTTTTGTTGTGTTTTGCATTTCTAGATGGCACAACTAAAAGCAAAGTTGTGGTAGATGTTGGATATTCTTAATTCTGTTTATCATTAGAATAGTTAGAACTTAATTATATATCTCCTTTAGATGCTTCCCATGTTCCTGTTGTTAATAGTATTAAATTGTCCACTCAGAGCTCATCATTTGCTCTCTTTCATCAATCCATTGCCTTGCAGTTGGAAATGGCTTACATCAATAATATTACATTTTGGTTGTGCCTTTTTGTTATTGTTATTATAGACTATATGGTTCATTTATCAGTTAGAGCAAGCTTGAACTAGAGCCTAGTCAGAACTAAAATATCTACGTATTCCTCTGAAATAGGCCTCAAAAACTGCATCAACCTTTATAACTGACAAGATACAGGATTGTCCTTGAGAAATGTCCTAAATGCCATGAAGAGAGAGCACTTAAATGTCTGATCACCAACAAAGACAAAAAATACTCGGCTCATTTTCAGTGCTGAAACTTAAACACTGATTTGATACTTTGCTGCAACATGAGGACTTGCTYACATAAATGCTGTAGCACTGGAGAGTAGTTTCTATTTTGCTGCCCAGTGAGGTATGATATTGTAGCATTCCCATGAAACAAATTAAAARTAAAAAGTAATTTCACAATATTATTCATATTGTTGTATTATTATATCTCATTATTGCAAGTGCCAAATGTACTTAATTCTGTGTTTTCAGAGAGTAAAAAACAATTAATGAAAGAGTGTTGGGACTTACAAAAAAGTTACCACTACCTAGCAATTCCATTTTGATGTGGTCTCTAGTGGTTAGTGGTTCTGGGRTGTTTCCCAACAGAGGACAGATTTAGAGAACAGATTAGAAATTCAATCATAGTTGCCAATTATGAATCAATGAAGAGTAACTCAGTGTAGTTTTAGAAAGGCAGTCTTTGTTTTTGTTATATCACTTATTTCAACCCTTTACATATCCATATGTACTTCATAAGTACTAAATCCACTTGAAGATGGGATATCAAAGATGACAGTAAATAAACTGAAGAGTAAAACCAAAGTTGTAATTTTTCAGGACTCTGCAAGTCTTTGGGGAACTATCATACTTTGTGTATTAGGATTCATAGATCTGCAAATAAGCCATGAATTCCCAACCACCAACTTGTGTTCTCTCCTGCTAATAAATGAATCCCTGGGTACTCTTTGAAATTGCATTACAGTCAGTTTTTAATTCAGCAGCAAATTTCTACACAGACAGCTTATAGCTGTCTCCTCTGTCTAGATGATTGATTTGATCTGATGTCTATCACCATTTCTCAAAAGCTTTACATTCAGTTAGCTAGGGAACCCTTAGGCACTGTACAGGGATTTGTCAACATGAATAGTGTGATCTTTGGAAAAAAAAAACAAGTTAATAAAAATTCAAAGCTTTGACATCTTCATATTAAAAGTAAATATTTTGTAGCTTTGTATACCACAGTCTTTTCAATTTTTTTTTTGTCTGGAAAAGATATCTTTGAATTGTAAACTTTAGTTGTGATGGAGAGTTCCATTTGGAGACATTTATAATGTCAAGAATACTTTCCACTGCCTACAATAGAATTTGGCCTATGCTGAACTTGTAAGTTTGCAGTATGACCAGGAAAGACTGAGAAATTTTGTTTTAAAAAAAAWATCTTTATCTTTTCCATCATTTTCCATCCTGTAACATCATTCTATAATGCCTTCTCCTGGCCCAGTTCTTAAAACATAATTCTGCTCACTTTCAAACTCATTCCCAGTCTATCCCTTCTTACAAACCTTTGTTTTACTCCATCTCAGAAAATCAGTGTTTAGCATCAAACATTTCTAGCTTTCATGATTCATGAACTGTATTTCTAAACAGATATCACTGTGCTTCCTTTGATGGTTGAGAAGTTCTTCTGGGAAGTATTTGAACAAAACTTTGTTTGTTTAGATGCTTACAAAAATGTGACGGCAGCTGCTGAGCACTCTCAGTAGATGAGCAGTGTTGCCTCATTGTTTTCTCTTGTGGGTGTATATCCATATGATACTCTTTATCAGCATAACTAAGCCCTGGAAAATTGTTTATTTCTGAATTTGTATCATATTTCACATAGCAGGATACTGATCCATCATGGTTTTACACGTCAACAATGAATAAGAGTATTAAGACTTATCACSAATGTATGAGTGCCTTCCAGTAGCTTTTGAAATTATATAATGAATATATTTTCTAAACACTGCTCTTCACTTTTCTCTCTTTTTCTCCAAAAGGGGATAATAATCTATGGAAATTTTTAATATCATTATATTATTCTAAATTTTTGTACTCTATTTTATTTCTTTTTTATTCCACAAACACATCTGCAGAGTCTACCTACCATRTGGAATAYATCTGATGAAGCAATTAAGYRTTTGTACTTTCAATAAGAAGTTAATTCTGTTTAAATTGTTTGGCTGTTATTTAAATAGTTTCACAGTACTTTGATGGAAGGGAGCAGTATATCCTTGTACCCACTGTTCTTGTTGCAACGGGGCAAGCTCGCTGGTAAGAGGCGCCCCATGCAGATGCAGCCCCCCATCAGMTCTTTAATGTAACCCCACTAAGGGAGAGGAGCTGGGCAGCTTGCAAACAGTTCGCAGCTGAAGAGCCACGGGCTGTCTTTTGCCTTAAACTATTTCAGAGAAATAGCTAGTGGGAAATGCTGTAAATCAACATGAAATCAACCACTTTTACTGTGGGATAAGTGTTCACAGATTTATACTTACTGTATAAAGTAAGTAAAAAAAATGAGAATTGTTTTGGATTGTTAATTTTTGCAATTTCTTACACAGAAAAGGCCTTTAAAACAAGAGAGAAATTACCAGATGTGCAAAACAACAAAGTTTAGAACGAGTAATTTCAGTTCATGTTAAAGTATCGCCAGACTGTTTGTCTTGCTTTTTTATAACTTCATGTTCTGTAAAGCAGAAATGTTACTCTAGCTGACACCTTTCTCATCTAACATCATAACTTATGTTGTTTAGAAGATAATAAAATTATGCCATTTGTTCTCTGATACATGATTTCAGTGCTTTATGTTTACACATACATTACCGAATGATGGCTTATAAGGCAGAATTGTTATAAGACCACCTTCAAATATACTGTCTCTGTTTTGGGCACCTTGCTGTGCTGAGGTTCTAGTAAAAAAATATTCTTATATATACGTATTTTTAAAATTGTGTCCATTCTCTTTGTCATTTTGTTGTCCAACTTTATGTCCCATGATGCCTATAAAATAATTGATATAAACAATATGTAAATGAAACTTTTTTGTCTATGTGTTTTATAATTCTTGACAGAGATATTATTAGAAGTAGGAGTGGCAATTTAAAAGACTTATGTCTTTAAAATATAGATATTTACACAAAACCTGTATTACATTGAGAAAACAAACTTTCAAATCACTCCCTTTTATTCTAACATCTGAATATCTAATGTGAGAATGATGTGAAAGTTACCTTATTCTGCTATCAAAACAAAGGTCAGTCTTTGTGACATTTTACAAAATCTAAAAATGTTCCCATTAGTTCAGGTAATGTGTGAAGTTAAGCTCTTCTGTCAGCAGAAATAAAATACCCAAAGCTTTAACTACTGAAAGTTGCAAGCTTCTAACCTCAGGATCTTACAGAGTTGGTGGCATTTCTGAAAGAGAGGGAATATTCAGTGAGACTTCATCCATTGTATTTATTAAAAGGAATATTTTTGTGCAATGATTTCCAGTTATATTTATCTGAGAAGTTGAGATTGTCTCCTCTTCTTAAAGTATCACAATTTTTTTAAACGCATAAACTTACATCAGTAATGATGATGGAGGACTAGAGTGTTTTTTGTTTTTTGTTTTTTTTTTAACATGTCCTACTACTCCATGGCCTTACTGTATTTCCCTTTGCAAACTGTTAGGCTTCTTCAGAATAATGTGTCTCCTCTGTGTTGTCAGTGTGACTGCAGAAAATGCTGCTGATAAGCATCAAAACATTTCGATTTGCAAGACTGACAGACTTTCCTCAGCAGCAAGAATTATTTGCTATATATTTTAAAAACATTGCCTTTTATATGATAAAATACACCATAGAGTTAATGGAAGTAGGATCAGCTCATAATCAGTTTTAACATACTGCTTGTAATTCAGAACATGATGACAAGAATCCTGTAAATCGTTTAGGAATTCAGACTCTAAGCTACTATTTATTAAGTAATTCCATTATGTTCTGTTATTAATTATATTTGGATGTGTTACATTAATGTTATCATTAAAAGTGTGAACCAGAAAATATTTGTATTAACATACTTTGATGTTGAAAGTAATTTGTAGCCAATTAGTTATTTGTATCTGATGTTCAAAGAAGGCTTTCATTATCCATTTCAAATGTGTAGTTGAGATTAACTACACACTAGAAAAATAACAGCTGCCCTGTCTGTGTCCAGCTTTTCTAGCCTATTTTCTGGTTTGCGTACTCAGTAAGACTTGTGGTTTCCCAKTAACTTCATAGATACTCCGATTTTCTCTGAAACAATTTAAAATTACTGTCCATATATTGCCATGAGGACACAAATTCTTAAACTACCCTCACAACCATATGCACAAAGTTATGCCTTTTGTAAAGCACATCCACCAGCTGAGAGCGTTTAACCAGAAGACCTACGTATTTTCTACAGTACCCAGAAGGCAGTTACTTGCGTTTTCACCACATGTCCATTTCATTGACAGAAATTGCACCAAACATGAAGGTTTTTCCAAGGTTTAGCATGATTCACATAAAGGAAGAAAATGTTCTTCCCCTAGCATCTTCTGAGGTGTATAGAATTACCAAAACTTAATTGGTAATTTTCAGATGAATAGTATCGTGTTTTCCATATTTGCAAATAGCATATTTTTAATGGCTATAGTAGAATTAGAAGGAAAATAAAAGTGATTTTGAAGGAATTGTAATAAAGATGAAAAGAAGCAATCTTTGCTGTATCTGTAAAACACTTTGCTAGTTTGGAAAAAAAAGAAGCCTGTGATAACAAACTATTTGTATATAATAAGTTAAGAGTATTTTCAAATGAAATACTTCAGAAAGTTTCATTTAAAAAAATAATTCTGCAAGTACTGTTAGTTAGCACAACTTGTAAGTCAGTCAGTGGCTTTTGCAAACATTTTCATTAGTTAYGAGAAAGGTATTTTCAATGCTTGATAGCTCAGATGAGGCTGAGTGGCACGTAATCGCTTCTTTGTCAAATGAAGTGATTTAGCTGTAATAACAGCCTCCAGGCATAAAATCAGCACCATTGTTATCAGAGCAGGGTTTTGGTTTTTTCCCCTTGTTCTTCTAAATGAGAAATGGAATTCTCACACATCTCGTATGGCCACAGATACATGAAAGCAGAATACCTGAAACTAGATTGCCGTGTAGAATGTAATGTTTAAAACATACATGTGTTTAAGTATTCAGTGCCTCTACTGCATAACATTAATTTGTATATTTACATTTGGAATTAAATGTCTAAATTGTGACTAAATGTTTTGATCTGTGGAATATTACAATATACATYGACAGATTAAGAAAACTGGTCTGAAAGTGTTAAAGTAATGGGATTTAATGGTATGAAATTAGAAATGAAATTTACTTCTTGATACCATTGGTGAGCATTGCTTAGCTACATGTTATAAAAATATTGGAGTTTTCCAAATGAAGATGCAAAACAGAGGGTTCCTCCTCCCCCCCCCACTTTTTTTTTTTTTTTTTTTTTTTTTTTTTTTTTTTTTTTTTTTTTTTTTTTTTTTTGAAGTACTTCAAAGTTCATGTATCTTCATTCTTTTCTGTTATGCCCTACCATCCCTTCAGGATTGCCAGCCTGAATGGCCAATTTATGCTACTGGTATAAAACTGTTGTGACTGTCTCTATGTAATGTCCACTTCATTCCCTGAGGACTACTTTCCTGAGATTGAAGACAGGATATCCTATGTGGCGTTAGGTACCAACATTTAAGGAACCRACTTTCACGCTAAATGTTTGCTTAAAATTAGAGCCCTGTATTCAGAAACCTACATTTAGTTAACGTATTTTCCTGCTGATTCCTACTGAATTTCCCATTCCTAGAAAGAAGTGAATTAAAAGAGATGGATGAGAATAATCCATATTTTGGAGAGAATTGCAGTTATACCTGTTACAGTAGGGTCCTCACATCACGCCGCTCTGCAGTTCAGGAAGGTACTTGTGCTGCCTTAGATTCTTGAGGAAAGCAGCTACCTCAACCACTCTGTGATTACATGAACTATCTGAGCTCTTCTTGGATTCTGCTTGTGTCTCCCCCCCCCCCTTTTTTTTTCTCTTGTTCCTTTCTCAAAATCTTATAGAAAATACAGAGAATATTTAGAGGCAGGAAAAAACCCTCACAGAAGTCACTCTGCCAGTAAATTTAAACGGGGAAGAACACCCCAGTGCTGCTGTGGAAATGATGTACTTCCTTGACAAAGGCCTTTTTTTCTCCTAGTAGATCTGCAAAATGCAGATTTTAAGAGCTAACTCACATGATTCATATGTTTGTATATGAGAGCAGTCATGTTTCTTGAGGATAGAAGACTAAATATTTTCATCAGTGCAAAGAATTCAGGGGAATTTCAGCATTTCTTGTGTTTTTATCCTCCTCTGTGAAGCTCCCTTGCTGAAAGCTTTGCATGCAGCTGACATGTGATAATCACTGAACRTGTGATTTCCCTCTGCATTCTGGTGACTAGGAATACCTTTTCCTGTTACAAATCAAAAGAACCCCTGTTGTAGATTAAAAATCTACATTTAATTATACGTCCTACCTTTGATTTCAATTATTTCATTACCTATCCTCTGTATCTTGCCTCATTAAATTAAATATTCTTCAATAATTTGATTATTTTCCTCCATAATACGTGGCGAAGGAGGAACAAACAATATCATCATACCAATCAGCCCATGGACTGAAATCTACTATTATACATGTCTGTGAATTATCGTAGGCCTGATTTTCATATACAATGATATTCTGCCATTCATTTTCAAAGGAGATAGTGAATGAAATGAAAAAAAAATAATTGACACAATGGAGCAAAAATTGCCTGAATACAGTAATTTGTGTAATGGAAGAAAGCTCTGGGATTATGCATACACTCACAGGGAAAGCTTTCTATTTCCTGATTACCATGCATCAAACATCTCTTGTAACCAACGAAGCAGAAAAGTTCRTGACACACAGGGTGTCTATCAGTATCCCAGAGCACTCTGGTAAGTGCCAGTGAGGTCAGCAWTTAGACTGTCACAGTCAGATAGTATTTTTCCATTACAAATATATCTCTATGATTTGAACAGGTCAACATATTTATCTTTTTTTTTTTTTTTTTTAATGTAAAATTTTAGGAGAAACATGTTCTGTTCACATGAATGAGTGTATAGACAGACCCTGCTGGAATGGAGGAACCTGTGAAGAGGACATAAATGGCTTCAAATGCAATTGCCCCTTTGGTAAGCATTTATAAATGTTTATACAACTGTTAGCTTGGCATAGTGTGTGAATTCTACACTTGTTCTTAGGGTCCTATAAAAGTAGCTTGCCTACATTTTGAAAGAAACAGAGCTCATTATTTGGCCTAATAGATATGAAAGGTTTCCCAGTCTTCTTCTTGTTATGCAGGTCTGAAAGGAGACCTCCTTCTCACACAACAGAATGTATGCCGTGGTAGGAAACCATTGACATTTGTTGTATTATTAAGTCATTTGCATGTCTTTCTTAAATATTTAAAAATTTGTGTGTGTGGACACACTTCATCCAATRATTTTTTATTACGGTTCTTGGTGTGCACATGTATGGTCTGAGTGTCTGTTCATTCCTTTGTGCAGTGCCCCTGAGATTAATACAAGGATTTATTTGGAACAATGAGGTTTATATAATGGACCTATATACATTACAAAGTATGAGTTTCATTCTACTGATTCTAGTAAAATGCTGTGGATCATTGTGATGCCTTATCGTTGTCAATCAARGGAACAATTACAGTGAAGCAGAGATCACTCATGGAAATTATTTGTTCTTCTTGAAAATTGTTCATATTTTCTGTATTGTTATTTGTAGCTACATTTTTAAAGCTATGGGAAGCTGAATTAGAGACGAAAACTGTGTAGTGATGTGCATACCTAATAATGGACTGAAAAGCGAGGAATTTTAATCTAGATACRGTATGGATTCTCTTTGTGCCCTTGGGTGAATTAATTAAGATCCCCAGCTCACATGTTCTAGCTAAGGGTGTAGATAAAGAAATGTAGCTATCTCACAAAGATATTGCAATGATGAAATAGATAATGTTTGTAAATTTCCTGAAAAGTCATTGTATTACTAG
The DNA here is from genome assembly GCF_003343005.1 of Rhea americana. Taxonomy (NCBI): domain Eukaryota; kingdom Metazoa; phylum Chordata; class Aves; order Rheiformes; family Rheidae; genus Rhea; species Rhea americana. Next base: position 1,156,162 of record NW_028186340.1, read on the forward strand.
ATACTTTTACAGTTTACTTGATCTTAATATGAGCATCACTTCAAAAGATGAGACAGATAACTCTAGAAAATATTTAAGTGAAAAATGACAATTTATGCCTATATGCTTCCACTAAGAACCTGTGTCATATTGGTGGTCTGAAAATAAATATGTTTTGCTGATCAGAAGATCTGTAGTTACAGAATTTTAGCAGATAACTACTGTTTAAATATAAACTAGTAACATATGTATTTGAGAAAAAAATAGAAGGGAACATAGAGAGTTTAGATATGTCCTGGTCATCAGGTTCTTGTAAATGAAAAAATTTGGATCTGCAACTCTCTGTCTGACTAGACAACCAACAACTTGTATTTCACTGCCTATTTTTCTTTAGAATACATTTTTATTCATTAGACAGGTGGCTTTTATCTTTTCACTTTTCTACTTTGCCTTCTGTTGTCTGAAACAGTCACTTACTACATCTTTTTTTTAGATACAGGGTGATGTCTTCCCAAATAAGACTTTTGTGTGTTATCCAATTCATAACAAGTAATATGCACAAAAGCCTTTGCTCTATATACAGCAAAGTTTCTATCAGTGCTTTTGTTAAAGTTGTTGTTATTTAGCCAAGACTCATGACTCCGTTGTTGCAGACAGTATAGGATACCTTTGCAGAGCAAGTAGTACATCTGTCACGGCGAAAGTGAGAAGCATTATTTTTAACTTCAGTTAAAAACTGTGAAGGTGTTTATAGTTAGGAACTGTATACATTAAAGTTTAATATTTTTTTTTTTTTTAATATTGTTTTCTTCGAAATACCCCATAACAGTAATTCCTGGTATTTTGAGATAGGACAGCTTAGCTTCTCTTGCCCAGAAGGCAAGGAAATTCAGAAGGAAAAGAATCAGTTTCTTTTTTTCTCTGATAAACTCTCAGTAATTCTAGATCAAATCTAGAAGGATTCCTGAAGAGTTTTGTATTTGCCATGAGTGAGGATTGCTTAGTGGATGATCTTGTCATGGCTTAATAGTGAAGAAATACTGCATAATTTTTTGAAAGGAAAGAGTGCATCTGTATCTTGCATTTTTATATATATGCAAAGTGGATGTGAAAGTAGGAAATTATAGGATCAAGATATAGCTGTTTTCAAAAGCTCAGGTGGTTATACGTGATGTATAATGTTGTATCTGGGAATACATAACTGCCCCAACGAGAATAAATGAGAATGATAATATGATGGAAGAAAGGCCAGATTCCTGACAAAACTGTGTGGTGTGGACATTTGTTTGGATATGAAGAAGGAAGGCTTTCAGATACCATAAGTGTGATTATAAAGATATTATAAGTGTGATTATCGAGCTCTGCCTAGGCATAGAGGAGGAAGCAGTTGAGAGATTATGGGTAAAGATCAAAGGGCAGGCTAACAYGGGGGACACTGTTGTGGGTGTCTACTACAGGCCGCCTGATCAGGAAGAGAAAGCTGATGAGGCCTTCTATAGACAGCTTGCGGTTGAATATATTTAGAGATATATTTTCATTATTTTTGATGCCAAAACAATGTCATCATTTGAAATTTTATTAAAAAATGTGTACTATTTCATTATATGAAATACTTTCATAGTTTTCCATTGAATATGACACAAAAAAATCAATATATTCTTAGAAGAAGAATCTTCTGGAGTTGGCAGTAGGTAAAATGAAACAATTTTAAAAGTAAAAAAAAAAAAAAAAGACATTTCAAAAAAATAGTATGCCTTCAAGTTTTTTTTGGATATATATGGTACCATTCAGAGTACATTTAGGGTTCTAACAGACCAAATTGAAAAAGAAACCCAAACCTTAAGAGGAGTCATTCCTAGCCTGAGACCCTGAATAATTTGCAACAAATATCTACACAATTTTTAGATGGGGTGCAGATGATATTAATGTACAGTGATGACATACTGCTGAAATATTTAAATATTAATGCAATAAGAATTCATTCTGGAGCGACAGAAATATATAAAAACCTCAAAAGAATTCTTACTTCTGAAAAAGATGAGAATTTGAGAAGAGTGTTCTGGATTTCATTTTCATTCATCTATCCCATATCAAAAATGCAACCAACTGGGTAGATTTAAACGTGGCAGCAAAGTCATTTTTTGTTGTCCCAGAAAGAAAGAAAACCCACATTTTAGAAACTAGAGAATACCACTAAGGAAACTGCTACTCTGAAAAAGCTATGAAGGACAGCCTGAGGGCTAAAGCAATGAACTCTGATTTAGGAAATGTGCTACAACTTTTATATTGTTGCAGAGTGAACTTTTACACAATATATTTAGATATCTCAAGTTAGTAAAGGCTGGATTTTTCCAGTATAAGCTGCAGAGTGATATTGATGGCAGAAAATTCTGAGCTCAGATCTCTGATCACTGGCTTCTGCTGATCCAAATCTGAGTTCTAACCTTAAGCCTAACCTGGATCCTTGGTGCTAGTTTAACCCTGCCTCCAACTTCCAAAGCTAGATCTACCCAGAAGGATTCTATTTCCTACACAGGCAGTTAAAATGACTGAAAATGATCTTTATGAGGAGTTTAAGTCTTCAAACAGAGATGCGTGGTTCCTTCATCCTTAAGAAGCAGAATTGTTCTTCTTTGATAAGAAATCTGAAGAATTATATGTATTTAGCACATCTAAAATATATACATTTAACTTGCATGTTCTAATTTTATGGAAATACACATCCATCATTAGTTACTATCAGTCCATTTAATTTGCATGTTCTAATTTTATGGAAATACACATCCATCATTAGTTACTATCAGTCCATTGTCTTAAAATATTATCAACTTGAACACTATTATTTCCATATGACAACTCTGCTTTCAGCAGCTTTAAAAATAATTCGTTAAAATTCTCTACAATACAGCTGAGGTGTTTCTTAAAAATTACACAGTATTTCAGCCTGCATTTGATATGATATTATCACAAAATAAGATGAAATGAGTCAATTTAATCAAAAAGATCATTGATTCATGTAAGTATTTTTTGAGCATTACTTGAGCCAAAAATAGAGCCACAATTAAAAAAAAAATGTAACTACAGACAATTCCTGCTGCTTAGTGTTTCGCTTTGTTTTTTATTAGTAATTTTTTTCCTATGGTATAGTCTAATTTTTATTACCATGTAACACTGCAATCCATGCACTGCCATCCATCAAAAATGGAGTGTTACTTCAAGCAGCAGACTACTGTGGTTCTGTGATAGTGCAGATTGTACAGGTGGTACAAATTTGTTTGCCTCTCAAGATAAGACATAAAATAAAGAGCAAGATCACTGGATAAAATGGAATTGCACAATGTCTTTAGATGTGCTGTGACATTCTGAAGTGGTTCCCTCCCCTCCTGTATGGAACCCCTGCATGGCTTTCAGGTGAACTCTCTTGATGTTATCTGAAAGTGTTTAACAGACCAGTGATTTCATAACAATATTGACTTGGTGACTAGTTACTGATTATATGGCTTCTGGTGTAGTCTGATGAATCTTAGTCCTTATATAGCAGACTTTATATAGCCTTATATTTGAACTTTGTAATTTTAGATAATAGTAATTTCATTAAGATGATGAACAGTATTGGCTGAATATATGAATTATCAACAGTGAATTTTGGAGTGTTTTTTTAATATATATTTTAAAGTTTGTATCTTGTTAAAGGATGGTCTTTTCAGGAGATTAGAAYATACCATTTGAGTGTCATATGTTTTTGTCTGTATCAATACCTTTCTAAAAAAAGTAACTTGTGGAAAAGCTAACAAGACTGATAATCTCCCACTCAATTTATGGACCCTCATGGACAGACTGGATGACACAGGCACTATGCCAGAAGCATCTTCAGGCATACAAGTTTTGTTGTGCACTAGCAAATTTGAAGTCTTCAGGGAAGAAGAATCATGAATTTGGTAGTTATCCTTAGACATACTCTATGAAAACTAAAAGTTTGGTAGTCAAAAATTGAGACTCACCAAATTTAGTCATGTTTATCAACATGGCCATATCAAAGCCAGAGTGATTTAGAGGATATGGCTGTGCAAAGCAAAGATGCTAATTCTAGTGTTCCAGTATGGCAAGRTATCTTACACTGTTGAATACCTTCTGGAAAGATGTTTCTATAGATCTTACAGGTAGAAATTCCTTCCTSTTTCATGGGAGAGGGAAGAACTTCCAGCCAGAACTAAAGGTACTGAGGAAAACACTGCAGATGATGGCAGCATATTTCTTTCCCTCACTCATTGTCCCTGTATAATCTTTTCCATCAGAAAGATAAATATTGATCAACATTAACACCTTTGCTGTATATTTTGATGGGATCTGCAACAAATTTAGTGTAATAAAAGCTCGTCAAAATGTCATCTTCATCAATAGAAAATATAGAAGGAATGGCAGAGAAAGAGAAAGACATTGAAGTTTCAGTAATGATATATATGGAGAAATATGTGATATTGGAGCTAATGTTTTATTGGCTCAATAGAGAGTGAATATTATCCTTTACACAGGTTRTCAAGAAAGTGGAAGGGCAGATAACTGAGGAGGGAACCCAGAAGAATAGTGTTTGAACCTGTGTTGAGCTCCAAGGTCTGGTGAAAATAATTTGTCCATAAAACATTTTAGCTATCAGTGAATAAGSATTTTTTAGCAGAAAAACATTATCTCAGGCAAGAGTGTCAGATCCACTCTTCTTCTGAAAACTACACACACCTGTAAAACCTATAGATTCACTGCTGATATTTTTACTACCTTGGAGTTTCATTGTACATTCTATTCCTCCTATGTGATCCAGTCCTAAGTTTGTTTTTAAGTTATTTGTCCCCCCCTCTTTTTTTTTTGGGGGGGGGGTTATATTGACAGTTTATGCTCATTGAAACACTATTACTTTATTTGCTTTTAAGTCTGTGTTATATTTATTGTTGCAGGTTTTCTGAAGATGTGTCACTGTTGCCCTTTTCATTTTTCTGCTAATAGTATTCAAGACTTATTTTCTTGTTCGATGATAAATAAGATATAGAAACTCTTTTTCATTGCAGATATACAGATTAATTTAACCTCTGTTTCTTGCAGTCTGGCTAATTAGCAAGCATTTCTCTTTACTTCATCTTCTAAGTATTTGTGTTCCTTTCCTGTTTCACTTGGTACTTATATTATTTACTTGTTTTAATTGTAAAACCTTCTCTTTTTACTCTTTTAGATAAGTTTCGTTAGYTGATCTTTTTAGTCCACATGTGCTACAGTCATGTAGAATAAAGTAATCTGAGCATTTTAAATTTATTTTATAARTGTTTATGCCTGTTTTCCCTTTCCTTTGGTTCACTCAGGCAAAATATTATGTAAAATGCCATGAAAGCCTTCTGTGGAGAGGGAGACTAACTCTTTTACTGATCTTTCTCTTTTAATCTTTCAGCTGTCTGTATGTAGGAGTAAAAGGGAAGTTTTCATTTTTGTATGTTTCAGTGAATATGCCATTAGTCATTGCCTTGAATCTGCAAAGTTCTTAACATAGCATCTTGTTTTGAGAAAAAATAAAATCATGAATGACTTGAGGAAGATTAATTTATTACAAGAACATAAATACAAAGCAGCAGCTAAATAAAATTGCAACAACAAAAAGGTTTCTAGCCCAGTTGTTTCCATGGCAACCTCCCTTTCTGGAGTTTTGAAAATCATTTCTGCATTACTCCCATGCTACTCATCACTTCCATGATACATTATTTCAATGGACCATGATACATTATTTCAATGGATAGATACTTCTATTTTATCCATATAAAAAGTCAGATAAATACTTGATAGAAAGTATTTCCATATTTGCATTACAATAGTGTCCAGTGAGACCTGATTTATATTAGGGACAATTATACAGTGTGCTCTATATATGTGTTTTCATTTTTATAGTAGCATGTAAGTTAATATGATGGAATCTAGAAAGTTCGATCTTTTAGTAAATGCATAGCGCAGTCATTGCTGTCATAAACAAAACAGCTGAGACATGGTCGGACACACTAACTCTATTCTGTAGTTGCAGGACTGAGGCAACACGTAGACAGGTGGAATGAATATTTTTCTGGAGAGATCAGTCTTCTGTGCCAAAGATTAAGCTGAAAGAGCTTAGACTTAGAAAACTAAATTTTAGACAGCTGAAGTTATATGAGATGAATCCCAACTGAACTGATTTTCTCTACRACTAGRGACACTGCAGTAAAAGTGGTAGAAGTTTCCTAAGAAGTAGTCTGATGCCTTTCTTCCATCTTCACAACTGAGTTTTGGGGATGGATTTTTTTTTTTTTTGATTGATACATTTTTCTGCTCTGTTATTCTGATTATACCTTTAAGGTTTCAAAAAGGGTTCATCTATTTTAATAAAGCACAATTTTTAGCTTTAATACAGTGACTATATTTGAAAAAGACAAGTTGAAAATGTGATGTATTATAATTAAAGATGAATTATAAAAGAAATAACAAGAGGGAAGTTATGTGCGGTAGGATGATAAGGACAGAACTGCAGTCCCCTACACAGCAGTGAAAATAAGCTGTAATAAGGCACCATTAAAAAGTTCAATGACATGAAACCTCACAGAAGCTACCATACAATTTTGTAAAGTTCAACATAAYTGGCAGTTCACTTTAAAGAATTACTCGGGACTGAAGTAGAAAAGCTGCTGTCTGAGTAGTTGAGGTACACTGACAACCTGTTTGAGGTAAACCGAGTAAACCGCGTGCTGTCTGCATATGTTATGCCTCCTACAACTCGAAAGAAAAACTAAMTAATAGCATAGTTTTGCTGCATCTACATTATAGTCTAGGTTGCCTGCCAAACTATTTTGCAAAATCTTGATGGGGGAAAAAAAAAAAAAAGAAAAAAAAAGAAACTGCTTATTTCTTTGTGTACCCGGGCTGACAAACCGGGCTGCCCTTCATGGAAATGTCTGTCATCGCTCTGCAACRTTCCTGTGCGTTGTTTGAGTCCAATGATTACGTTTCTGTATGTGGGGTTGTACGTTACAACACAGCTCTGTCATCTGAAGTGTTCTAACACTTGAAATCGGTAACATGGTAGGGAAAATAGGCTTCATATTTTCTCTGAGCAACTTTAAATGGCAAAGTTGTTATTGTTGCATGCTATGACAGGGTAAAAAAAGGAATCAGTTGCAGTCTGTAGCGGGAAAGATGTCTTTAGACTTCCAGTCTGTCACCATACCAAGGCACAGTTATGTTTTCCAGCCTGTTTGGGRTAAACTGTGATTTGGTCAGATGGGAAGCTGGTTCTCTAGCTTTTATTTCTGCTCACGTGGCAGGAGCCCGGTGCGCAGTCCATCCAATCCCCCGTGCCAGAAGCCTTGGAAGGGCTGGGCACCTTGCTTCCTCGCACTCAGCCTTCACCGCAGCCTGCAGCTGTGCCAGCTCGACTTCCAGGGGAAAACAGGCATGTTCCTGTCAGCTGGATGGGGAATCTGTGCATCAGCCAGGGCAGAAATAGAGCACGGTGGAGACTATACTTAATCCCAAGAGAATAATTCTATTTTGCTACTTGGGTTTCRGTCGTGAAGTGTTGTACTTCCATAATTTGTGGTCCGATTCAGTTTTATTTTTCCAGCCAAGCCTGTTTAACTCCTTTCTCATGGAATTTATTTCCCAGTCACCAAAATGAACAATTACATTGACCTTCTCTTTAAAATGAGATATAATATTATGCTAAAGGATACTCACAGTATTACTATATATTATCATTRATCATTTTAGTTTAACAGATTTGTGATATACCCTTCTGTGTGCTTTGAGATAAAATTAGCCCTACTTTTGCCAAGAGTGCCAGAGCCTTGAGAYAACAGAGAAAGTCTGGAGAAAAGACTGGACAAATGGATCACAAGATGGGTAGAAAAAATCTAAACTGCTGAACTCTAAGGGTGGTGGTTAATGGCGTGAGGTCAAACTGGCACCCATACATGAGTGGAGTGGCTCAAGGCTCAGTACTGCGTTCAGTATCATTCAATATCTTTATAAACGATCTGATGATGGAATTAAATACACTCTCACTAGGTCTGTGGATGACACCAAACTCAGAGGAGAGGTAGATATGACAGAAGAAAGAGATACCATACAGAAAGAGCTCAATAGGCTGGAAAGAATTGCAAGAAGTTCAAACAAAGGTAAATCTAAAGTCCAGCAATGGAGATGGAATAATCTCAAGCAGCAGYACAGGCTTGAGTCTGACTGTCAGGGATGTAGCTCTGCTGAAAAGCAATTGAGGGTTGTGGWAGAAAGCAAGCTGAACATGACCCAACAGTGTGTGCCTTGGCAGCAAAGAAGGAAACCATGTCCTGGGCTGCATCAACAACAGCATAGTCAGCATATCAAGGGAGATATATTGATATTCAACCCTACCTGATAATTGTTAGGCCACTTCTGGAATACCATGTCCAGTAACGTTCCTCCCAGTTCAAGAATAATATTGGAAAGCTGTAGGGAGTACCATGGAGAGCCACCAAGATAATTAGAGGGCTGGAAAATTTGTCCTATGAAGAAAGGTTGGGGAAGCAGTATTTGTTCAGCTGAGAGAAGAGATATCTCAAAGGAGATCAAGCTGCAATTTTCTAATACCCCAAAGTTAGTCATAAAGATCAAAATACTCTTTTCCACAAAGAYGCTTGCTGATAGGACAAAAGGGTATAAGTGGCTTCAAGGTAAATTCTGTCTAAATGTAACAAAAGAATTATTCACCAATATTAGATTAGATTGCCCAGAGAGGTGATGGAATCTCCCTTGCTGGAAATAACTAAGATTTTGCTTGACAGGGTCCTGGATAACCTAACTGAAGGCCCTGCTGTCATCAGAAGGTTGTACCAGATCATCTCCAGAACATCTGTGCAACTTTGACTTTTTTATGATTCTATATTATATCACCAGATGCATCTGGACATCATGGTTGTAGATTGCCTGTATGTAGGATATGGGTTACTTCTGCATATCAAGACCTCACAGAAGTGGGCTGATCTGTGAGCGCACACTACTTCTAGCTTCCCTGTAGCTTGATTTTTAAAAGTGCAGAGAACATACAAAATTATTTCAGTATCATTAACTATATAAATAAGGACATTCTTGCAGTAAGAATTGGGTGAGTGGATCCTCAAATGGAAACGTAGCATTCCTCATCAACTTTGACAACTGCTGTCTGATCTGAAAGGGATGTAGTACAGCATATCACTTCTGACATCTATGACACCCTACATCTTTTTAAATTTCTTAAATCCTACTGACTTGCTGTGTATCTTACGTCTAACTTGATGTGCCTGATACGGCTTTACTGAATATAATGCTTCTGAAATTACCGGTATGCTTTTGTCATGGTAGGTGGAATAGAAGCAGAATRGACGAATAGGAATGCTGGAATTTCTGGTAACTTGTTAGCTTTGATCAAAATGACAGAAGGGTTTACAAAAATAATTTCATGACTATTGTTTCACAGGGCAGGTGGTTGTTTGGCAATATTTCAGTAAGAGTTTGGAGATTTTTTCAAAATAGAGTTGTTTAGAATGGATTGAATATCAGTTATCCTTTTACAGATGACCTTATTTTTTTCCAGCTGCAGTACCGTCCAGTACTGCATACTGGATATTATTCATATCCAGTTCCACAATCTGAGTATTTCCTGAATTTCCTTTGAGAAGGCATATCTCATGTAGGGGGTGCCTGAGACTGGTATGCACAGCTTCCTCTATATAACTTCTTGAAATATGTTTTGTCAGAGTATATCAACATTTACAGAAACAACTATGTCCAGTTATGTTCTAAAATGCCTTCCTGATACAATTTATTRCGCAAGACATTATGCAAAACAATTTACTTTATAAAAATAATGAAAGAGAAACATTAAGCAGTCTTTGCAACAGGTCAGAATATCTGCAGTGGCAAATTCATAGTGCTTCATATAATGCACTGAACATTTTCATTTCCTTAGTAAATTAATTTCTATGGCTCCATTTTCATGAGAGCATTAATAAAATAATGAAGTTACTTTGGAGAGTCATGTATAAACTTAATAGCTATACAATATACAAGATTCTTTTCTCCAATATACTATAATAATTGTAAAAAAGATGCAGTGAAGTTGTTCTAAGTTTACAGAATAGTATACATAAATACAAAAAATAATATGTTGTTAGCTTTCAATAGAACTGGATACCAAATCCAATGGTAATATATTCAGCTTGCTGCTCTGATCATCCAGTTATTGTTTTCTGTGTATTATGTGTATTGTGTACACACACACACACACACACACACACACACACACACATATATGTAAAAACAGGAGGTGGGTCATTGTCTCAATGGTGTCTTAATTATAAATTATTTTGTTAACCTACCTCACTTTACCATACAGAATTGATAATTCTAGTCACCAGCTAATCTCACTGTAAACATATTCTCTYATTGCAGGCATGTTTGCATATAGAGAATAGGAGGGTGCTATCTTGACCTTTTAAGTATGGTATTGAATACTTTCTGAAAAAAAGGAGAAGAAATGCATTTCTGGATAGACTGACAGCACTATAATCTTGAATATATGCATCTCTAMATTTTGTATTTTGATCAGTCATTTTTCATGACTTAAAAATAATAATTCATGGTTTTATCATACTATACTATATTTTAAATGTCAGAATAAACCTAACTGGCAAATAAAATAAAATATTTCATCTTGTAATAGGGATAATGAAACTCTCATCCCAGCTGTTTGGTTTCATTCTGTGTTTTAAAGATATCTGTCTTTGTTTGCAGAAGATAAAAGGTATAAAAGGTATTTTTAAAAGTCAGTTATTGAAATACATTTAAAACATAATGCCAAATATTTTGGTCCACCAAGCAATGTAAAAAAAAAATATATATATATATATATATATATATAAAGATAAGAGGATATTTCTCACTGAATACAGTGTAGTTTATATTTGAAAAACAATTTTATTTAATCTATTTTTTTTATTTTTTAATAGTATGTTAAGGACAATACGGACAGTACTCCAGGCAGAATATTGTTTATCAGGCAGATTTCAGCTATTATCACTGTTTTTATCATGACCTCTGTTCCCAGGGCTGTCCTTCAGCAGAAGGTCATCGTGCACTGTCCAGGAATTCTCTGTGAGAGCAACCGTACTGGTGTGGTCAGGCCAGTTCGTACTCCCAGATCTCTCTGCACTGCCTTTCTCATTCCCGGCAACCCAGCCATTGCCCACTCTGAGGAGACGGGCCCTCTCTGTCCTCAAAGGGAAAAATAAGATTACCTAAAGAACACAAACCACAGCCAATTCCCTTTTCTCTTCCTAGATGTGCAAAAAATGTACAATACGGGGTGGGGGGGGGCTGGAATTTTAGGGAGACTTTTTGGCTTTTTGCATTGAATCTTACACTCTTAAGCTTTTCTTTCCATATCCTATGGTCTTGTATATTTGAGCAAAGAACAACAGAAACTAATGTGCTGAAACTTCTGCCTTTTCTGGCTATCAACCAGATCTGTGTGTAGGCTGCTATGATAATCTCAGTACATACGGCTTTCTTAACTTGCACAAAAATTGTTTTCTCAATCTGCAGCATTTTATGAAGGTAGTAATCATTAAAAGTTGTGTGCAGAAATCCATCAATGTTTTGATGATTAATCATTTTTATTGATAATGAATTTTCCCAGGGCTACTTAGAAGCAGGGCATAGTACTGGAAGTGTTTGCTGCAAAGTTCATTCTTAGGCAACTTGACTGTTTAATAATTTTTTGTTTTGAGGGAGCTTCATATGAAGAAAGATACTCTGATCTTTCAAATACTATATTGAAGAAAATGAGCGATATCTAGTATTTGACTATTCAATGTTAACTTCAATGTAATAACTTGAGTGTATGTATGAACTGTGTGCTTTCATTCAGTCTTTTTGTATGATATAAAATAGAATCCTTTTTTTCACATTTAGGGTTAAAATATTAATTTTTTAATGAGATTCTGGGAAATAATGTGTTTAAATGACTGTGAGAACTGGGAGTATCAGGCTTGTTTTACAGATAGTTAGCTCTACTGCATCTTTTTTTTACCTTACAGTGTACTAGAAAAGAAAGTGTTTGTAGTCCAGGTTCCTTCATGAAACACCAGATATTTTAGATGCTGCAGGCATTCTGTTGCATGGTAATGATGTACACTACAAGCTAAATCAAATTCTGCTATTTGCACATTACTAGCAGTGGGTTTTCTCTCCTGCAGTGTCTTCCCAATTTGCTCCAAGAGATGAGTATGTACTATATGTATTCTTACTGGTTCTGTAAACAATGAGGACGGGATTCAATGTGTCTACTTGTGACACTTGCAGGATAGACACTTCCATCTCAGTGATATGACTAAGAGTTTTCAAGAGCAATTCATTCCATTCTAAAGAAGATTATTACCTTTGGACAAGTGAATCTCTCTCTGTGCTGTCTAGTTTCCCTTGATTAAGATGGAAACTGCATCACCTACTCTAGATTTCTACAACAATGTTGTAGACACCTTCAGTAAGGTGAGGTGAATCCCATCACATCCCCGGTAATATCCCAAAGAATATCCTGATGTTATAGAAGTAGTACATAATTTTACCTTAGATTTCAGAAACTGGAATACCAGGAGAGTCGGTGACACCAGATGAGATGAGATCACCAGAGATGGTATTATTTTCATTCACCTTGAGATATCTTTATCTGAAATAGTGGGTGGCTGTATAGTCAACAGATAAAAAGAGGTACTTTTAGGGAACGATTCATCATGGTATTTTCAGATGTCTATTTAGGACTAAAAACAGTCCTACCCTAAAAATACTTGTTTCTCTATTAAATATGCAGGGAGTTAAAATAATTTGCTTGTAGACATCTACATTTGCTGAGATAAACCTGTCACTCTGACAGTGAAAGTGCTATTTTTTGTCTCAGATAGCTATTTAAAAGTTAGATTTCAAAGTTAAATTCAAAATTAGATCAGGTTTCTGATGGCCTGGTTCAGTCAGAAAATCTCCAAGCAGGGAGATTTCACAGCTCTCTGAGCAATCTGTTCCAGCAACTTAGGGATCAATAATGGGGCTGATACTGTTTAACACCTTCATGAGTGACCTGAAGAGCAGGACAGAATGCTCTCTCAGCAAGTTCATGGATGACACCATATCAAGAGAAGCAGCTGGTACCCTGGATGACAGGGCTGCCAGTCAGAGGGACCTAAGCAAGCTGGAGGAATGAGCCAGTGGATCCTCATGAGATTAACAAGGTTAAATGTGGAGTCCAGCAGGTGGGACAGAACAACCTCATGCATCAGTGCCGGGGACTGATGTGATAAGAAGGAGTGCTGCAGTAGAGGACTGATTGTCCTAAAGGACAACATAAACATGAGCCAGGACTACATCCTTGTAGCAATAAAGACTAAACACAGCAGACTGTGTTAGTAAGAGCTTTGTGATCTGGCTGGAGGAAGTAGTTACTGTACTGAGTAAACCACATCTGAAGTAATATGTCCAGTTCTGGGCCCCCAGTACAAGAAAGATGTTGATAAAGCAAGTCCAGCAGAGGATCCCCAAGGGTTAGAGAACTGGAACACACAASAAGGAGAGACTTAGAGTCCTTGCTTGGTTAGCCTACAGAAGAGTAGTTGAGTGTGGTGGTGGTGGGGACTTAGTTGCACTATCTAAAGGGAGAAGATTTCTTTCTAAGATGGACAGCAAAAGGAAGAGGCAATGGTTAGACGTTGTAGCAGGGGAAATTCCAGTTGGAGAAAAGGAAAAAAAAAATCACAGTGAGAGCGGTCAAACACTGGAGCAGGTTTCCCAGAGAGGTTGAGGAACCTCCACCCTTGGAGATTTTCAGAACTCAGCTGGACAAGATCCTGATGTAACTTTGACAGTAGACCTGCTTTGAGCAGGAGGTTGAAGTAGATGACTTCTCAAGGTTCTTCCAACCTTAATTATTCCATGATTCAAGAAATAGGCTATTTTGTCTTCCTATTGCCCTGTAGACCAGACTGGGGGGGGGGAAGTGATTTTTTTCTCTGTGTAGTCCTATATAACACAGATTTTCTTTTATTCTAAAGACTGCTTCCTGCTAATTATTTAGAATATTAAAGTAGATATGTCAACTCAGTGTCTCTTGTGGAACTTTCTGAACTGTTTCTGATACTATTCCCACAATGTTTCTACTTTTAACAATTGCTGTAAAGCTCAGTCATTTCATGCAGTTCCTGAGATAGAGTTAACAAGCATTTCTTTTCTATCTGATACTGTATTCATTTACTCGCACTGATTTCTCTTCAGGAAAGATGTTTTTGTTAGTTGTTTTCCGCTATTACATTTAAAGATGCCATTTCTTTAAAGGAGAAAAAGAGAACTTTTAAAGATCCTTGAAAGGGAGCTAAGAGAATAAAAGATTCTTGTCATTTTGTCTTTGAAGTGAARCCTTTGTGTAAGTAAATATGAGTCATTCAGATTTGCTGCCTCTGAAGTAAAGTACATACATGCTGTAATACTACAGACATATATTGTTTGAATTACAATTTCTGTAAGATTGTCCTCTACGAAGGGTTGAGCCACTGAGAGAAATTGAGGACATTAATGTGTCCTTTCCTGGGGCACCTTCTAAATGATGACAAATAGTGATAGGATGAAACCTCTATTAGACTGCACTTCATAGGGTATAAAACCTAGCCAGTCTAGTTGAGGGATATAGCAAAAGAGTAATGAAATATTATTAGAAACTTTAAAAGAGAGCATGAGTTTTCTTTTACATATCAAGAAGCCATTATGCACTATTGCTGTGTTCAAGTGTCTTTCCACTTTTTTTTAATTAACCTTCATTTTCAAGAACTTTATAGCTCAGTCGTTTAAAATCACATTGAAAATGAACCTAATCTATTGAAATGCATATATACTAATTTTGTTTGAAAATTTTGAATTAAATTAGTGTAAATGTATTGATATCTATTGGCTGAGGGTCACACAGTGGCAGCAGTATGACAAGATGTTGCTCTTCAAAGCTCAAATGCTGAAATGGTGATGTTCATTCAGTTAAGGTCAAATCTGAACAAAGCTTAGTTAAAAATAATAGCTTAGACTCTCCTGTCAGCTACTGCAGTTTGTGAGGTAACCAGGAATTCAAAAACCAACCTACACAGAGGAGATAATGAGAAGAAAAGCTCTGACAAAAATGAAATGTCAAGGCCTGAAAATGCAAAGAAAGGTAACTGTGAGCTCTGCAAGTATCCCAGAGACTGAAGGCAATTATTGCTTCACTTAAAACTAGACTGAGTAATTCAGACCAGTGATTAAGTTAAAACGGGATTGCTGATGAGTTTGATCGTTGGATATATGGATTTTTTTTCAGGATTAATATGTTTTTCTTGATTGTCTTACTTGATTTTTTTTTTTTTTTTTTTTTTTTTGCCTACACATATCATGAGATTGGAAACGTCTTCCAGTACCTACATCATGAGTTAATCACTAACAAATATTACCTTATAAACCAGTAATGCAAGGAAAATGTGTGCAATAAAAGTACGTATATTGTCTGAATTTTTAAAATATATTTTAAAATATATTTTTTAGACTTGTTAACTAGAAAACAATCACCACTCACATTAGAATAAACTACTTTTTCTTTCCCTCTTTGCCTACCCACTAGCAACATTCACATCTAGACATAAAAGTTCATTGTAGTAGTAAGTGTTTTTTGAGCTGCAGCTTATCACATTTAACCTCAAGATACTGTTAAAGTTAATTAAATGAATCACTAAGTGGTGACGTACTGTGTTGGGAATCAGTGTTTATCAGATGTAAAATAGCACATTTATAAAATATTTAAGTGCTAGTACTGTTTGGAAAAAAGCTGTAAAGTACATTTAACAAGTTTTTAAAAGATCTGTTTATCCCAGAAATAAAGTTTGAACAACATTTTCTACTGGAAATCCAGTAAAGGATAGTTGGTGTATGTTCTTATTCACAGGTGTGCCAGGTTACCAAAAAGTAGTTGTAGAGTAAGAAACATGTGGAAAGTTGTTCTACAAACTCAGTCCCTCTCTGATAAGGTGCAATCTTCTTCATATTTCTACTAAGTCGTGGCCAATTTACATCAATTTATTTTTATGACATTTTTATTTTTTTCTTGTGGAAAGATTGGTAWCTTTATACCTCTCCTCTGCTACAATACATAATTAAAAATGAATAAGTACTGGAATCCTACCAACCCTTGTTAAAAAGAGATGAATATTTTTTTTCCRTCAATGTTGTACAGAGATTCAAACTCTTTTTATATATATGTATATAAAATCTGTGTGAGTTATGAGAGGCCTTATGAGGAGGGAATTATCTGGATGTGAATGGAGCCTTAATAATTTTTAAATGACGAAGGAATAAGATGTGCATTGGTTTTGGCCTCCTAAGAAAAGCCCTGTGTACAACATTACTTGGAAAGTGCAAATATCCTTGCTGTAGCAATTGATATCCATCCATACCAAATCCATTCAAGTCATTCGCCTGCTAACACACGGCTTCAGCACTGGGCTTCTCAGGTAGGAGATGACCAGTTTATATATCAGTGCCAGCATAACACATTCCTGATTTTACCAGACAGCTTTTATTCATTCTGTAATCTAACCACTGTAGGTGAATTTGAACTCCAGTGAATTCTTGTCTAAGCATGAAATTTTTAAGCATTTTTTGCATATTTTAATGTGTTAATTGCTTGTTTATTCATTACATAATTCTGTAGCTTACCAAATTCTTGGAAACAAATGATTATTATCCTTCATGAAATTCCTGATTTATTTATTTTCCTTCAAATAKTCAACTTCAAACTTTATTTCTGGGATAAACAGACTTTTAAAAAACTTGCAAATGTACTTTGCAGCTATTTTTCTATACAGTACTAGCACTTAAATATTTTATAAATGTGTTATTTTACATCTGATAAATACTTACTGAGTTGTATTTCACAGCACTCAAAACATTAATTTTGCTATCTGTCAGGAGAGCTGCATATTAGGTGCTCAAACATTTATTCTACAGTTTCCATTGACTTTACATTTCAGCATGGCATTTACTGTTGCTAGGTTTATCAGTATATTCTAAAATGAAAGTTGGGTCTTCTAGTCATAATAGAAAATGGTATGTTGTAATATAGGTTGCACTGAAATGTATTCCTATATTCATAAAATTATATTTTATCATCTTTTTCCACCTGTCTGCTTTGATAAAATTCACACAAATGACTATTTTTCTCATAATCAATTTCAAGGAGAATGTAAATATTCATGAATTCATCTCACCAATATTAATTTGCTAGGTTTTTATTCACATAACAGAGTTTCCAATGCATCTATTATAATATTGCATGCCTTTTCAACTTGACAGTGGCAAATGACATCCAGGAAACACATGCTTCTTCCTTTCATTGAACTTGAAGAATTATAATAAATTATTACAATCAGTCATGATAAGTTTATAACTATGTAGATTAAAACAATCCATACAAGAGAGCATTACAAATCTCTCTCTCTCTCTCTAAATTCTTCTTCACTTTTCAGTATGATCCAAGTAAGTGAACTAAAAAAAAAAACAATGTTTTCAATTGGTTATCATTGAGAATGCTGGTATCTGTGATATTATTTGTTTAATTCTCAACATTATAAACATATCCACGTATCATAAAGCTTGTTCAAATTTTACTTTATCTGGCTAGACCTTTAATTAGACAAAAAAAGAAAAAGCAGAAAGAAAGAAAAGCAAGCAGTCTTCTACTCCTTCTATGTTCTAGATCAGCAGTATAATCAGGGATTTCACGTGCACTGTTGTCAGACACAGGTTCTGGACGTGGGGAGGCAATTACTGTTCAGCAACACTATAAGAGGGGTTTGTGCAATCTGGAAAAATAATTCTGTACAGAAGAACCAACCTTGGTAGAAATTTTTACTTCATTAAATTTGGTGTAGTAAATATGTACAGATAGAAAGCATGATAGAAATAGGGGTAAACCCCCCAAATTCATGTTCTTAAGTGAATGGATGTCCCATCTGAAAGTTCCCCAAACTTTGTTTCTCAGCATGAGAACTTTCACGAGTACTTTAGCCTTGTCAGGACCTGGGAAATGTGGCATAGATTTGAGAGTTATCATTTGTATGTCTAGCTCCCAGAAGGAATGTGGGCTGGTGCATGTTCTTAGAAGATGCCTCCCATATTGGAACATACACAAAATAAACTGGTAATTTTTGCTTTCTTTAAAATTGTTCTAATTGTATCATCTGACTCTTTACATAACAGTGTAGTAGTAACCACAGCTGCCCAATTTTCTCTTCCTTTATTGACACTCAAACACTTGAGACTATCTTTGCATTGCCATAATGAGATTTTATGTGTGGGCTATGTATCCAGAAGTCTGCTGGAGGGAGGATGCAGACTTGCCATTGTAAGATAATGAGATGCTCAGCTGGCATTAGTCAGTAAAATGATTTTTTTTTTAATGGCAGCTAGAGTGCTACATGGCTGTTGTTCCAATCCATATAGAGCCCCCAATAGTCTTAATACATTTTCATTGTGTCCATGCATGACTGAACCCACTAAGTTTGCCTGTAAGCAATGAGACCGAAACAGAGAAAATGAAGGTATAACAATGATCTGCGTGATACTAGGTAAAGGAGAAAAGTGCTGTATGGTAATCTAGTGATTTTGCTTCATTTGGCACCACAGGGTAGTACTATTTCACAGACAGTGGGAGCAAATAAACTTGGGCTGGTCTCGTGGGCACTGCCAGTAGATGTGGAAGGGCAGAGGGGCTCAGTGCAGACATAACTGTAGCTGGCGAAGGCAGCTGGATGCTAGCTAGCCTGGGCCAGGCACAGCCTGCCTGCTTGTCTGGAGCTCTCAAACAAAGTGTGGTAGCAGTCCTGTGCTAATACTTCAAATTGCATTGGCAAAGTGACGTGCTTGAGCCTAACATCTCAGACCTTACCTAGCTCTGGGTTTCTTCACAATGCTCCATTTTGTATTATAGATATGCCTTTATATATATTTTTAACATACATTTTTTTTTCAGAACTGCTTGTTTTGTTTTTCATTTGGGTGAGCTGTGTCAAGAGAACAACATAGTGTGTGCTTTAATCTTGCTACTTACTGTAAATTTGCAGGAACGGTGTTGGTGTCTGAGTTTAGATTTCAGCAACAGATGATGTCTACGCTACAATATATGCATGTATCTGCTTATTTATCATTTTTAAATGTAAATAGGTTACACCTAGGATATATGCAGGTACTACATCACTGATTCCTCCTTCCAGTACAATCTAGTTTGCAAGGTCTTTATTTCATTTACCACTTATCAGAGGAACAGTAAGACCATTCCCTCTCACATTGTTCATGCTGTCAATTTGTTCCATACAGAAAAAGGACTTCACAAATTAATTTTTAARGCTGTAATTATGGATATTTAAAGGATGTACCTCTTCTCTTTTTACTCTTCAAATGGTGTTTACTCCTAGCCACAGAACAGAGCAAGTGGCTTTGCGACGGTACAAACCCTTCAGCCCATGCTTTATTCTGTGATATGTGATACAACTGCTTTCTTGAAGTCTACATAAAATTAAACATAGCATGCTATGTCTTTTCCTGGTATTAAGTTCTGTATATTACTTTATACCAACTTGAGAGTCCAGACCAGTACGGCTGAAACAGAGCTGGAATTATACAACAATCCTTGTTTTGAAAACTCGGTACAGCAAGCTAGGTCAGGACACTCTTAGAAGTGCTGAATTCCATTATAAGAAGTACAATCATCTTGTGAGCAGCCCCCATGAATCTGTTAGTAATTTTCTTTACATTCAAATTGCGAACAATTACATTAGCATCTCTCTAGCCTGCTTGTAGGGAACTGTTTCAAATCAGACCTGTGAGGGGTGGTAGAAGAAAACAATGTAAGCACAAGGATATTCATGTGACTGGTGATAAGGAGTCAAACTTAACAGCTGGCCATTTGTTGGGTTTAATTAAGACATAATTACATAATAGAAACCAAAAATGTGATACTAGATGAATGACTGCAGTTTAACACGTTCCGTGGTAGAAAACTAATGTGGCACTTCAGATGAAGTAGTAGTAGTTCCCATCTTGTGCAAAGTGTTTCTGGCAGAAATGTGACACATGTAGGAGCAATGCCTATAAACAAAGGCAAAAAAAAAAATAAAATAAAGAAACAATTGCTGTCAGTTTTGGAAGAGGATATGTCTAGTGATTTATTCTGAGTCAATCACTGCACCATATTTCTCAGTATTCACTGTATAAAACCACAGCTCTGGGTGGTAAAAATTTATTTCTTATGTGTTTGTGTATTTGATATTGGTTGTAAGTTGATACAGAAATTAATAGAGAGAAAAAAAATGTGAAATAAAAAAGTCTCAGCTGTGCAATCATTCTGTTGGTAAAAATATTTGTGGAGAAATAGCCTTGGTATTGTTCTATTAAGGAGATGTATGTTCCTTCCTTGTTATTATGAGAAATACTAAGGTGCATAGATTCCTAAGACCCTGCTTAGCATTTTGGTTGTTTTAATGTCCACAGGCACTTATGAAATTGTCAGTAGAGTTGGGCATGTGCACAAAAAGGAACAACATTTTTATAGATGAGGACTGGAAACCTGTGTCAAACAAACAAAATTGAGCTCTCCAGTTTTTATTTAAATAAATAAAAAAAAGTTGCTATTTAATAAGAAATAGAGCAACAGCACATTTTTTGTATATAACAGTATTATTTATTAGCGCAACCATGCAAGAAGAAGAGTTCAAATTTTCAGTTCCCTTCTCRGCTTGGATCTCCCACCACTGAGATGTCATCATATGTCTCTGTTATTGGACTGATTTCTGATTTGGGGAAGATGTATCAATCTTTTTTGCAATAATTTGATTATTGTACAGTCAGGATTTCAGGATTCACAGATGTGAGAAAAAGAATGGAAGAGACTTTGTGCTCCTTAGGAGCCTAATGCTGGCATATTCCTACTGAAGGAATGAACTTTCCTTCAGCCCTTGTTCTTAGAAATGTTTYTGTACTCTGCATGAAACTATTTTCAGATAAAACAGGTATGATATGGACACTATCCATATCATAGTGAAATGCCAGTCTCAAGACGCATTTTCTATTTTTCTTCCCAAATACTGCAGTTGTTGCTTCTCCTTCCAGCAGAATTCCCCAAGCTGGGTACAGGGACCCCTGACTATAGCCCTTTGTACAGGGTTCACTTCTGGAACAGCTGRACTTGAACAACATTTGAGAAGAGACAGGATGCTGTGTCTCTACTTTCCATTGAGCACTCTATTACAGAATAAGGCGTATGCACATAATATATACCCCAGTCTTTAAAAAAAGGGGGATGACTTCAGTACTTAGCTTCAGAAGCACATTCTGTTAAGCAAATCCTGGTTTGCTTTCATAGTTGCTGCCTGATGCTCTGTTTGATAGCTACCTGGTGTCTGATTCCCACGTAGAAAGAGAGAGAGAGAGAAAGTTGGAGCAGTGGAKTTCACTGTGTGGGTTGTGAAGGTCAGACATCCAACAACTAGGCCTAGGAAGACTCAGCAGCAGCAGCAGCAGCACAGCAGCATTATTTTGTGTTTTTTATGTTAAAAAAAAAGACTTCAGAAAATAATAATCTTTTGAAGAAAATAGGTCATGGAAATAAAAGACATTCTGCCCACATGTACAAGCTTACTCACCTGGAAGATAATCTATTGCTATTGACATCTCTAAGGAATATTGTAATTAGTGGCCTATATTTTGTTTAATGTGTGGTATACATATTAATCAACCTAAGCAAGAGGAACGTAATTGAGGATATTTGTATGAATGAATATGTGTCCACATGAGAGAGGGAGGGAGGAAGAAGTGATACTGAATTGTTTTGATCCAATGCTGTTTTAATAGAATTATGCCATTTTTTTCATTATTTGACAAATGATCCCAGATTTTATAATACTGTCTATCAGGAAAGAAAATATGGAAAGAAATGGGAGTTGGAAATCTGATGGAGGAATCCTTTCAGATGCAGGAATCTTTGTTTTGTTTGTTTGTTTGTTATAAGAACATCATGAAACTGTATTGTTTCTTTGACTTTTTCAATTCTGCCATTGCTAATAAGATATTATGTCTCAGTCATATGTAACTTGTAAAATTTCTGCCTTTGTTATAAATCAAAATATATGTAAGGCAAATGAAAGTGTTACAAACTTGCATTTATGAGTCTGCCCACTACAGTCTCTTCTTCAAACTTTACGTAATCCTTTTTGTAAAAGAAGTTCATAGCTGTCAGTCTGATATATTGATTTGTGCAAAATATACCTCAAGGCTCTCTGGCACTCTTCCTCACCAAAAATAACAACACAGTGGATGGAAAAAAATTGCAGCAAATTGACATTAAGGATAGCAAAAATTTGTCAGCAGAATGACAAATTTACTTTGATTGGGCTTCTCATGCAGTCTATATAGGAAATTATGCATCTAATTATCTTTCAAAATGGCTTGTATTACACCATGCAGTATTCAATGTAGCTTGAAATGATGTCCTCACCACTGCATCCTAGGTGGATGATTTGCTAGCTGATGTTGCTTAGAGCTAGTCTCTGTGTCTGGTAATTTTTTTTCCACACTTCTTTATTGGCAGATATTCATATTGAATGATTTATAATTTCACAGGGATTTTTTTTTTTGAGAAAGGGAGTAACTTTCTCTATAAATCTGTAATTTTTCCTCTGTATTAAGAAAAAATATATAYATCTATAAAGCTGTGTATGCATGAATAGCATATACAGATGTGTTTTGCTCAGTTCCTTTACTTGTGAGTACCTTGTGCTTATCAGCGTATCAGCAAACACTAAAACATCCACTGTTCTGAATCAAATGCATTATACAACCAGTGGCATTAGCATTCATGCTCTGTTTCTCCTTTTCAGTCTTTCTGGCTTTGTAATATATGTCTTCTCAACTTTCTGTGAGTTTGTTGATACAGAATTCTTAGACAGATATAATTCCCATATAAGTGCACAGAAAACAAGTCAAAATAGTAAGACAGTATTAAGAACCTCAGCTCTTAATGCAGAATAATCTGATACAGCCATGCAGTAAGCTGTTTTGAGTGTGTTATACCTTGCATTTAATGGCTGATGTGTTAATGATATTTTATACTGCAAGTTAAAAGGAATATGTTTTTTATTAACTTCTTACATTGAAATATGCTGTGGTAGTATTTAAAGTGCTTTTGTAGGTGCAAACTGGCAAATGGTATACACAGAAGACTTTAAATGTCTTTAGGCATGAGAAAACCTTTAAGCTTGATCTTAAATTTCCCCCCCTTGAATGTTCAGTTACTATGCAAAATATTTTTTACGTTTATTATAATTCTATTCCCCTACTAATTAAAATTTGTAGGGTCACTGGGAGATAGGTGCTAAGTGTAGCCTAAATAAGGAACTGATAGAATGGTTAAATTCTGTAATTCTCTTAAGGCACGACTCAGCCGGAGTAGGAGCACGTCAGCCTCAAAATGTGATTTCAACACCCTCTGTTTAGAGACTGCAGAATCCAAGATACAAAGTGAAGACTGTTTTGTCGGTTAGATTTGTGGTTAGATTGCTCACATCAGAGKTTCTCTTTTATATTTTTGCTGTGAAGATTCAGACCTCTTAGGCCAAAAATCATTCATTTTTGTTTCTGTATTCCCTTTACCCATTTTGTGGATCTTTCTTCACTGTGAAAGAGAGAAAGATTAATGGTGCCTCTTTCACAAGTTATCTCATGACCTTACATATGGGTTACTGACCTGGTAATAGATGTTAGTGCAAATTATTTCAGGATCTGAGTTAAGATCTTTCAGTACATTGGCTAGGACTCAAGTCATAAGACTGTAAAGTAGTAGAAATAGTCTGCAGCAAGGGTCCCCACCTACAGAGCACCGTGCCACAGGGTCTGAACCCAGCTGCCATAGCTAGGGGCGAGTAACAGGATCCATCGACTGCCCCAGACAAGGCGAGTGATGAACCAGGTCCAGGCTCCATCTGGAGAGTCCAGTCAGGGCCAAAAGGAGATGGGGCCAGTGACAGGGCTGGAGAGAAGCTTCCACATATATCTGACAGGTCCGTTCAGGAGACAAGCTACCTACAGCACAGGCCTGAGGTCCTGGCAAAGCCAGAGAAGGAGATGGAGAGAGAGAGACACTTACAATGTAGCTTGGACAGAGACTTATGGCAATGGGTAAGCTGAAATGAGAGCCTGAGCCACAGAGAAGAGTTTGGGGAGAGCCCAGGGAAGGCTGATCAGGGCTGGTAATGCCCTCACGGCCCTAACACGTTGTTGTCAATGTCTGGTGTCTTATCAGCTGAAACCCCGTGGAAAAAAAAAAATGAATAGAGATATTGATTCTCAGTGGAGGATTGCAGGTGTGCTCTTGAAGGGTGCAGAGGCAGAGAACTGAATGTGGAATAGATTCAAAGCTCAGCCATTTGGGGATATTTCTTATCAGCCGGCTCCAGGTGGTTCCCCATTTGGCTTACGATTTTTACCATTTCACAGTACAAGTTCTGGTATTGGAGCCTCAATATTTTACTTTACAAGTTAGATATCAGTGTCCTGCGTTGTACTGTGCCTAAGATGACTTTTCATAGAGCTGCAGTTCTTGGAGAAATGCATGAAAATTTGGAAGAAAACAAAACAAACTCACACTGGATCAAGGACAGAGCCAAAGCAATCAGTGACATTCTACAGTGCCTCTGTTTCACAGTTATCTTTAATTACAGTACAGAACATTAATTTCAAAGTATTCAGAAATAAAATATTCCAACTTGATTTGGGAAGAAATATGAGAGTCTTCTGATTTGGTTTGATTCTTTTAACTCCAGACATTTACAAAGCTCTTTTGCACTGAGGTGTTGAAATTCCTCAGTTCATCAGGTGCTCGGCATCTTGCTGATTTAAGATCATGACCATWTTTCCCCCATAACATTTACTCAGATGTAAAGTATTTAATGCATTTTTCAAGTGTCAAATAAATAGGAAAAAAAGGAAAAAAACCACTAACGTTTCCATTCACTAAACAAAGCAGCTTTTTGATAGTTGTAAAAGAAGTATGCAATGCTAGTGACAACAGCAACTACCTCATTGACTTCTACATAGTTTGCAGTTAGATTGAATTTCAAATATTGGAAAGGTATTTAAAGTTAAATACAGAAATATATTCTTAAAATACATTCATAGCAAATCGGTAAAGTGTTACATTTGTGCCAATATTCAGAGGTAACTGCTTTTTAATTAGTAAGCACATTCTGATCGCACATGGATTGTGTAAGAACTGAGTTATGAGATAAAACAACAGATCTTAAAATATTTGTAATTACCACTGTCTCAAAATTTGGAATTTAGAAAAATTATTTTTTATTGGGTACCAAAACCAAGTTTATTATACGTACTTGCATTTAGCTCTGAATGTTTGATGCCTATACAGTCAAGCAAACAGCTCTAGTAATGAAAAGGCTATGGTTATACAAAATAGTATTATGTGCAGAAGGACCAAACTCTGCTTGAGGTGTAAAGCTATCTACTTTTTATAAATACTGAGTGTTCTTTTCAGTATAATCTGTTTGCAGTACTGTTTTGTCTCTTTTATTATCTCTGCTCAGTGGACTTTTTTTTCCCCCCTTTTTAATATGAACCCATTATACATTTTTCTTTATTCATCTTGGTTATAAGTTTTTTATATCTTTTTGGCTTTGGCAGAATGGTTTATATAGTAAAGTACTTTTGAATATGAATTAAATTTTGTTAATAGTATCCATTGGGTATTTCTCTTGTAAGGGTAATTTTTAGTAAGAAAAATCTTAATTTTATTTGTTGACGTGGTCTCATTGCATCTTTTTATGTTGAGATCTAGATGTTTTGGAAGTGATAAAATTACCATTATCATTCTATACATTAGTAAATATCTATAGGGCTGTATCAACCATCTCTAGAAACTCTAAGATTTGTAAGAGGATATGTTATCTGTCTTTCAATGTCTTGATCTCTTGTGATGACAAATCTGTATGCTAGATTTGGTCTTGCTATATGATTTCCCAGAAAGTAGCTTAAGCCTCTAACCCTCTGTTGAGTCATACCAGGGAGCTGAACTGGAGCACAACGGCCTCTATTATTTTGACTGTTACTAAGTGAAATAAAATTTGACTTGCCTTCATTTTGTCATAATGGAAGGGCTACATTTTTAGTGAGTTTTAGGTCACACCATAACTCATTTAAGAAAAGTAAGATTTTCAAGAAAAGGCTACTGTACACCCAATAGTGAAAAGAAGAACAGGAAATTAAAGTRCCTTTTATTCCTTACCTGTATTCATATGATAATTAACCAAAAAGCTTATTTTAATGAAAAGCGGATTATTTAAAATCAACAGCATGCTGATCTGAACTCTTAGCCTTCATTAGTATTGGATCTCCTAAGTGTAAAGTAAGGATTCACTAGTTTCTGTATACTTGCCATTTAAAATTGAAAATAGAGAATGAATAAATGCAAACTGTTAAGTACTGACWTATTGCACTAACTTGCCTGTCAGAACAGTCATTTGAAAGAGAGCTTCCTAGATAGTGATTTTTAATTGTAGATGTAATGTAGCTTTCTCCTTATACTCTTTAACAATGTTGTCCTAACAAGGACAATAAAAAGAGTTGGGACAAAAGAGTAGTATTGCAGATGGACCTTGCTGTTGTCTACTGGTGATCTGATAACCTGTGAAGGTGGTGGCGACAGGTGAAGAACTGGGGTTATCTGCAACAACACATAACTAGCTGGAATATCTCCATGAAAGAAGGCTTATAAACACTTTAAGGTATTTCTGACAATTGGTTAGAATAATCCAAAGTATAGAAAGCTGTACACTCACATTTCCAGTACTGTAGTCTTATTTTAAAAATCATAATTTACTGGAAAAGTGTTGCTTAATTGTACTGTCAGATCTAGATAGTAGAGATGCAGATGTGACTCTTCAGGAATATAAGATGTGTATTAAAATGTTAAACAATTTGCTCAGTAACAAAATGTAGCAATACAGCAATATGTTGCTATAGGATGTGAAACACTCCCAAGTACATTAGACTTTTCAAAACAGTAAGAGAGACTATTTTAAAATAAACTTCCATCTTCTGGTGCATTATTTCATTAGTTTTACACATAAAATGTCTTCCATTGTTCCTTATAAATGCTGAGCTATAACACAAATATATTTTTAGATGAACTATTCACAAGAGTAGGATTAAATATACATTTAATCATTTGTATTTATAGGATTGAACCAATATTTGTTTATTTTCCTGATAAATGTAAAAACTGCTACATTTTCCTTATTAAATAATGTGTGAATGTAGCAAGGCCAAAATCCTTATTTTACAGAAGTTGTTCTTTATGTAAATCAGTGACTCTCTAGTCACAGCCTCAATTTTAGGARATAAATGGGATATAGTTGCATTTAACGCTCCTAAGTCATTACATTATCTACTACTTGAAAAGAAACCCTCCTGTTATGGTAAATCAGCCATTGAAGCTTTTTATTTTTACTAATGACGTGAGCAGTAGGTAGAATTGTTTAATACAAGAGGTGTTAAAATTTTACATAAACATTCAGTAAATTCGGGGTTAGGTTTAGTTCAGCCAGTTTGAGCATGGTGCTAATAATGTCAAGCTTGTGGGTTTGATCCCCATACAGACCACTTGTGAGGAGCTTGGACTAGGTGATCTCCACAGGTCCCTTCTAACCTTGCCAATTCTATGATTTTATGAAATCCTAAACTCTACTTTCAGTGACATAAGCTAACAAAGTTTTTCCTCCAGCCCATATTACCATTTCTTCACAAATTAAATAGCTCCTCCCAAATAAATCCTGCATATTCTTTGTTTAATTGTAAATGTTTTTTACAGCTCCCACTGCCTCATTCCCTGTTAATTGCTTACCCTGACTGACTTTGCTGCTGGGGCCTAATGGCCAGTGTGCTCTCCACAGTGGCTGATGCTCTGCTGGACTCTCACACCAGATCCTGCAGCATTTCACTTCTTTCAGAGAGGAACCCATAATGCACTGAATTTTCACTAATCCCCTKTGGGAATTCTTACATTAAATATTTCCTTCCTTTGCTAAAACAAACAATACTACTGAATTGCCTCTAACCTAGTCTTGCCTAAAGTGTTTTCATGTGACTACAGGCTGTTGTATTTGTATACAACTGTATCTCTCTCCTCAACTGCCTCCACCAATGACTCCAGATATAATTTCCTTATTTAGGAGTTAACATAATGTTATTTGCACGTCATGTGAGGATGAACAAGAGATAACAGAAAGGCATTTTTTAGCACAAATGCTGGGGAAAAAAAAAGGAAAAGATTAGCACATATGCAGACGTAATATGTCTAGTCTGTCTCCAGTTTGAGGCCTCTGGCCACTTAAAATTTTCAGAAGGGGACAGCTTTTCTTCTCATTTTTTCTATCCCTATGGGTCTTTATGGAGCTCTCTGGTCTTTAAACGCTTCAGATTAGGTGCTAATGGACAGAATCAAAACCAGTCAATTCATCAAAATAGAAATCTGCATGTTCTAGCTTGGGTCACAAGACAGAGCTTCTAGAATTTGGTGTGGGGATATAGGATAATAAAGTCTTTGGCCKGTGGTCCATACATACACTACCAATGATACTTTACAGAATAAAATTGTTAAAAGTAAAACATTTATATATTTGGAAAGAAAACTGAAGTTTTGATGCCTGCCAAATGTTCCTAGTCCTTACCTGTCCAAAACAATTTTGTCCTATCTCCAAAGAAAATTCTAAAAAACAGAAGTCCAAACTGAAATCTGAAATTAAAGAGTTATGTTARAATGAGAAAAGACAAGGAAATTATTTAATTAAAATTATTACTTTTTTTTTAATTTGGCACTTGGAAATATTTTGTGCTGTGGTTTCAGGAGAGTTTTTAGATAACTTAGCAAGTTTCTGAATTCTAGTTTTGTATTTATTTCACAATACTGCCATTTTCTTTGTGGCTTGTATTCATTTATTCTTAGTACTTCAGGAATAAACATTAGCATTAAACCTTGGCATATGTTAAAAGCAATGCTGAAAAGAAGCAGTCTTAAAACAAGGATATTGATTTTCTCTTACTTGTAGATGCTTRAAAATTCTTCAAAATTAAGATTTTTTTTAAAAAAAAACTCTTCTAATAAAGCATCTTTGGAAACTAGGTCTTTTTTCCTTCTTTTTTTTTGTGGGGAGGATGGCATTTGTTGAACAATAGCCTAAACATTTTTGGGATAACAACAATGCTAATATAGTCTATCCTCTCATGGGAAAACTTCTCTTTGCCATGGATAAATTCCAAAAAGATTTCTCTCTAGGTGTTTTAAAGTGACTGTCAAAAGTGATTTAGCAGTCCAAGTCTACTTCACTGAAGTAATTTAGAAAATATAGAAATTTAATCATAGGTAGTAATTTATTTGTATGTGTTTCCAGTATTCTATTTTRTCCCTTCTTTTTTCCAAGAAACACACTCATTTTGTAGGTAAAAATGGCAATCCATCTCCTTGAAATCTTTAGATCTACAATAGATTTTTTTTCTTTTTGTTTATTTTCTTTGGTGAATGGGGACAGGCTAAAACCGTAATGTCATGTCCAAATTCATATAATGACAATAGTCAGTGCTAAAGATAGTTTTAGCATGGTTAAGGGAAGTTGTTTGTAAAGCATCCATGCTACAGAATCATATGGTAATGAGGTTCTCAAGTCTACTAGAAAGATGTCTATTAGCATAGATTAATGTCTAATTAATTAATCTAATGTAAATTAATGTCTGTTTTTGTACGGACATTTAGTTTCCCTCACCTTAAGACATTGATACAGTAGTGTAATGTCTGCTCGTTTTAAAAGGTCTGATGAAAAATTGAGGTGGGTGATGCTGCATCTTTAAAATTGATTAAACAGTTTATAATGAAATACAGAAGTTTAATTTATCATGAAGAAATAATGCAGGGTTACTTGATTACTCGTAAGAATACCTCAATGGTTTAGGAAACAGACAACAGTAGCCTCGTTAGTTGATAAAGATATAAGAAAATCCTGAGTGAAACTGTATTTTCTACCTCTGTGTTGTAAATCAGGTTACCTGCCTTTCTAGAAGAACTAAGCGAACCGTAATGCTCTTTCATCTACAGAAAGTCAGACCAGATGGAAGTCCCATCTGTCTTTAAACTCTACAAATAATAAACTTTACTCTCTGCTATCCTTGCAAATGTTCAAAACAAAACATAATCAAACTGTGCTCTACGCATCTGTATTTTTGTACCAGCAGTAAACAGAAGGAAGTTCTCAATGATTAGTAAATGAACACTGAAGGTTTGACAAATGGCAAATGACACAATTAGCAGGGAAAAATGTTTTCATTCTTCAGATCTGTGTTCTGAACATTAGAGAAAAAGGAAAATAAATTAAAAAAAAAAGAAAGTAAGTTAAAATTATGAAAAGTATTTAACGATTTTCTTTTCAGGTATACCATCTGAGAGCTGTCATCACATTCTATGAAAAATTAAGATGCTAATTGATATTTCTATTGTAGAAAAAAGCCTCTAAAATTCTAAGCAATCTACTAAATGTTTAAAAAGCAGATAAATGGAAGGTCAAATACAAAATACTCATGCTTTCACAYTAATGAAATTAAAAGGGTAAAAAATATTTTTTATTATCCTAAAGTTATCATTCTGACTTATCAGATCAGTTTTCTAACTAATTTAGTCAGCAAAGTCATGAAATTACCTTGGTAAAGTATAGCAGCTTACCATGACTTATCAAAACTCACTTAAAATACAATGAACAACACTCTGCAAATTAAATACATATTGATGAGAGTTAGTATTTCATGCATCTCCAGATTTTTGTTTGTTTCTACTACTTTTTTATTTTTTACTATGGCATGTGTCTGTTAACTTTGCAAAAGAAGAGGAATAGTATAGTTTTTAGTGGACTTCAGAAAAAATCTGAGATATATTCTTATTTTGGAGTGAAAATTGTGACATATTTTTTTTAGTCTTGAGTAGATTCTAGATGTACCTGATGGAGGGATTTTTATTAAAGATTGCTGAGTAGTTAATAGACTAGTACTGGAAATGTAATAGTGATTTTCCACTGTTATGATAATGAAAAGACTGATCTTAGCTTTAGAAATATGCTACTCGCACTTTTACAGGGCGATTTTTTTTCTGKTTTTTTTTTCTCTCTGATAAACGGAATAGAAGAAATTAATCAGATTTTGCTTTAGCCTTGTTAATTTTAATATAGGATAATGCTACTCACTTCCAGGCTAAATAAACTGAGTTTTGACTGTCTCTCAGTGTGATCCTGCTACATAGAATCGTAAAAGCACAGAAAGATTTTGTCTGAAAGAGCCTTCTGGAGATTATCTTGTCTAATTTTTGCTCAAAGCAGAGCTATGCTCAAGTTGTACAGGATCTGGTCCAGTCAACCTTCAAAAATTTCTAAGGATAGAGTATCTTTAACTTYTCTGGCAACCTGTTCACTGTCTTTGCCTATTTTGAAGGGTTCTTCCAAAMTGCTATTTTAAGTTCTTAAACTCAAAGCTTTAAATGAAGCTTTGAACCTGTCCTCCTCATAAGAAAAATGATTTCATTCTATTTTTTGTTTGTTTCTGTTCTTCTTTAATGGGCATAGTCATTAMATTAGCTTTTTAACTGCTGTGGTACAATGAACTAATATTGTTATTGAATTTCTGTGTTTTTCTTTTTCCTAATTGAATACCTCAGTTTACTCATCTGTAGAATGTCTATAATAAAGTGCTTTCCTCCATCGCAAGGGTGTTGTAAAGTTTAATGAGATAATAATGTGCAGCACTCAAGATCTTCAGATAATAGATCACATGTAAGTGCAAAGTACTAATAATTATTATACCTGCCCCTCAGGGGACACTGTAAAATTCAAAATCTATTACCATGTGATGTTTAGATTATTTTTACCAACTTTGTTTTGTTATAACTTTTGTTCAGCAGTGTATTATAGATCCTATATGTTTCTTTTCACCTAGATTTACTTGGTTTCCTAGAGCTCATATTCCCCAGGTCCATGGATAATAAATTAGAAAAAAAAATGCTGCCCATAATCTCATTATAAGTACACCATATTTAAGTATAGTATTCCACTTAGGACTTTTTCTCTTTAATAGAAAAAAAATCTTATTTTTCCTCTTCTTATTTTTAAAATATAAGGCATGGTTCAAAGAAGGGTCTCTGAAAGCGTCTCCCTATTTTATTTCAAAGTTCTGCTACCTCAACAAAAGTCCTGAAAGAGGTTCCTAAGTTTGCATGTAGGCATCTCTAATATTTTCAAAACAAATATGACTCATTAGTAATGTTTGGAGTTATACAGATAAGTTGAATTAAATTTCATCTGCCAGTCAGTGCTAGGACTTGGACTGTAGGCCAGGAGACAAGACTTGCGCTGATACTCGCAGGAGGCTGCAGGCTGGGYGCTGCTGTGGCCGTGCCGGGGCTCGGGGCTGGCCGKGGCCCGAGCTGGGCTGCGCTGGTCTGAACGCCTGCGCCGGGGCCCGGGGGCTGCTGCTGGCCCTGCCCYGGCCCCAGCCCCAGGCTCAGGGATATCATCACGGGTCTAGATCCGTGTCAGACAGACAGACTGTGTCTGCGCCACTTGGCAATGTTTGCATGAACGCCTTGTGTGGGAGGTATTTTTCATTTACTGGGGACTTTTTCTTCTTTTTGGCTCAGCCAACAACTCATTCTTCACTGTTGAGCAGATGATAAATCATCTTCAGTTTCCACAAAGGGTCTAGGAAATATGCAGGCTGCGTTGTAGCTCRCCATTAATTGTGTAGCCACCATGCAGCAGTATAACATGAAACCTAAAATACACTTTGCATACCCTGGGACACAATATGAAGGTAGGTGGCATYGTTCGAGAGCACAAAGTCTTCTGGTACAGTCAGAGAGCACTGTGTAGTGCTGGTTCAGCCTCATCCATGCTGCCTCTTGGGGTCAGTCCCCAGMGTACAGTGTCACGGGGATCAGTCCTGGGCCTTGGTTTGGAGAGACCTTGCTGGAGCGGTCCAAAGGAGAGCCAGGCAACAAGCCAAGGACCCGTGCTCCGGAGGTCCCATAAACCTCTCCCATTTCCCAAGGGAATGGTCTTGCTACCAGAGTAGCTAGATCAGGAATTTTATCAGGTTGTCACTGTGC
Source organism: Rhea americana (assembly GCF_003343005.1). NCBI lineage: Eukaryota > Metazoa > Chordata > Aves > Rheiformes > Rheidae > Rhea > Rhea americana. The sequence goes on from NW_028186340.1 coordinate 1,189,469, forward strand.
TAAGAGTTCACAGAAAGGGAGAAAAATGAGATTGGTGGGAACATGACTTCTAGTATAATGATTCGGACATTTAATAAATATTTTGGATGTTGTGCCTGTGTTTCTCATTAAATGTTAGTTGAAACAAAAAGAATCAAAAGATATGGTCACGAGAAATTCAGGTTCATAACAATGAAGTCCATCCAAATTGCGTTCAAGATGTGTCGAGTTCTGAAGGCTAATTTTATAATGCTGGCTGTTCAGCTTGTACTCCTAATGCAGCTACAGGATGGCAGTTTTTTACAAGATTTATATGATGTATTTCTAGAAGAATACTGTAAGAGATTCTGCAGTATTATTGAGGAAAAAGGATCTCAGGAAGTGATAATAGTTAAATGTTGGACAGTTTGGAGTCAGCAGTGATTCGCATGTCCTGATGTTAAGATATGGCCAGGTAGAGCCTGGGCAGCAGGAAAGATGCACTCACTCACCTGGCTGAGGCTTAGCCTGTGAGAAATCTGTTGCAAAGAAAATGTCAGAAAAGTGTGTCTTAAACTGTACTGGAAATCAATTATTAATCTTTTTCCTTCATTACTTTTCATCTTGGCTTTATCTCTTACTTTCTGTTAATTTTTTTATTATTTTAATTAGTATAGCCATGCTAACTAAGGTATAAATCTGCAAATAAATTTTACTGTGAAACGATAACAAATGCACTGCTATCTATTAGTAAATGAAGTAGGTATTGGAAATAAATACCATACAAGAATATTTCACTGTCAAATAGTGTCCTTCTTGTTTTACGTTATCACCATTCAGAAACGCATTCTTGCTTGATTACTTTTTATCTCTCTGTCTCTCCTCGTCCACAAAAATTTTAATTGTACTATATGACATATAGGGTGCTGTTGCCAAAGGCAACTGAAGAACTGGTACTTAGAAGAATTCTAGCTATTAAAAATATTATTTATTCTGTTAAAGAAGTTAAATACCTATTATCAGTCCGCAGCATTTGATTACTGCTGAAATTGCTTATAACATATTTTCATATTAAATCATATTTAATGCATTTAATATATGCAAAACTAATACTAACTATTAAGGAGTATATACCACTGCACAGCAATGCATAATATTTATGAGAAGAACTTGTAGAGGAAGGCACTACTCTTCTGGGATTTATGTCCACTCTTCTTTTCTTGTTTTGTAGTTGTTAAAGATTTTTTTGTAATTCAAACAGTGAAAAGTATTTCCATCATTTTCAGCATCTTTTGTATCTTCAAAACAAWACAAAAGACATTATTTAGAAAATGATCTACTGAAGCAAAGAAAATAGCAAGAGTAGTGTATGGAYTTAAGCAGATTACACAATATAGGCAATATATTTGGAAGCTCATTCACAAACTATCATGAACAAGTCATGATAGCTAGGGCAGTTACCTATCTTTCTTTTTTTCTCATAATCCATACTTTAAATACATTTTTAAAACAGAATTATAAGCCATTCTCCTGGAYTGCCTGTCAACATTATAATCAGCATACTGGAAATTCACCAACCATTGTYGATTATATATATAAATATTGTGAAACATATTTTTGCACATACTGTTGCATGTTTCTGCTTAAATGCTGAATTCTAAAAGCTTTCCGGTTCTCCCCATCTTTTTATAAAACTCCGCCTGAGAATTTCTGCCTTCCTTCTGTCTCAGTTTTCCTAACTCCTTCTATCCAGCACCTACTCCTACCTCGGTCAGCCCAACCCCTTCAGAAACGCCTGGTTAGTTACACGCAAGGCAGTGCTGCAAGAGGCCGCCTTTATTTTTTAGGYACTGTGCAGCGATAAGCACCTTGCCAATATTTTATATAGCAGATTCTGTCAGGCAAATCTTGGCCCTTCGTATCTTGGGATAAAGCACAAGTCCACTTAAAACTACTATAGAAGTATGTAACTAATGAAATTTCAGTATAATATACTGCAAGAAAATGTAGAAGAAATTGTATCTGAGCTGCTCTGAATTAGAGGCAACTTCTATATCAGCCTTGAACTGTAAACATACTGGGGCTACATTCTCCACATATATGTTTATTCTCTGAGGCATCCTTTTGCTATTATGTATTTTTTGAAATAGAATGTTATTCACTGTAGTTGAAATAAAATCTTAAACATTATTTTTCCTTTTAAAAAAAGAAAAAAATAAATAAAAAGACCTTGTAAGACTACTTGGTAAACTATTTTTGGCATAATGTATTTTACATGCTAAAGCTTCTAGTGTTTCAGCAGTGGCCAAACATCAACACCATGCAAGATAAAAGCATAAATATGTAGAGGTATAAAATGATATTAGCTACTTAACTTACTTTTCTGGAGTAATTGAATAGCAACTTTTGGACCTGCACAGTTACAGTGATTCATCGTTCTTTGGTAAGCTGTCAAAGCTTCATCTATTCCATATATCTACATGTTATTCTCTCATACAATCATTGCTTTCAGATTAATATTTAAAAAAATATGAAACCTCATTAAAAGAAATCTGCACACATTGATTTACTGTTATCCCAAGATAAACTGATAAATATTTCTCTGCTTATATCATTGTAAAAAATAATGTAATTTAAAATACATTATGCTTTCTTGGAGAGAAAGAGACTTTTGATGTCAGTGATACAATTTATAGAATATTCCTATTGTTTAAATTTGCTGCAATTTTAATGTTTGAGAATGATCATACTAGATCAGGTCTGTGCTGCTTTATACTTTGTGCCTTCTCCCACAGAGTAAATTCGGGGATAAACAGTGAATTCTAATAGGTTCCACTGAAGAAAATTTAAAAGTAATTAAGAATCTGATAAAGATTGTCAAGGACTTTTCATGGAAAATAGCCATAGAATTAGACTGCTGTATTTACATCTCAATTATTAAATGGTCAAGATTTTTGTTTACCTCCTTTCCAAAGTGAAAAACAGCATTTGTCAGCAATATAGGTGTTCTTCAGGAAGTTAAATAATATCGCTTAAAATTAAAAGGTTAATTTCAAACACAATTTGTGGCATATGATGGTAAAGAAGTACTTTTCACTGTGTGAGCCTTCAAAATGATGCCCCTTGCAAATTGGATTATTTTTTTTCTGTAACTATTTCACAGTAAGCTCACGAGCAGTTCCTAAGATGAAAACATTTAACACAGAAAGAGTTGTGACTGTAAATTAAGGATTATATTTATTTCTCCTACATAGAATACGTCTAGAAATTTCTTTTATAATTAATTAAATTAAGATCTGTTGGAATAGTTTTTATAATGGACTGCTCTGAAGTTATCAGCTTAGTTACCAGGAGAGCTGTCTGGAAATTTCCTGTCAGAATGCTCTTCCTGACTTGTGTTCTGGTTTGTAGAACCCAAATAGCTCACAGAARCATCTTGTGTTCAACATATTTCTATCTAATCATTTGGTTTGCTAAGCAGCTGCTGGGTCTGAGGCTTTCAGAGCCCATGAGCTGAGCTGAACTCCCAGTGCTTCTAGGAGCCCTAACAGATGCCCAGGTCTGGTAGCCCTGGATGCCCTTGGGAAATCCCATCTCTCACTCAGTATCTCGGCTCCTCTGGCTTTGCGGTGGAGTGGAATGCTCTTCCCTCTGGTAGTTTTTACAGCCTGGAACTAGAAAGAATATGTAATTCATGTGAAAAAGTTCRCAGAACTGGAGTGTATATCATCCTGTTAACATCAAGGGTAGCCATTTCCTAAATTATTCTTTTCCAGACTTTGTAGTTCATATTAAAATTGGTTCATATTCCAAGAGCATCTAGGTGCAAACTAGTTCTCTTCAGGTTACCATATCAGTAGGTCAAACCAGAAGCTATTAATCCAGCTTAGGCAGTTGTCCTTCATCAAGTGACTTGCCTCATTGCTGCCAGCCTTAACCTTCTGAAGTCTCACCCATATGCTGCCCACAGCTTCAGCTACCTGTCCAGAGCACAGCAGCTTTATACCAGCAAGTGGCCCCATTTCAGTGATCAAGATCATTATTGCAATTGTCTTTTAATAGTACGTAGCTAGTTCTGTTTTATTAGTGCATAGCCACTGTCTATGGCTGCTACTGCGTCAGTGTATGTTTTTGTTATGCCTAAAGGCTTCAGTTTTATTTGGGAACCTACTGACTTACGTGTGAGGGAAAATGAACAACAGAGGGAGAGGAAAAAGAAAAGGATTTTTGTCMAATCCTACAAGAGCTCAGAAGCGGGAGCTGTATCACGCTTAGCCGTAGGCTTGTGTGGCTACGCTTTCTGTGCTTTTCCTCTTGCGTGGAACTCCAGGTTCTCCTGAAGCAGAAATTGGAGGCTACACCAGCTACCCCATGGATTTCAGGGAATTCACCAAAATAGATATCGTCCAGGTTTGGCTTTTCAGTGCTGCTTGATTTTCACAACTATCAGTAACTTGGCAGGCCTTGTGACAATATAATTCTTTAAGTTGTCTCCGGTGACAGCTGACGTTTGTTCTCAGCCTGAACGAGAAATAGACTTTTTGTGGCATATTATTGACAACTTGCTCTCTTTTTGGAAAGCTATTAGGAGGTAGAATTACTTACTATCTACTAGATAAATTAAAATGAATTAACATACAGAATAACTAGCATACCAGTGCCATCAATGGAGTGATTAACTTTCAGGTTTAATTAGCTTGTTTAATTTTAGGGGGAAAAAATGTTTTTTCTTCATAGCATGTGCCATATATTCTGTTTTCATTTTGCCATGTTTAGTTTTAACRAATTTTTTTTAACTTCTCATAGGGTTTGAGGTGTGTTTTTGAATCTACATAAGCAAACACAAATGATTCTAGACATGTTTCAACACACAAAATGTATTGTGTTTCTCATTAAAGAACACAAGATTTTCTTCTGAAAAGGATTGCAATAGTATCAATATTGTTCCATCATTACTGTTACTATAGATGGTTATTTTGAATAATGTAAATATTAGTCAGTCAACGTTATAAAAGGATATTAATGAACATCAGAATTAATGCCTAATTCTCATAGTCTTTTTTTTTTTTCTTTCATATTCCTGTCAGATCAAAACTTTTCCCTTGTGGATGTTTTTTGCCTATATTCTGTTCTCAACGGTAGACTACATCAGTAGAATAATTTTATTAAAATCACTGGAATTTCTAGTGAAGGAAATGTTGTATATGAATACATAATTTTAACAGACAAAATTTGATCCAAAGATCAAGTGTAAACTCCCATAGCACTTTTGCTTAGGTGAAATAATGTGACATTGAGCAGTCAAGTGGAGAAATCATGTTTAACTTATTTCTTGACAATGAAAGGAAAGAGCACACATTATAAAAAGAAGGAACTATTAAGAAAGGAATTCATGGTCTTTTGCCTAAGTAAAATCAGAGTAAGCAAATCAGCCTTGACCTCCAACCCTATAAAATGATTTMAAAACCTGTCATTTATCCTTCATCRGGAAAATAATATGATAATAAAAGAGTTTCAGCCTTACGAATAAAGATAGAAATGGTCTTATGATAACATAGGTTTTTTTAGCTATAGAAACATACTACAATGCACTTCTGAATGAGCTTGTTTAGGAACCTGAAGTATGAAAACAATCAATATGATGTTTCTTACGGATAAATTTAGTCTTCCTAGATATCACTCCATAGATCTTTATACAGTGTATATGTTGCCTACACATATATATACATACTTCATACTTGTCATGGTTGAAAAACCAGAAACGTGTATGTCACAGTGCTACAACTTCGTATCAATAAGTCTTTCATCTTTGTAGATAGCTGGTCTTCCTTAGTCCTTTATGAAGAATTAAGTTTTCTTAGTTACACTAAACACCTCTTAATTGATCATTTTAACTAATTTGTTTTTATATTAAAATGTGCCGATTATTTTTCATAGCAGTATACATTTTTATAGTTGTTACTATGTGTGACATAATGTGATTATGCCATGTTCATTAGAAAAGATGGAAGCTTAATTAAATGTTGGTTATAAAGATATTTTGAAGATATGCTGTCTTTGTATTCTCCATACTACATGTAATAGTGACTAGGGTGTTCAACTAATTAGAAAGATAGATGTTTATTATTGCAGTTGCTGCAATGCTTGACATATATCTAGATGAAAAATTATTATTGATTGGCCTTGTAATGAAAATGATCTATGACCAAATCTTTACCCTGATCAAATATTCAATATCTCAAGAACAAGAAAGATATTTTCAATCTGTGCTTAATATGTTAACTGCTAATTGAAAGACTGAGGGTTCTGTTTTTACCACTCATGGGCCATTGCAGGAGAAAAGAAATTGCTAAACTTCTTTTCTTTAAAATAATGTTCACAGATAGTGTCTATAAATGGTTTGAGATAGATTTTGCATGGTTTCTACTTTATAGTATAAACTTACATTTTTAGACCTACCCAGAGGAAAAAATATCATCAGTTCTGATTTTTACACTGCAAAGGGAAGGTTAAAATGTTTTTGATTCCAAATAAGATGTTTTTTTCTGGAAATAGTAAAAAGGGGAAAAAATGGTGGGTGTTGAAATATAACTTGGTTTAGGTTGACTACCAGTTAAGATATTTTTGAAATATGTAGATTTTTAGAGACATTGCATGCATTAAGAAATTAATATTTTCTTCCGTTATTTTTTTCCTTCTTTTGGTCTCCAGTTATATTCTCCAGTTCCTTCATGTAGTCATTTGATTCTTTTAAATATATTCCTCTTAAGGCACTAGAAAAGTTGGGTAATTTTACTCAGACTGTAGTAATTGTAGGCTATTTTTCTTCCAGTATTATTCAAGCATTAAAACAGCACTCAGTTCCTAAGAAAGACCTGGAAACTGGAAGTAATTAAGATTTAGGTATTCATATGCTCTGACCTGACTTCATATATATGATTACATGTTGTAATTATCTAGGCTAAAGAACTAAAGAAGCACAGAATTATTTCAGAAAGTGAAGCATTAAGAAGTTTTAGATTAGTCATGTATTTTTAGATTCATCCATGTTTTGAAATGTCCAGCTTAACTCAGTTCTTGTTGAACAGCCTGTTCTGGAAGCCTCATTTATGTAATTTGGCATTTGCAAAGGAGATGAAAAGCAATTTCACYGTTAAAGAAAATAGGCTATGCTAAAGTAAAGCTTGCAGCTGAAACATTCAAAAGCAAAAACAAATATCTGCATTTTAATTTAAATGATTATTAAATTATTGTTAATGCTAGGGTTTAAACACACACATTTCCTATGACATGTACTGAACATACAGAATCTGTGATATAATCTATTCTGCTTTGTGTAAATGTAGTCTTTGTAAAACCATGCAAAACAATTCAGGACATCACATACACTTCACAGCAGAAAAAATGACTCTAAAAGCTTTAAAGAAATAGATAATCAAGTTCCCTTTGTGCTGAGTAACATTTTGCATGCAGAGATTCTTGCCAAGGAGCACTCAAGCTTTGTTAGRTGAAAAAGCAAGGTTCTGTGTAACGGTAATTGCTACGTATTCTGGTACCTGTGACAGCAAACAATTTTGCATGATCCTAAATTCAGGACAAGGGGSAAAGGAATGAAAACTAATCTTTCTTTAAACAATTAGTTAATTTCTGATAAAGATAAATTTAATTTTTTCTATAGAGTATTTATGCTGACTAAGGCATCTTCAATCAAAGCTGAACTGAAAAAAAAATAATTCAAGTATTTATTRCGAGATGAATTATAGGCAGTTATCAGTCTTAGATTTTGGCATGATTTGTGTCCTTTACACCTCCAAGAAAAATAGATTTATTTTCTGGTAGTAGCCAGCTAATGATGTAATATATATATTAAAAATGAGACTTACTTACAATTAACTTGTTTCTAGATTAGAAGCTTTATCATGTATCCACTCAAAAAATTTTACTTTAAAAGGCCTTGCAGAGTTTATCATAGTATTATGTTCATAATATTGCTGTAGAGGGTTATTTACTTTTTAAGATATCATTATTGCTTTAATTATCACTGAAATGTCATGTACACATCATACACCTTTCCTGAAAATACATATACAATATATGCATATGTACAGTTTTATTGTGAATATAATTTTGTTGGAGTAGACATACTCTTAATTTATAAATAAGCTTTTTAAAATGAAAATATACTTGAGATGGATTCTTTCTTAAAATGTTTGCACATTTGTACAAGTTATTTAATGTATGCCCAGAAGAGCAGTCCCTGCCTAACATGTACTCTTTTGCCATATGACTTTGCACCATAGTAAGGTTTTGAATATCACAGGTAGGCCATTCACCATGGGAAGGCTGTTTTGCGTTAATTTTTGGAAGCATGGAAGATTTGTGGCATTAGTATTATAATTCCTTGCCTAAGCATGGATTTAGTGAAGGGGCTGAGATGTTAGCTCAATCCTGAGTGCAGAGCAGAGTGCCATATGCTCTTCCATCATGTGACGTTGGCAATGCTGAGTAGTGCTTCTCTTGATTCAGATGTAAACTGTACCTTTTTGTTTTTGGAAATAAATACCTAGTTTAAAAGATGTAAGAATTTTCCTTATAATGCTAGAAGTATCTTACAAATATGAAGCTTTACAGGTATGCTTCTGACTTACTTTGCTTTCATAAATTGATAAATAAGACCCATGGAGAATAAGATGTTTATGAATAAGAATCCAAATCAAAGTTTGAGCAGCCAAAGAGCAACTTTCTTCTTCAATGTCATTACATTTTTCCATCACTCAATAACAACAAAAATGGCAGGAAAAATGTTCAAAAAGGAATATTTATTCCAAAGAAAACCAAAAAGATCACATTTAAGATCAAAATAAAACAAAAGTTAAAGTGAAGAATGACAAACATTTCGGGTTTGTGATTGGCCCTGATAGGGGACATTTAGACTTAGCTTAGGATTTTTTTTTTTTTTTTTTAAGGAGCAGTTCTATATAGTTGACTCAAAGAAAGAGTGTTGCATTAATAATTGATTTTAAAGAGTAGAGGCTAAGGATTCTGGATATTTAAAACACAGGTTCCTCTAATGTTTTTACACTAGGATAAATCACATCACAAATCAGTAATGAAAAGAACTAACTAGGCTTATGCAGTTTAAAAATGTTTATTTTTGGCTTGGTAAAGAACTTATTGCCAGCTTGGAAGGAGTAGTATGAGGTTGGTGCTGAATGATCTGATAATTCTGCTGGTAGGTGATTTGCATGGACACATTATTTTCGTCTTTTTTTTTTTTTTTTTTTTTTTTTTTTTTTTTTTTTTAACTTATATTTCATGATGATGTAAAAGTTCACTTAACTTTTATATTAGATTAACTGCTTGGACCAAAGGCAGTTTCCTTGTGCCTTTACTATACCTCACTGATCTACCATAACGCTGAGTATCATTAAAACCGTATGTAACAATTTGGAAGTGGAATGATGTATACTGCACTTTTAGTGGTAGTTTTAAGTGGAGACTATCAGGTCTTTTGTTGTTTGTGAGCTCTCAGGCAGCCACTGCTATATTGTACTGCTTGATATTTGACAGTAACTACTCCTTTCAATGGCAGGAGAGAGTAGGTGTCGGTGTTACACGAACGCCTCACTTTGTCAGTCTCCCTGCCACCCCTGTGGCTCCTGCCGATACCTCYTTGGCTCTTATTGTTTCTTGAAAACACTCATGGTCGTTCATTGGCAAAGTCCTTCTTGCTGTACACGCCTCACACCCTATTTCTTTTTACTGTGTGCAAGATGTACRGTATTGAACAGTACATTTCTCATTTTCGAAATTTGCTTCAGGTATCTCCTCTGAAGTGTCCTACTTAAATAATTAACAACCAGCATTAGAGTTCTGTATCAAACCTACCAACTATCAATTAAAAATCATGGTTATCGATTAATTTTGAAGAAGCCAAAYTTGAGAATTTGATCTAGGTTTAGATTTTAAATAATAAATAAGATTGCCATTGAACATGAATTGGCTATACCAAGGGTTGGTTAGATGTGGCAGAAGCTTCTAGTTTCTAATGGTCAAAAATAAACAAACTTTTAACTGTAGACAGAACATGTAAGACTACTGCCATCTTACAACTATGTTGACATGAGCTTGAATATGAAGATTATTGAATATTAAGCTTGAATATCAAGATCCCTGACTCTTTTTGCACAGATAATTAACTCTGACTGTTTTCCAGTAGATTTGTTTGTCCTTTTTGGCTAAAAATTGTGTGTAGTAAAACAGGAAAAACACATAGAAATGTATATGCTTAGTCATTGTACTATGTCTCATTTGAAAATTTTTAAGTTAGGGGTAGGATCCAGTTTGATAACTTGCATACCTAAACTTAGACAAGCAAATTATCTTACTAGATCCTTTTTGAAGATAACTATTTTATCTTCTGTACAACAAATGTAGGCACAAAGTGTATAAGGACTGCTTTACTAAGCACAATTAAAATTAAATGCAGGGTAAATTCCACTCTGTTTTATAATAGAGTTTCTTATCAGTCACTCATAGTTTACAGACTTCTTAATTAAGAGATTATCCTAAACCGCAATGTGCAGAACAGATGTAGTAAGTGCCATGTTCAACGCTAATAATTGTAATCCCAGCCTTGATTTTCATTTATTTATTTTTATAAAAAATGATTTTATCTTGTGATGAGATTTTGTGTTCCTTCTCCTTGAGGAACTAAAGCCTTCATAGAGGGTACACTAACCTGATCCTTGTGTCCCTCCAGCATTATTTCTGGTTGTGTGCTCTCTCTTAGCTTTCTGTGAAGAGTGCAGTGTAAATCGACAACTCAGTTTTTCCTGAAAATCGTGCTAATGTGTTCACTACCATATATATACCTTCATGTGCATAACACTGAAAATATCAGTAATCATAAATGTAGTTAAAAATAAAACCACAGTGTAGGTAAAAGAACGTAGGAACCCTTATCTCAACTAGATTTTTTTTTCATTCCCTACTTTTTTCCTATCAAAATGTATCATAAAATGCTGTAAATATGCAAAAAATACAAAACAAATAATTCACTTTTGCTAAACCAACTAAAAAACTGAAATACCAATCAGAAAACATCTTGAAAATATTTCCTTCAGACAGAATGTGTAGCTTTCAGGAGCGATGGAGGATACTGGAGGAACAACTCAGAAAGCAAGAGAAACAACTTAATCCTAAAGGAATCTGGAAGACGTGCACATAACCACTTACATGAGAACTACTTAAACGCAAAGACTAAGCTTACCCAGAACAGCAGATAAGCATAAGTTAAGTGGAGTGACGATATGAGAAGAGATTCATTTCTGCCAAATGTTCCTGATGCTGCTTTGCTGTCTGCTAATAATCCCTAGAAATTCTTCATCACATTGTAAACCTTACTTTTTAGTTTATTCTATTTTTAATATGGGAAGAAATTCTACCAAACTTAAAGCCAGAAGGTATCATCAAAATATCTGTTCCTACTTTTATATTACAGGCTGTTATTTTTCTCTCAACTTTCTGCATTAGTTAATAAGGCCCACTTCCATAGTCATTGGGCACTGTGTATGAAAAGGAAATTTAAAGATACCAAAAGTGTCTCTAGCCCYAGCTATGAAAAAACAAGATAAAGGAATATGCTAATTTGATCACATAAAAAATAAAAAATGCTGATGCTGAAGAGAATTGCCAAAATTTGAAATCCCTCTATATCCCCTGACAGAGAGCAAAAATCCTTCCAGTGATAAGTATGACCACAAATGTGTAAATAGAATACACTTACTGGGTATACAGAGAGAGGGTTTTTGGTGTCCTCAGCTTGATATGCTGCCTACCCTGCACTGTATCCAGTTTTAGCTAACATAAATTTCTTCTGAAGATATTTTCATCATATCTAGAGGGCAGAAGAGTAGGCACAAACCCTTTGCAGATGACCATCTAGTGAATGCCCTTGGCTGCTGGATGTTGTGATGCCTCCTCCTTCACCTGCTTACAGAGCAGTTGGAATCACACAGGATGACCAGTACTGGTTTCCAAAACAAAGTACATGTTGAAAACAAAATTATCAAGACAGGTTGCCTGAGCAAAAAGTTAAACATATGAGAAATGGGGCCATAGAGCAATCAGATATGAAGGTCCTTCAGAAGGTACTGTGGATCAGCAGGCCGAGGTCCTGTAAGTTGCTTCAGCCCAAAAATCCCACTTGAATGATCATATTAAGTCTAAGTTACAGAAAGCTTTAGCCTTAGTTCTGACACTGCCTCTTCCTGAAGGCCTGTGTCACTTACTCCCAGTCTTGATTTCCTTAGCTCTAAAATAGAGTTGGTATGTTTTCACAGTAATGTCTGCTAAACCTTATCTCTGCCAAAAACACATAGCAGAGACTTGGTTCAAAATCTCCTAGAAGCCAGCGTCTGTCCATGTAGTGTTTCCCTCAAACAAAAATTCCGAGTATAAAAATAAAATTGGATGCTTGGCAATTCTATTGAAAGTTTATTCAGTGTCTTCAACTATTTTTTCATTATTTTTATCATTTAGCCCACCAGTCTATAATTAATCTGAGTAAATATGAAAAATTAATCTGACTGAGGAGTTTTGATTTTTAACCATGCACTTTCTTTTCATCAGAATGATGAGTGGCTGTTGTCCAGGCAGTAAAATGGCAGGAAGGATATCACAACTCTCTTTAACTGTAGATGAGATTTCATACATTAAGAGTGATGTAAGTCAGTGATTGTTTATGTGAGAAAATTACGTATACAATGTTTGGGGTTACTCTCAAGTTCATATTTCAATGAATTTTGCATTGCTGGCCCTTAACAACTTGAACCTCACTTTCAGAAAAGCTTTTTTTTTTTTTTAAAAAAAAAATGTTTTACAAATATTATGACAAATACAGATTTCTCTTGCAAGTGTTTGTAATGTAAAACAACACAGGATACCATGCCTTAAACTCATTATCCGTAAATGTGTGAGGGATTCAGTAAGCTTATGTAATAACAGTATTTAAATAAGTATTTTCTGTCTATTGCCTAGCTCTATTGAAATATTTCTATAAATGGAGTTCATGTATCAGAATATGCCTCAGGAGAAAACCAGTTCACACATGAAGTGCTCACTAGGACAGTTTAACTGCTTTGGCTTACAACTTCAGTATAAATTTCCTTAATACATTGTAAATGAATAAGAAGAATTGTTGCACTATAAAGAACTGTTTCCACATAAAGACTTAAGAAAAAAGTCTCACGTTCCTTTCTGTCCTTGCTCCTAATTATGTTTAGTCACTACCTGCTCTGAAGAAATAGCCAGATGTTGGCTCCAAAGCCACAGTTACTGAGCTTGGCTTTATATTCAAGGCTCCTGACATTCAATTTGTTCAGTGATGATATAGGTACTTTTGCTGATGACATGATGGACCTTCTGGTCACTTTTGCAAACCTTATTATTCTGTACATTTCTGAGGCCTGGACAAATCCCAGAAAAAATTATCAAAAAAACAATTATGCAAATATGCTATACTAACTTAGTGGTAAACAAATGACAATGATTCAGGCTGGATCAGATAAGTCTGTGCTTCATTGTAAGAGATTTGATGTATCAGCCTACTATCCTTGATAATATCAAATTTTGTGTATTTCCTTACTTCTTTACCATAATAATTTGATAATAATTTGGGCAAAGTCAATCAATCTGTATACAAACGGCCCGCGTTTTTCTCTCTTAAATATTCTAACTCCTTAAACCTGTGGTAGGCTGACACTGATCGTGTCCAGCCCAAAAGAAGGAGAGATCCTTCTTCCCACACTTCCAGCAGAGATTCCCCACATCCCCTCACAGCCTACGAAGGGATCTCGCATGCCTTGTTCAAGCTTTCCCGCGGTCTTCACTTTGTCACCCTTCCCGACTGCCAGACCTTGTCCATGCTAGCTGCAATTCTTCCCAGCAACTCTTTCCATGAATTAATTTTTTGTGTAGTTTTTCATTTTTCCATGATTTTTTTTCTTTATTTTACGCCATTACAGCAAAGGGAGGAGGGAGGAAAGACATGGGTATGTTTTTTACAGCCCCTAGGCTGACAACTCCTGAATATAATATGTTTTTGGCTAGATCTTTATTTTGTTAATCTAACTGTGAGGATAGAATTGATTTGTGGCTTATGTATACTTTCTTTATGTAGGAACAAACAGATCCAGACTATCTGCAGAGAGATAAAATAATAGACTAATATTTCTCTTTCACAATTTTACGATAGAATGTCATTGATATCAGCAAAATTCCACACAATTCATCCCAGCATAAATGAACAGACTTTGTTCAGCACGTCGTGTCTGGAACCATCTCTTCCAATTAGATGCTCACAAGTTAATAGAAGTCACAGGGCCTAATGCAGTCAGGATGCTGTTTGCCTGGAGAGCGGGGAATTGCATCCAGCCGCAGCACAGACTCATTTCCATCATGCAACCGATGCATGAATCGCTGTAGAAAGKGTGGAGAGATACTGTGCTGTTACAAAACCCCTTTTCTGCCCGGTAAATCTGACTTGCATAATTTGTAATTTGTCAAATTAATTTATGCCACGGTACTACCTACTTCTATCATAATCTTGGCAAAGTTGCAATCATCTCTTTCTCTCTCTCTCTCTCTCTTTTTTCTTTTTCTTTTTTTTTTTTTTGTAGCAAATTATTTCTTGTTTATATACTGGGATGACCTTTGATGAGCTTTGCCCCCACAGCAGCCTTCCGAAATCAGTGATGTTCCACAAAAACCCTCCTGGGATGCGTTCATGACTGATCTCTGTTGGTTAAACTCTGTTCTGTTACACAGCCTACCCAGATGTACAGAGATGTTTGACATAATGCTRGGGCCCTCAGCCAATTTTAAATTCAGATCAGGTCTGTTAATCAAATGTAGATTCCTTTCATTCTTAAATTGGTGCAAATCATATGCCCTGTTTTTATAGTTCCCAGTTCTAATATCTATGTCAAGAAAAAATACRTAACTGTTAATACTGATAGATAAACATTTTGTTAATATGAGGTGAAAATTGTGATGCATGAGAATTAAAAAATACCAAAACATATATTTTTAAAATAGGCAGGAGAATATTATTTATCCAAAAAATATARCTATCTATTGATGTAAAGCAGTGGTTTTGTTTTAGAATGTTTATATCTTACATAAATTGAGAACAATATTTGCTTTGATTCTCTATTAGTTAGAGATCCCCAAACCAAATATTAAAGATTTGAAAGTTCAGTATCTGGTGTGCTACACAATTCTATGACAAGTCACTAGGCATATGGTTTATATAATTATCCATACAGATTTTAAATCTCAGGATATTATGAACATTTAGTGTATTCTAACTTTTGATTTAATGTTAGATCAACAACATTCTTAARTACTTCTTCAATGAATTTATGATTATATGTATTTTGCTTAAGGCAAATCTAAAAGCCTGCATATCTATATTGCAGTCATCTATTCTCTCTCCTCGTATAAACAATTAAATGAAGATACATGCTCTTAATGCCAGTGAAGGAAAATAGTCAAGCCTTCTATCTTCTTTGATGTCTTTCCTTTTTATTTTAGCATGCACATACTTTAGCTGTCAGGGTTATACTCTCACTTGGAACTGATGCAGTTCGCTTTCATTAATTTTCTGTATATTCTTTTATTTTCTCTTCTTCAAGAAATATTTTCACCTTTGATTAAGCACATTCAGTGTAGAAATAAAATGAAATGAGGAAAAAAGAATTCCTGGCAAAGAATTTAATTGCCTMTTTTTAAAACCATTATACAACTGAGACTTGAACTGACTTGAATGTGAGTTGCGGATGTAGAACAATACCCTAAAACACAAAATGCCATGATTATTCAAGATATTCATCTGATACTGGGCTGTCAGCAGGAATTAAGATAAGTTCCTATAGTCTTAACATGTTGATATCAGAACAGAAGAGACTAAAATAATTGAACTGCTGTGACTGAAGAAATTATTGGCTTAAAGGTACATTGACTGATAAGATATACCGTGATACAAAGCCTTACATTGTTGCTATTTTGATTTTGTGAAGGAAATTCTAACAGTACTGTCCGCTCGTCTAACCCACACTTCCTSAGCTTAGCTAGGACGATGTTATGGGAGASAGTGTCAAAAGCCTTGCTGAAGTCAAGGCAATGATGTCCACTGCTCTCCCTTTATCTACCCAGACAGTCATTCCATCATGAAAGGCTATCAGATTGGTTAAGCAGGATTTCCCCTTGGTGAATCCATACTGACTTCTCCTGATCACCTTCTTCTCCTCCATATGTCTGGAGATGACATCCAGAAGGAGCTGTTCCATCTTCTTTCCAGGGATGGAGGTGAGGCTGACGGGCCTATAGTTGCCTGGGTCCTCCTTCTTGCCCTTCTTGAAGACTGGAGTGACACTGGCTTTCTTCTGGTGCTCAGGCACCTCTCCAGTTCTCCAGGACTTTTCAAAGATGATGGAGAGCGGCCTGGCAACAACATCCGCCAGCTCCCTCAGTACCCGTGGGTGTATGCCATCCGGGCCCATGGATTTGTGGATGTCTAGCCTGCCCAGAAGGTCTCTGATCCTGTCCTCCTCAACCAAAGGAAGGTCTTCCCTTTTCCAGACTTTCTCCCTCACGTCCAGGCTGCAGGATTCCTGGGGGTTGCCCTTAGCAGTGAAGACAGAAGCAAAGAAGTCATTCAGTAATTCTGCCTTCTCTGTAACCCTTGTCACCAGGGCCCCTGCTCTATTAAGTAGTGGGCCCACATTTTCCCCAGTCCTCCTCTTGCTGCTGATGTATTTGAAGAACCCCTTCCTGTTGTCCTTAACATCCCTTGCCAGACTCAATTCCAGCTGGGCCTTAGCCTTCCTCACAGCATCTCTACATACTCTAGCTGAATTCCTATAATTCTCGCAAGTAGCCTGTCCCCCCTTCCACATTCTGTGTACTTTCTTCTTCTGTCTGAATTTGGCCAAGAGCTCCTTGCTCACCCATGCAGGCCTCCTGCTACTTTTGCTGCACTTCTCACTCATAGGGATGCACCGGTCTTGAGCTTGAGGAAGTGATGTTTGAATAGCAGACAGCTCTCCTGGACTCCTCCTTCCTTCTAGGGCCTTAACCCATGAGATTCCACCAATTAGGTCTCTGAAGAGCCCAAAGTTCGCTCTTCTGAAGTCCAAGGTTGCAATCCTGCTTGTTGCCTTACTTCTTTCCTGCAGGATCCTGAACTCCACCATCTTGTGGTCACTGCAGCCAAGGTTGCCCCCAACCTTCACATCTCTAACCAGTCCCYCTCTGKTGRTAAGGACAARRTCCRGCAGGACACCCTTCCTCGTAGGCTCCTCCACCATTTGTGACAAGAAGTTATCATCAATGCATTGCAGGAGCCTCCTGGACTGTTTGTGCCTTGCTGTGTAGTCCCTCCAGCAGATGTCAGGGTGGTTGAAGTTCCCCATGAGAACCCAGGCCTGTGATCATGAGGCTACCTCCAGCTGTCTATAGAAGGCCTCATCAGCTTTCTCTTCCTGATCAGGTGGCCTGTAGTAGAAACGTACAACAGTGTCCCCCATGTTAGCCTGCCCTTAGATCTTTACCTATAAGCTCTCAACTGCCTCCTCGTTCTCCCCGCCTAGGCAGAGCTCGATGCATTCCAGTTGCTCTCTCCCATAAAGAGCAACTCCGCCACCTTGCCTTCGTGGCCTGTCTTTCCTAAAAAGCACATAGCCATCCATGGCAGCATTCCAGTCATGTGAGCTATCCCACCATGTCTCCATGATTGCAATGAGATCACGGCCCTGCGATCACACACAGATCTCCAGCTCCTCCTGTTTGCTCCGCATGCTGCGTGCATTGATGTACAGGCATTTCAAAGAGGTGGTCATGCCTGCAGGTTTCCCAGGAAGGCTGTACGGGAGTCACCTATAGCCATGTCCCAAACGCACATTCCCAGCTGCATGCACCAGTTGGAGGCCCCCCAACCCAACCTGTGTTTTGTTGTCTACCCAGTCTGTATGACACCCCCTATCCTCTCTCCTACCTAGYTKAAAGCCCTCTTTACTAGGCTGGCCAACCTGTTTGCAAAAGCAAATGTGCCCYGCTTGGTGAGGTGAATCCCATCTCTCTCCACCAGTTCTTGGTCTTCCAACCATGTTCCATGGTCATGGAATCCAAAACCCTGTGCCAACACCAGCAGTGTAGCCTGTTGTTGATTTGGGAAATCTTCCTATTCCTCCTCCCATGCCTCCCCCTAAYCAGCAGGACYGATGAGAAGACCACCTGGGCTCCTAGACCCTTGACCACCATGCCCAAGGCCTTGAAGTCTTCCTTGAATGTCTCTAGTTTGTCCTCTGTATCATTAGCACCCACATGAAAGAGCAGCAGAGGGTAGTACTCTGATGAGCAGACAAGCCTTGGTAGCCTTTCAGACACATCTCGTATCCTTGCCCCCGGTAGGCAGCAAACCTCTCTAGAGGAGGGGTCAGGTCGGCAGATAGGTGCCTCCATACCCCTCAGCATGGCATCACCCACTACCACCACTTGTTGCCTCTTCTGAGTGGTCACGCGAGGCACAGGCTCAGGCAGCCCCATTGCTTCCCTTGAGGCCAGGTCCGGGTTCTCCTTATCCTGGGGTGCACTAAACCTGTTCTTCAACTGTAACTCCAGGTCTACRGGAGAATTAGGGGCCTTACTTCTTTTTGTTTGAGAAGCAACTAGCTTCCAGCCTTCTTCAACMGTGCTGTGCTGTACTATTTCACTCTTCACAGAGTCCCCCAGCAACTCCCCTGCTGCAGGGGATTGGGACTCCGGGAGCAGTATGGTCTCTGAGGACACCCTGTCTATCTCCTGCTCACTTTCTTGCATGTTTCGCAATCTGTTGACTTCAACTCGCAACTCCCTGACTTGAGGACACAAATCCTCAACAACAGCACACCTCTTGCAGGAGGGCGGACYATCAGTCCAGGCCTTCTGGAGATGCTCCAAGCACTCCCCGCAGCCTGGGACCTGTAGGGCAGCGTCTGCTGCAAGAGGCTCTGTATGGGTTGACACTTCCAACACAGCTGATGTAGCAGTTCCCATAGCTACTGGCAAATATGCTTTATGGCAAGTTACAACCATGTTAGCAAGAATGGACACTACTGGCGCTGGAAGAAGATGTCCTCTTGTACCTAACTGTGCTCCTCCTGCGCAAACTGCTGTGCCTGTTTGCTGCCTCTGGGAGCTGTTCTCCAGGCCTGGCTCTTAAATAGACCTCTTTCTACTACTGACCCACAGGGTACTTGATCCACCCTAAACAAGGGCTACCTGTGTCAAAAGCCCCAACTCCCTCTATTCAGGGGCAAGGGAGACTGTTCTTTAGCAGTAGCTACACCCAGCTAGAGCTGAGTGATAAGTTCTGGGGCTTCTTCCAAGGAGAGCCTAAGGCTTCCAGTAGTTGCCCTTGCCCAGCTCCCCTTACCTGTTGGCAGAGTCACTCTCTAGTCCCCTCGTCCCGCAAGGGTCAGCAGACCACAATATCCAACACATACCCCAGAAGTTCAAGGCAGAGCCGACACAATGCTGCACAAACTGCTGCTTCTGTTTGCTGCCTCTGTTAGCTGTGCTCTGAGGTGGATTGAGAACTGGCTGGAAGGCAAAGCTCAGAGGATGGTCATCAATGATGTGGAGTCTAGTTGGAGGCCTGTGGCTAGTGGCATTCTCCAGGGCTCGGTACTGGGTCCCATCCTGTTCAATTTCTTCATCAACGACCTAGAGGAGGGAACAGAGTGCCTCCTCAGCAAGTTTGCTGATGATACCAAGCTGGGAGGAGTGGCTGATCCACCCGAGGGCTGTGCTGCCATTCAGAGAGACCTGGACAGGCTGGAGATTTGGGCGGAGAGGAACCTCCTGAGGTTCAACAAGGGCAAGTGCAGAGTCCTCCACCTAGGGAAAAATAACCCCAGGCACCAGTACAAACTGGGGGCTGACCTTCTGGAGAGCAGCTCTGCAGAGAAGGACCTGGGAGTGCTGGTGGACAACAAATTGACC
This sequence comes from Rhea americana, assembly GCF_003343005.1. Taxonomy (NCBI): domain Eukaryota; kingdom Metazoa; phylum Chordata; class Aves; order Rheiformes; family Rheidae; genus Rhea; species Rhea americana. The sequence continues at coordinate 1,209,473 of NW_028186340.1, forward strand.
ATGAGCCATCCATGTGCCCTTGTGGCCAGGAAGGCCAATGGTCTCCTGGGCTGCATTAGGAAGAGTGTTGCCAGCAGGTGGAGGGAGGTGATCCTGCCCCTCTACTCAGCCCTGGCGAGGCCTCATCTTGAGTCCTGTGTCCACTTCTGGGCTCCCCAGTACAAGAGAGACATGGAGCTACTGGGGAGAGCCCAGCGTAGGGCTACAAAGATGTTCAGAGGGCTGGAGCATCTGCCATCTGAGGAACGGCTGCAAGAGCTGGGCCTCTTCAGCCTGGGGAAGAGAAGACTGAGGGGGGATCTTACCAATGTGTACAAGTACCTGAAGGGAGGATGTCAAGGGGACGGGAACAAACTCTTTTCAGTTGTCCCGTGTGACAGGACAAGAGGCAATGGGCAGAAATTGAAGCACAGGAAGTTCCACCTGGAGGTGAGGGGGAATTTCTTCCCTGTGAGACTGACGGAGCCCTGGCAGAGGTTGCCCAGAGAGGTTGTTGAGTCTCCTTCTCTGGAGATCTTCAAGGCCTGCCTGGATGCAACCCTGTCTACCATGCTGTAGGTGACCCTGCTGAGCAGGGAGGTTNTCCAACACATACCCCAGAAGTTCAAGGCAGAGCCGACACAATGCTGCACAAACTGCTGCTTCTGTTTGCTGCCTCTGTTAGCTGTGCTCTGAGGTAGATTGAGAACTGGCTGGAAGGCAAAGCTCAGAGGATGGTCATCAATGATGTGGAGTCTAGTTGGAGGCCTGTGGCTAGTGGCATTCCCCAGGGCTCGGTACTGGGTCCCATCCTGTTCAATTTCTTCATCAACGACCTAGATGAGGGGACAGAGTGCCTCCTAAGCAGGTTTGCGGATGATACGAAGCTGGGAGGAGTGGCTGATCCAACCGAGGGCTGTTCTGCCATTCAGAGAGACCTGGACAGGCTGGAGATTTGGGCAGAGAGGAACCTCCTGAGGTTCAACAAGGGCAAGTGCAGAGTCCTCCACCTAGGGAAAAATAACCCCATATACCAGTACAGGCTGGGGACTGACCTTCTGGAAAGCAGCTCTGCAGAGAAGGACCTGGGAGTGCTGGTGGAGGACAAGTTGACCATGAGCCATCCATGTGCCCTTGTGGCCAGGAAGGCCAATGGTCTTCTGGGGTGCATTAGGAAGAGTGTTGCCAGCAGGTCGAGGAAGGTGATCCTGCCCCTCTACTCAGCCCTGGGGAGGCCTCATCTCGAGTCCTGTGTCCACTTCTGGGCTCCCCAGTACAAGAGAGACATGGAGCTACTGGAAAGAGTCCAGCGTAGGGCTACAAAGATGTTCAGAGGGCTGGAGCATCTGCCATCTGAGGAACGGCTGCGAGAGCTGGGCCTGTTCAGCCTGGGAAAGAGAAGACTGAGGGGGGATCTTCTCAATGTGTACAAGTACCTGAAGGGAGGATGTCAAGGGGACAGGCACAAACTCTTTTCAGTTGTCCCGTGTGACAGGACAAGAGGCAATGAGCAGAAATTGAAGCACAGGAAGTTCCACCTGAAGGTGATGGGGAATTTCTTCCCTGTGAGAGTGACGGAGCCCTGGCCCAGGTTGCCCAGAGAGGTTGTGGAGTCTCCTTCTCTGGAGAACTTCAAGGCCCACCTGGATGCAGCCCTGTCTACCATGCTGTAGGTGACCCTGTTAAGCAGGGAGGTTGGACTAGATGATCTCCAGAGGTCCCTTCCAGCCTTACTGACTCTATGATTCTATGAAATATTGAGTATTGAGAGATCATTTTCTTCGTGTAACTAGCACTCTAAAAAACACTGATGAATTTGTACATAAGAAAATATTCTTAAGTGTATCTGTTCAAAAACAGACAAAACTATATGAACAGAAAATATCAACCAAGAATAGACTAGTTCTTTCTATTACCATATTTCTCCTTGATTTCATTATTAAATTAATTCGTGATTTGCCTATGTCTTCTGTACATATTCCTCACTAATGAGTCCTGAGAAGCCATCACATGAAGGGGGTTAAATATRAGAAACTGTGGGAAATATTAGAAGTCTAGCTGATGTGGTTAGATAAGTCAGCTAACATCTAGTTACAGAAAGACTGGATTGTCAATCAGGTGATTTTATGTGCAATTATAGCTGTTCTGATTATAATACTAAACAATTCAAATTGGCAATACTCCTTACTAATCAAAGTTTAGAAAATACCTCCCAATATAATGCTATGCCATCTTCTTGCCCTTTGGCTRTACATTGAACTAGCAGGTGTAATCCTCACGGCGGGTGTGGGGGGGAGGGTGTTGTCTTGATTTGGGCAGATTAAGGTCTGAACCAAAGACAATTTAAATCATAGAGAGAATCCCATTGGCTTCAGTGGGATCAGGCCTTTGGAGAGCATCCTGGAGGCCCTCAGACCTAGCCAGCTTACCCACGCCTATCCAGTTCTTTCCAAGTCAGGGATGCTGTTTTCCTGCAAAATTGTCTCAGCACCAGTGATCCARCTGGCACCAGCAGGGCCTAACAGGTTTGTTTTAAGTCTATTTGTGTAGGTAATAAAAAGTAATATTTCAAATACCTGTTGGATTTCTTCTCTGACATTTTTTCCATAAATTRTAAAGATTTTGTCATTTGAAACCTTCAGGTGATTGGACCTTACTGTTTTATGCCTTTGTTTAAGATACTTGTTCTGAGAATCTCAAATTACTGGAATTTAATACTCAGGCATAGTGTCTAGTTTAAAATGACTTAGCAGTATATATGGAAGAACATTTGCTAGACAGTTGAAATATATGGTAGCATGAAATAAATTATTTGAGAATTTGCCTGGAATTCTGGCCAAAATTAAGATTTCTATTCTTAAAAAGAGATGATCAGATGGCCATGGTCTTGATTTTATAATTGTTCTCCAGGGTATTAGAGACAATCTCCTAAATCCAACATTGCAGTGTAAGTAGGATGTGTCAGCTATCAACGTGCTGCTGTAACAAAAGCACAGAGAGACAGTTGGTCTGCAGATATTGTGMATTATTCCCTATAAATTATTATCTCAAGAGCTACATTGTTATACCAAGATAAAATTATAAACTTTTTTTCTAAAAAGAGATTTAAATCTTTTAACACATGCTATAACCAGCCTCTCCTTCTGTGTATACTTTGTTTGTAACATAATAAAATATAGTTTCAAGGAATGCTAAAAGAAAATTCACAAATGCAAAGGGAGTAAACATAGTGACAGATCTGGCAAAAAAAAGTGCATTCAGAATCTGCAATATAAAATATGCTGAAAGTAAATATTTCTGTAGAAGCATTAAGGCTCTATTGTAAAGCAATGTACAGAAAAGATAAGCTATGAAAGGCCTTATAAATACTCAGAACACCCAAAGACACCACTCATTTACTGACATAAAGAGTAAAATGAAGTAAGATAATTGTAATGTAGTTAACCAATGTTAAGCAAGGATGTYGAAAGCAGAGAAAACAGTGCAAAATAAAACTGTGAAAATCTTACATTGAACAAAAGTATGTACAAGTCAGTGGCTTGAACACAGCTATCCTCAGTATTTATTGCTGTAAAGTTTATATTTTTGAGCTTTTTTTACTGCATAATGATTTTGATTACAGCAAAGGTATGTATTTTTAAATATTTTTGYATATATTTCCATTTATACATTTGGTTCAGCTGTGCTTTAGTTGTAGGAGCCAATGCTTTACATTTCATGGAAAAATCTATCCCTGCGTTCAATGTATGTATTGTTTAAAATTCAGCATTTAGTCACAGTTCACATACAGAATAACCTATATGCTACCTTTTTTTCTGCAAATAAAAGGTAATTGTGGCATGTTACGTATCTGGGCATGTTATCTATTGTTAAACATTCATTTTTATTGGACACTGCTTATKCTGGTACTTGCATAAAGCTGTGCGCCAGATCCAGCCAGTGCAGAGTCCAGCAGCAGATGGCTAGGTATTAAATATTGCCTATCTGATCAACCCTGATGTGGAAACCAATATTTGAACTAGCTCTCAGCCATCTTCAGGATACAACAATTGCAAATCTTTTCTGCTTCATCTTTGTTTATACATCTTGCGAAAAGATTCAGCTGCATCACTTTCATCGGCAGCTAATGAGCTGCAGTACAGCCCAGTGGCTTTTAAATTCTTCTTTTCTCTCTGAAGGCATTGTTTTTGTTTCTCATTTTATTTTCCCATTTGTGTCAATAGAAAAACAAGAGCAAAATATCAGAAAGTGTTATGGATGGTGCAGATGAAACCCAGATTCCCATTACAAATCTTCTTAAGATATGACAATTCATTTTTTTATCCTTTTTGCTTCCCTGCTTTGTCTGTCTTGTCTCTGTAGATCCTCAACTACTAGAACAGCAGTATTCATATGGGTCATGTACATACCTGTAGAGCATTTAGATGAGTGCACGTAGCTGGAAGTTGAAATTTGCAATATAGYTAATTAATAATGAAAGAAAAAATTGTAAGCATAAGGGAAAGAATGGTTAAATATGGATATAGCTAAGTTCTTGCCAATTTTCTTGCTTCTTTTCAACTAAAGGGCCTCTTTTCTTTCATAGAATTTATTTATTGCAGTTTTAAAATTGCCTAGACAAATTTTTAAAATACTTCTTCAGTGTTGACAATTACAGAATAACAGCAAGAGAAATAAAAGGAGAGTCATGGTGTAAAACCAAGAAAAAAGAAAGAGGAAAAGTAAATGGACTCTAGTCAATTCTTGAATAGTAACTAGATTTTGAACAGAACTTCGTGAGTACTTTAGGTTCTAACACCAAAATATTCAGTATGAAGCTCTAGAAGTTCAGCTATTAAATGACTAGACACCAAAAGTAAGCACAGATAATTAATTCTGTAGTGACTGCCTAGTTATAGATGCACAAGAGGAAATATGTGTTGACAAGATCAGAGTAATTACAGCCTAGGGCCAATGTAGGTGATGTGCCTGCATCCCAAAGTTATACATGTATTAAATACATGTTTAAAGGAGTAACGCTGAGTAATTTTCTCATATAATGAGTTATCTAGTTATGTAAATTAGTTCTAACAACAGTAATCAAAAATATCAGAACAATTTAATTACTACAGTGTGAAGTATATCTTAAGTTTAAATAAGTTTGCCTCATCAGGTTGCTTCAGCAATTGTTTGGGATGGTAAAACATTCAATGTTTTTTAGAATAATAGTAATAAAAAAAAGTGCTAGAAGGATATGAGAGTAAATCTGATTGGACAAAGACATAGTATTTTAGATTTTCTGGTAATCTCACAGGGAAGCTTGCTGGATAAATTCTACACATATATGCTGAAATCATTTACTTATAAGTTCTATGAGCCTGCTTGTACTAAAATTCTATGGTAATCTAAATAAATACCACCAGTAGTTTTTATTAAGCTCTTCAGTTTTTAACACGTGCTTGAAATCAAAGGTTTGAGGGCGTAGTTTGTGATGGTTTTTGTTTTTGCCAATGGCAAATGACAGTAAAATGCTGTTATGTCTATGTGATAGCTCTGTCTCACACTTTGAACTGGTACAAAGAATTATATTAGATGAGTAAAAATGATGAAGTGATTACAGTGACTGAACTGAGGGTGAAGCAGGTCTCACACAGTGAGAGTGAGGTTCGTACAACTGGCTTTTGCCTCAGACTACCCTCACGTTACACTCTTATTTATAAAGCTATGCTGTGACCTCCTTCCACTCTGGGATGCCACATAGGGACTTCCTCCGTACTGTCTCCATTTGGTAGGTAATAGGACAGGCAGAAGCCTGCACCCTGGCACTGCTATCCAACTGAGCCTTAAATTCGGAGAAGCTCTGTTGGCAAACCCCTAGACCTGGGCGCACCTGCGCTGTAGTCTTCTCTGCAGACACATTTCTGTTGTGTGACCTACCTGCTGACCACCTCTTCTCAGCACGTGGCCCGTGAAGCTTCCCACTTAGAAATTAAATCAGTGTGCCTTTTCCACTTAGTTCTGCAAATCAAATGGTTGAAATTATCTCTGGGTTGTTTTGTATATCTGGACTGGCCAGGTCCAGGMTGAAAAACAACTGTAGAGAAAGCAACTGCACACTGGTCTCAAAAGCAAAATAGGAGATGTTACTCAGCTACAACATTCTTTGTCCATATGACCATTTTATAGCAACAGTGGTGTTTTGCTTTCCGGAAATGAACTGAAAAGTTTGAATGTCAGCCTAGACTCCCTATTTTGAAAGTTTTATAAGTATTTTTGTTCTGCTGACTCTTTATTTCTGCATAGAGGTGAATCTCATGCCATGCCAATTAGGTCCTAGTCCAACAGAGTTTTTTAATCACCTGAATAACTCTAATTGCATGAGCACTGCTATTAAAATCAATACCATTCTTCACATGCTCAGGTTGTACCCCTGACTAAGTGCTTTGTTGGAGTCAGGCCTAAAATACTGTCATTAGAATATGTGTTGCTTTGTATTTCAGAGAAATGTAATAATAAATGGATATTTGTGGCAAACTTTCATATTCAGATATATTCTTACATCATAAAGTCAATTTAATTCAATTTATCACAGTGATAAAAATGACAGACCAACAATCTATAGTTTCATAGGTATATTACTTCCCTTTAAATAATTTGCAAAGTATGTTTGGAGTACAATTGTGGTCATATTTTATTATATTTTTTTTTCTACATAGTCATATGAATAAAGATCAATTAGAGTGGAGTTTTATATGCATTTCATACAGAGCTGAACAGAATGATACAGTTTACAGTTATTGCCATTTTTGTGAGTCCAGGCATGAACTGCTATTTGGCTGAAAGACTGCATTACTGTTCCGTCTGAGAAATAAAGATTTAAAAGTAATTATAATCAGTAATATTCATAAGTTCTTCTGACTACAGAATAGACAAAAAGTGTATACAATATGAATTCCTGCTCTTTGGAGCTTCTGTTGTCAAAATTATTTTTCTCACAGGTAGCTAGTTTTAATTTCAATTAATTTGGGGACACCTTATTTTGCCTAACATTGATATATTATTCAGAATATTTTATGAAGCTTAACTAAAAAAACATATAGAAATGTAAATTCTTTATGTTAGCATGCTTTCTCTTAATTGTACATTAGATCACATCAGAAATSTCAAGTCTGTTTGACATTATTTACCTCAAATTGTACTGATTGTCCTTCTGTTGTTGTCCTTCTATTCTGTTGTTGCTGCCCTTCTATTCTTCATTAAGTTCCATCCAAATCTTTCTATAATTGTTCTCTGCAATTATGGTCAAGTTAACAAATCTGAATGTATAAGTGTGCTCTAATCCCAATTTTTAATCTAATAATAGAATGTGTGCACCCCAATCCTGCATCTTTCTGAARTTTTCTTGTTATTCCAAGTTATAATGAGTGTTGATGATCAGAAGTGACTCAGCTCACTCTTTAACGATTTTGAATAAGAATTCTGTGGCCCCACAGACTACAGATGTAGCGGACCGAATACCAGCTGTTTAGTGTTATCTCTAAAACCAATGAAATAGAAAATGCTTCATGGGCACTGTAAAGATAGGAATAATTCCTAARTTGAAAGGAAAAGCTGGGTTTTGTCTCTTCACTTTAGCTTCACAGTATTTTCAACAAATGTTCTAACAATAAGAGTGAAAAATAACCTGGGATGCAGTAGTGGAATTCTTGTAAAATACCTGTATGTAAAACATATTTATTTTCAGTATTTTACTAATTGCACTGAGTATTTTAGTTCTTGATAATTTTAGTCTTGATCTTAGTTGTGCTTCTTTGTGATTAGATTTAACCTAGATGACATAAAGCAAGCATACCAGTTAGTTTCAAACTAAGGGATTTTTAAAGTGAGGTCCTTATGTTTGCAGTGTTACAAATAATACTGYTTTGTTTATGTGCTCAGGTTGTGACACTACACAGAAGAATGACCTTCAGTAGTTATGTTATGCTATACTACAAAYATTTGATGAGGATGAATTATATTGAGATTTTAACAGATTAACAACCTCTTATCTTATTGCTGCACACATGCCTCTTGAAGGYAGAAAAGGCAATTTACCCTCCACTGTGACTATTTATTTGCTTTTTAATTGTCTTGGACTATTTCTGTACAAGAAACTATTAAATCATTGTTGAAAAGAAAGGATAGGCATAGTGGGTGAGAGCATCTGTGTTGGTAATTTCTAAGTAAATATATTGCACCTATTCAGACAGTATTTCTAASACCTGTTCAAAAGCAATTTAAGCTACTATTATATTCTAGGTCAGTGACTTTTTAAACAGTTGTAGCTGGCATAGATTACTGAGCTGAGCAAAGCAACAATGTTATAGTTACAAATATCTTCAAGTTCATGGTATGGATGTTCATAGATGGGCATTTAGATTTGATTCACTAGAAATGAATTTTACCTTTAAAGGGGAAAATAATAGCTTTTGAGAAAAAGTTTGTTAAAAACTGGCTTCTCATTTTTTGTTTCAGTAAGTGCAAAGATTTTACAATAATCCTGATATCACAAGAAAAAATTATTGTACAGATAAAAGTACACACTTTAGGAATAAAAAATCAAGAATCAGAAGTATAAACTTTGGGTCGAACGAATGCCCACGGAAATTCGTTCTCATAGAATATGTCAATGGACATTGTTCCACTCTGTGTGTATCAGACTAACGGTGAGTTTGAGGACAGCAGCAGGAAATTAAATTTAATGTGGACAAAACTTTGTGTGAAAGAAACAAGATATAAACTACCTGAACATCTTTTCTATTTCCATTTGTATGGATTCTATTTGCTGACATTACCCAGACCTTATTTATTTTTTAATGTTTCATTCATTTTCGAATATATCTTAGTAAACATTTGCAAATACTTGAAATAGACTATGATGCATGCATCTGAAGCATGCAGATAATACACACTAGCTATAGCCTGGACAGCTGATCCTTGCTGCTTCTCATTGGCTTAGCATTAAATTTAACCTTGTGAATTTGTCTTGCCCCAAAAAGCTTTACTGAAACCTCCTAAATCAGAAAGTACAGTTTTGCTCTTTTTTCATTTTTGTCTTCAAGGAGACAGTTCTGAAAGCACCTCAAGGACATAGGTGCCGGATTTCCACTGACTGCCCACTGCAGTCAGACACTGGACTCCTCCTGGCACAGTGAGGAATAACTCCCACGTGCACCTTTCATCTAGTCTCACTGAAAGCAGCACCACAGGTCACGCATCTAAGTAGCTTGGTTTACTTTACTAATTACACTCAAAATTTCTTCCCTGTCATCCCTTTTAGAAATATTAAATACTTTCAGCCTTCCTCTGTAGCATTGGCCATTCTTTTATCCTACGGTCATCTATATGTTTTATGTATGAAGTTCTGTGCTCTTATTGAACCCAAGATATAAATCAGCCTATTGATTTTTCAGTTTTTTCCCTGYATAATTGTTTTTATTTTTAGTGCAGTTCTTAATTCTGTTATAGTGTACTGTGAATACTTCTGGGGGAAAGATGTGAAAAAATGTTAATTCTTCTAAATCAAACATTTATTTCATGACCAGTAGCTTTCAGATATGAGAAGGGAGGAGAAACCTGGATTCAATGACATTGATAGTTACCGCCGATTCTGTATTCCTGTGACTTGTGCTTCTTCTAAAATTAGCCAATTCCCATTCCTTGGAGAAATACCCACTGTCTTTCTAAAATCTGAAATAAGTTTGAATGTTATTAATATAATAGGACTGATAGTGCATGTTCAAAAACTAAAGGCCTGATAGAAATYCTCTTAGAGCCTGGAAAGGCCAGAAATACTTACAATTCATAAGCCTTTTCTACCCTGCATTATGGGTTATAGATTTCATAAAGAATTCACMTAAAGTGATAAACCTAAATTAAAAGTTAGTTGTAGGACAACTGTGGATAGTAATTTGGTAAGTTCCATCTGTCACACCCTGAATCTTACCTCGCAGACTAGTGATCCTAGTAAGCCTACTASAGCTTGCAGACAAATAAGCTTTCTCTCTGCTGCTTAAATGAATGTAGAGCAGTTTCTTTTGCTTCTAAATTCAATTTGTCATGTCATGCCTTCCCACTAGACAGTTTCAATAATAAAGTGCAACAGATGAAATTAATTTCTATTCATAGTGTTTGATCAGYGAGTAAGGAAATACTGATTCCCTAAAGAAAATCACTGATACGAAGAGAAAATAATGAAATATTTGGAAATATATRCATAAATATATATGTTAGTACCCCTGACAGAACAAGCTCAAAATGATTTTGCTAACAAAAGAACTCTGAGTTGGCAGGTATATAAGAACAATTGGCTTGGAGAAAGCAAATGGAAATTTGTACATGTGAGGAGCAGATATTGAATTTTTTCCATTATAGGCAGGAAGATTTATTTCCAGGTATGTATTTATGTTTATGTAGTTTGTCCATAAAAGGTGAATTTCTGTTGAAGGTAAATTTTCAAATAGACATCTTGATTTAGCCTGAAGGTAGAATTTTTATATTCACTAGAGAAAAATCCATGACTAACTGAAGGTAGTTCTAATAATTTATTTTTATATCAATTTCTTTAATACCRTTTGTGAATCAAAGCTTTCTTGTTAGTTAGAGTTCTAATCAAGATACAGAAAAAAAAAAGCTTGCATTTCAATTGTTATATATCATTAACTTATACTGGAACAACATTGTCATGCAATACCTATCTGAATGATTTTTTCCCCCATCATAATTTCACACTGTAATGTCAGCACGATAGACTCATAATGGGCTCCCTATAGACACATACAGAAATCATTTTGTCATGGTTATCTCACCTTGTAACAGCACAGAAAGCAGTTGGTCTCCATGGTCTTGCATTAAACTGTCACATCATTGTTAAAATTCTCTGCTTCAGGAAATGGAGATGGTACATCTTGAATGTTGTGAAAAATAACCACCTCRTTGCCCATACTCCGTAGTTCTTTAAAACTAGATAAGTATTTTATTTGTGTGGGAGGGGAAGCTGTTTTTCAATAGTAAGTGATATTACAGATCGACCATATTCTTTGTTTGCTTAGCTGTCTCRGAATGATCACACTAGCATTTTACCATCCTAGTACTAATTCTCATAGCAATATTTATGTTTCTAGGTACCTGTACTTGGTCTTACCCTAATTTTCAAGGTATTTTTCATCATGACGATTTCTCGTACTAAATATAGCTCAGCTACTCCACTCAGAGGACACCAACTTGATTTTTGATATTCCTGAATATTCATTTCTGAGTGTTTTCTTCTGGCTGTATACTGTCTGTAGATTCCCACCAGCTCACTGGGATCCTAGGTAGAAGAGAAATCTATTTTCCTCTTTTCAGAAGGGAAGAAATTTGACTTACTCATATTGTTAGACTGTAGGGTCAAATCTTTCTTTTTATTAAAAAGAAAATCTTAAGCACATAACTAAAAAAACAGTATCAATTTAGCAGTGCCAGCAATATATGTTAATGAGAAGAGAGAATTCTTGTTGAATATTTAACAGCCAAAACATGCCTGCTATGCCAAAAGCAGAGCTAATGATCACAGCAGTTGTCACAGAAAGGTACGAAGCAGCCCAGGGGAAGCCTCAGCCGAAGCCTACGCAGTGGTGGTGATGAGATGCCAGATGGCAAGGTTTCTGACCTAGGATGGAGCGTGGTCCATCAGAGGCCTGGATTCAGACAGAGCTCCAAGGGAGGAGGATGTTGCCGTCATGGTCTTGGGTGGCAGGTAGTGTCCAGTGCCTTGTCATGGGCTGTGGCAGRGGCTGGCAATGGTGTTCTTGCTGTGGGAGATGTGCACTGGGTGAGGAGGAGCAGTGGTCAAGTGAAGGAGCTGTGGGAGGAGGTAAAGGCGGTGAACAGGCTCAACACCATCAGAGAGGATGAACAGGAGATCGAAAGACTCTTTGCAGAAACCCTGCAGAGCCAAGAAGCACTGTGTTGCAAGGCAGTCAGGAAAGATGAAGACAACTCTGAAAAAGCATCAGATGGAAACTCACAAGACAGGGAAGGCTGGAAACTTGACATTCCTGACAATACATCTAAGGCTCCTTTTCTACCTCTGATTGTGTAGTGTCCTTGGGAACAGGCTAGGAAGATGACCTCCCTTCAGGTCATATTTCAGAGCAAGCTGGGACTGAATCAAGTGTATGCACAAAAATAGAAAATGAGAGTAATAGTTATGGGAGGGAAAGGGATGGAGTCACCTACGTGCCCTAACTTGATGTCTATGGAGGTTTGTTGCTGTCTAGGCATTTGGATCCAGAATGTTATGGAGAAACAACTGCAGCTTGTCCAGTGTTCAGTCCCTGATGCTCTTCCACATAAGCACCAGCAATATGGCCAGGGGAGACCCTGATGCCAAAAGTGACTACGGGAATCTGAAGTGAGCATAAAGGGGATGAGCGGTGGTCGTCTTGATCTTGCTGATGAGGTAGAAATACTTACAGAGAAGCAGAGGGAGAAGTTGAAACAGGAAAGGTTCTGACTGTATTTAAAGAAAAACCTTTCACCATGAGAACATTCAAGCAGTGGAATGGGCTGTTGAGAGAGGTTGTACCATTTTCATCCTTAAGAGGTTTAAAAAAAAAAAAAAAAAAAAAAAAAAAAAAAGCCCTGAGCAACCTGGTCTGATCTTATAGCTGAAAAATATGTATCTGAGCTATAATCCTGATATTTTTATATAATCCAAATTTGCAATAATTAAAATATTTCTACCATTTAGCAATTTATTGGATTTTGTATCATCACAGCATATGCTGTCCCTTCTGCGTTTGGTATCCACTTCTCCTGCCTTAGGCTTAGATTGCAAATTATTTGAGATGCTCATGGTATCTTTGGCTTGTATTACTTTCTTGCAGTTAGTTGCAGGACTGTGCATCAACTGGCATATAATAGTAGAAGAAATTAAAATATAATGAACTATGTTTCTCTCTCTAATAAGCGCATTGCTAACACTTCAAAACTACTCCACAAGTATACCCTTCAACCTCCTCCTCAATTCTTCTGGAAAACTGCAATGAATCATTGGGTTTACTCAAAATGTCAGCCACTTCTTTGATTTTTAAGGACCCAAAAGAGAAAATTTAAGTTATGAATTCAGCAATAGAGTACTCTCTAGACTAAAAAAAAMCAGTATATATTATGTTTCTCAGAATAATTAATTTATCACCACTCAAGTTTAATTAGAACTAGTTATACAGCTGAAAATTTAACAGCGGTTCATTGATAACCTGTAAAGCTCTTACTTAATTGTCATGGTTGGCAAATTCTGTTCAGGGTAAAAGCAGTAAAGATTCATTTAGAAGATATATAAGCAATGTTTGTGAGATTATTATTTTTGAAATCTTATCATTTAAAACTCTTCTGTTCCRCTAGAGGAAAGATTTTAATTCCTAAAGCATGAATATAAAACTGAACTTGATGATTTCACAATCTCTTTCAGTAGTAGAAACATGAAACAGAAGAGATATTGGTTCAAAAACCAGAGCTGCCACTCCAGTGAAATGTAAAAACTTACCCTGATTAGGTACAAAGCAGTCAATGGTTCCTATCACAAGGGCTGCGCTCTGTGGGTTTGTCATCACTAGTGACTGACCCTCAGCTTTTATTCTGAAGCGATAATGACATAAGAGTGAGAGGAAAAAAAATCCAGAACACCCCATCCCTGTAGCATAGGCAAGAGGACAATAAGCAAAGCATAACCAAACATGGGGTAATACCCATCAAGAYGAATGATGATAGCAGTTAAAACAGCAGGATGGTTTATGGCTGGTTTACAGTGATAATTGGCTATATTCCTGATGGTCTGTTTCATCAATATAGAAATGCCAATCAAGTCACTGTCAGAGGTGAAACGAAGTAAACAACAACCAAAGTGGATCTGGATACTGGGGTTTGTTCAAGAACCAACAAAATTATCGCTTTTACCCTGTCTGGTTATCTCACCCACTCATTCTCTTGGCTTCCTGCCAGCTCTGCATTCACTAGGTCTTGACTTCCCAGGAAGGTGGTGCYGAAGGTCCTGTTGGTTCATGCTGTGCTGCTGCTCACAGTTACCAATCTCAAGCAGTACCAGCCATGGTCCCCGGGTATCCCCAGGCATTTGTCTCCGCTCATTTCCTGCTCTCCAGGATCTTCCCCACTTCCAGGATCTTCTTTCCAGACAGGATCTTCATCTTCTTCTTGCTCRGCCTCCTTCCTCTCTCCAAGACGACTTCTTTTCAGGAACTTACCTTTTTTAGCACTGGTTCTTCTGTTTCAAACTGCAAGGCTCCAGTTGCCCCAATCTGAATAGTGTACATGCAGAAGCACAACCTCCTAACTGATAGTTCTGTCTCATGTCTCTTTATTAACTGGAAGGTTGAGGATGCACCACTTCTGTTTTGTTCCAGGTGTTACCAAAATTTACAACTAGCCCATACCAACCGCAGCTAGCAGGCTTCCACCTGAAAGTTCAAAAGTTCAATTTTGGACATCCCACAACACATATACATATGCCCAATTATCTACTGCCTGCTAGCATTCACAAGTTAAGCTATTTTTTGCCTATGACAGTCACATTAGAGATCTCTATTAGTGACGGATGGCTAACTAATTTCAAGGRTGTAAATTCAACCAGTTTCACTGAGAGTCATATTCAGTATCTTTGCCACTAGAAATTATAGAAAATTAGGGAGCCCTCATTAATTCTTTATGTGATAGAATTTGCACAGGCGTCATCACTAAGAGGTAAAAATTAACATTCAAGTTCAAATGCTACACATTCTGAACTATATGTCATTGAGATTTAAGGCTAGTCTCTAGACTATTTCGCACTTATGTTTGTGTTTTTCCTAGGGTAAAGATGTGTCCTGAATACTTTGTTTATAAGGAGAGCTAATTTAAACAGRCTTATGAGTCTAAAGAGTTGTGGAATTATTAATATTCTGTTGAATTATTTAAAATAAATTAGCAATGTTTCATATCCCCTGAGATACTTATCTGAAAAAATTGGCGTCCTTGGCGTGTGTCTGCTGGGCAACAAGCATATCACAGTTGTATGCATGAGAATTTTAGTCTCTTGGATGGAAAAGTTTCCATCTGGTTATTGGAGTCCAGATGTACAATTMGTAATACCTTTTGTCTGTTCTATTTCTTTTACAGCAAATTAATTGAGAATATTTGTACTTGATTTCAGTTTAAAATCTGTGTTAGAAAAATAAATGTAAAATAAGACAATACTACAAAAAAGATAGCCAAAAAAAAAACAATAGGGAAAAGACAGCTACAATAAGAAAAGACAGCACAACAAAAAACAACCAAAACCAGTTATTTTAACCATTTAAATATATTACCTTTAATATATTTACACCAGAAAAAAAATTGGTAGCGTAGACATGTTGTATAGTCTTACAACTGTGTGTGTTTCATAAGTTATAGCTGCTGTATAGCTCTAAGTCCTGGATATGAGAAATTCAGGAAGAGTTCCTTAGGCCTACGGATGAATTCCTTAGGCTTACTGTATGAATTAAACAATAGTTGCCACTGTGCTGACTGTAAAAACAGATATGTCCAGCGTCACACTTGGAACAGAGCTCTTTGTGCTGGCATCTGTAGCCTTTACCTGTGGGAGGTACCCAGGAGCTGTTCATCACCCCTAGTTTTGATATGACTTTATAAAATTGTCTGCCATAATGACATGCTCTCAGAAAGGCAGATGCTAATATAAAAACAAAAAAATAAAAAAAAAATAAAAAAAATAAATAATGTTCTTAACAGGAATGGATGAAACCACTCTGATGCTTCTCCTCTTTAAACAAAATTTCACTGAGCATTTGAAAATTAATGTGACTTGAAAGAAAAGCCTGGAAGATCTCCTACTGCTTGCACACTTTTATGGAACCATCCTGTCAAGAGGCAGGGTTTTCTCTTCAGGTCCACACTACGGTTTGTGTGACTAGCATCTACCACATATAAGTCTTTCTTTATTTTTCTCTGCAAGGACAAATCATATGGGGATTCTTTAAATAATTGAATAGATGTACTCTGTGCTATATGTTTGCTCTTAATTCCTATTGAAATTTGTTCTGCAGGCTTGAACTGGCTGTCAAGAAAGCTTTATCTCCTGTACAAATAAGTCTAACTTCTTGTAGTAGACAATTGTAATGTGCCAGTTCTCTCTGTGTTCGGAAGTGTTCTGATATTTTTGTATTCTAGGCTCAGAATACAGAATGCTTAAAAAATGAAAACATGACATGATATTTCATGAGGCTGCAGGGTAGATCACAGAAGATATGGTAGCCAAGTTATGGATGTTCTGCTTCCTCTCCTATTCCCGTGGAGTTAGCAATGGCTTAACCTTGAATAGCTAGAGACATAAAAACAAAGCATCTGGATGCAGAGGTAGGAAAACAAACCATCTGTGCAATAACCCAGTGCCACAGAGTTCAATGGAAAATGAGAGTCTGTTCTTCAGTGCTTCTAGGTTAATCTCCAGTATACCATTTATTCCATTCATTTGCTTTAGATTAGTACTTCAAACCAAAACTGAGTAGCTATGTTGGGGACACCCTCARCTAGAGTAATGCTCCCCATGGTGGTCAGCGGAATTTTGTGGAGGCAGAATAGTTTGCCCTTATGCAATCCTCTGCATGACGGGGGACTTCATTCTTTCCTTGTTAATAGCTGAATGTGCCTATGGTGCATAAGTTATACCCACAAACTGCATTAAAAGAATGATTAAGATTTCAAAAGTAGAAAAAGTAAGAGTTAAGGTTACCTTTGCAATTTTATGTACACTCTCTTTTCCCCTCTAAGTCTCTTATAATCTGAAGATGAATATTTTCTTTTTGCTTATAGTATGCACAATACATTTAACTCAAGAGTAAATGTTTCTGCACATATCCTCCAATACTGTTAGGTGTCAGCTCAAACTCCTGACTTCCATTTACAGCATTGTTTAAAATCTTTAGTTTAAAAATTTAGCTAATAGATAAATCTACTCTCTATGATTTTAGTTGGTTCTAACACTTGAGAAGACTTTTTTCTTTTGAATAGTACTTGATGCAGTGCTAAGGCGATCATAAGTTAATCCTCATCTTTGGAAAAATATTTTTTATGCACATTCAGGCTGCTGATATATGTTGTTAATAGGAAGCTGTCATAGCATCATATGAAAACTGTAGTGCCAGCAATTTTATATGCTCTCATTAACACCCCATACAAGCACAATTCATTTATGCAGATTTAAGAGGCTTAGGAGAGATGATGAGTACTTTTGTGAAAAGATGTAATAAATACCTTAGAATACATCAGATAGCAGTAGCAAATCTAAATTTTTCCTTCACATAATATTTTGGATGCATTTTAATCTAATACAAATCATAACATACTTCTAGGTAATTTAGTAAGTTTGGTAAAGAGGTAAGTTTTACTTCACCATTCTGTTGTTGTATTGGCTATCCAGTGCAGGCACATGCCTTGTAAGAAGAGACCGAGAGAACTGGGGTTGCTCAGCCTTGAGAAGAAAAGGGCAAAGGGGGGGGTCTTACTGCTGTCTACAACTACCTATTGGGAGGATGTAGAGAAAGCAGAGCAAACCTTATCAGAAGTGATCAAGTGAYTGGACAAGAAGCAAAAGACACAAGTTGMAATACAAGAAATTCTGATGTTATAAACATATATGTGTATATATACGTATGTATATACACACATGTATACATATACGCATACACACATATGTAATACATATATTTATAATAATTATTATTAATRATWATTATTATTATTATTATCATTATTACTATTACCATAGCAATGGGTAAACTCTGGTGCAGGTTGCCCAGGCTGGTCGTGGAAACCCCCACCCTTGGATATAACTAAAGCTCAACTGAAGYAGCCTTGAGGAACCTATCTAATTGGATGTGCTCTGAGCAGAGAGCTGGATGAGAGACCTCCAGAGGTTCCTTCCAACYCAAATTATTCTATGATTGTGTGATGACTGACTTTAAGATTGAWGAAGTGTTAAATTCAGATGTTCACAGGCCCTCTGAATGGAGGCTTCTGTTGCCTAAACATAGGCACCCACTGACATTTGGGACTCGAAGAMTCCTCAAAGTCCTGTGTCATACCTATCCTATGCAGATGTCTTCAGTTCCCCAGAACATCTCAAATAGGACAAGAAGCCTATGTTTAGACTACTGAATCCTGCCTCTGCAATCAAATAACTGCTTTCACTGGAATTAATGTGAAACTCTCGAAAGAAAAGAAATCATTAATATCACAGGCATGTATACATATATAAATGTTTTTATTTAAAAAAATCCTGATATTCATTTGTAAATCCAAAAAGAAAGACAGCAATCCAAACCAGAGTGACTAGACAATTTTTTTTCAAATTGCTTGCCACAAAATTATTCAGCTGCTCTATTTAGCTCTTTTTTATAATGTTTTATTGCAATTTTTCTGCTGCTTATATTCCAGTTTTCAGTATACTCCTAATTTTCAGTAAAATGTCATTAAAAAAAAAATTTGTCAGAAAATGAAATAAAGAAATCTAATGAATTCATGACAGGAAAGGACTTTCAGATTTAATATTTCCAGTTTCCTGTCATGACGGCCAAGTTTCTCACAATCTGTTTTCCTACACTTGCCACATTTTAACTTCCTGCAACTATTATTAGAAAAAAATACTTAGGATCAGTGAGCTTTCATCCTCACTATTCCAACTGGAAGATTATTCCAGAATCTCACTGCTCTCTTCTGATTAAGATTTTCTAATATGGGATTTAATCTTTTTAATGGAAAATTAATAGTTATTTTGATACTTATCATTTAAATTAAATAGTTGTTCACTTTTTGGGGTGCTTTTCTCACTGATAGATTTAGGAACAACACTCGTATCTCCTTTCAGCCTACATTTTGCTAGACTAAATAACTTTGTGAGTCCTCTGTCAAGTGATAGTACCTCTATTTCTCAGGCCTTTTTTGCATGCTTTSTTTTTCTTTTAATGCAGTGCTTTCCTTTAATGGGTGCTTTCCTTTATCTTGTCAATAGCATTTGAAGTAAAAAATACTGTGCCATTTTTCCGGCTTTCTACCCAAMCACTTCTGCAGATAGAACTGATATTCCTCTGTTCTCAAGGAGGCTTTTAATAATGTAATGGTTTTGCTTCGGAACCAATATATAAAAAGATGTGAACTCAAGAAGGAAAATTTGCATATCATGGCTGGATGTGTAGACAGCTCAGTTCAAAATATACCTTATTTTTCAGTGTGTAACTTGCGTATAGCAGATTCACATATAACCTACTTCAGTATCTGGCTTAGTCTGACATTTTAAATGAGCTGAGATTTTAAGGACTGTAACAGAAAATATTTTCCAGTTCCATGCTTCATCCTTGCARTATGTCTGAGGGGCTCATCACTTTGTAAACTATTACGTTGATGTAAAGTATCCAAATTCAAATTCCCATTAAGCTGATTCTGAACTATATCTGTATTTGTGTAATTCTGTAGAAGCTAATGGTGTTAAAAAAAAGACAGATATTCTTTTTTTTTTTTTTTTTTTTTTTAATAAAAGAGGCATTTTAAAAAATAAATTTGAATAGCAAAGAGGTCTTCCTCTTTAGTGGGTCAGGATATGATCTTGTTTATTTTATCAATTTGGGGGGGGGGGATCTTGTTAAGCAGAATGCATACAAGGCTCAGGAAGTCTGTGACATTTCCCTGCTGTGTTCAAAATGCAGATTACTTTTGCAGTGGTTYTGTGGCCTTTCCAGTAAGAAGGAAAAGGAATTATTCAGATCTATGTTTTAGGTGGAATCATAATTCTMAAGTATCAAATATTCAAAACATGCTTTCATTCCATGTTTTCTATTGAAACAACTGCATTTTTTGTTTTACTGAGTTTCTTTGATTATTTATGACACACTGAAAATATTTTTCCTTTTATGATTTATTCTTTAACATTARTCTCTTATAAAACAAAATAATGCTTATGTTTTGACATATAAAACATCAGTATGTCAGCTGACTACAWAGATATATTCATAGAATATCTACTGTCCTATAAAAATTGCTTGCATTTTTAAGTAATTTCRTATTTATAAAAAAGACTCTTGCAAACAACTGTGCATTCACAAAATTGCTTCCCRGTGAATTTTGTTCCTTTTTCTTGGCTATTTATGCTGTATTCTGCCTTTCCGTTAGCTGAGAAAATTATGGCTAGTATTAACGGAAACAGAGATTTCATCTTCTTCCTGAGGATGGAGTCCAAATAAAGAGGTATGAGCTATAAAACCTGAGAGCCAAAAATAATTACTTTGATGTAAGAGTAAGTTGGCAAAAAAAAAAAAAAAGGAAAGAATACTTAGTAAATAATTACACTATATTTTTTCTAGACCTAGATCTGCAGCCCCAGAAACTGTCAGTCACCAATTCCTTCCTTGCTATAACTGAAATAAGATATTTTAGTATTTTTAATTCATATTTCGGATGTATTTTTTGCTTGAATTTTCAATTTAGAGAAAATATAACAGCTGCATCATCTGTTATAAACCTTGATGATAGCTATTCTCCATTCAGTGAAGGAAATGCCAAAATGTTGATACAGACCATAATTTATTTGCCTGTTTTTTATAGGAATACAAAACCACTATCTTCTGATCAAGCTCTGAATTGCRGTGTTTATTATCATTATGTTTTCTYTAAGGTATTATGCAGCAGATTACATTAATATGTTATTAATAGCGAATTCCCATAATTATGCTCTTGACTGCATGGAAATATTTTTACTAATGGGATACATGTACTTTTATAGAATTGCATGGAAATATTTACCTACAGGGCAGATGTCACTTTGCTGGTACTTAACACTGGCTGTTGGATGGATGAAGGAATRGGATTTTTTCCTCATTCAGACAGCATAGGGTTCGGCTGCCAAAGTGATTTCATGTGGTAAGAAGGTGGAGGACAAAAGTTTGGTGTCCTTGCATGTCTTCCGCTTGTGCCTGTGAACCAACAAGGTACTTGTACTTAYTGCCAGTACTGCTGGTGCCTGTGATACTTGAATACATGAGGTTTGGTAAGTTCTGTTTCCTAACTTCGTTGACACAGGGTGGTCATCGCTATTGGAGCGCTCATGTGTGATGACATCAAAAAGTCTCCTTTAAATTGCAGCAGTAAAAAAAGGCTTCCTGCAACAATGCAAATTACACTTGCATACCWAAAGTCAGGTAATACAACTACAAACCTACTTTAGCTTTGTACTTGTCAGCACCTGCCCTTGCGGTTTTTTTGGTAAGGAAACATCCCATTGAGCAGGAAATGGGAGTCTCAGCCTACCCTTGAAAGAATTGGCTGCCCTAGCTGCACAGCAAAGCACTAGCACGGATGTACTCACGATGCGTGGATATAAATGCTTTTCCCGGCAAAACTACGTCAGCCCTTAAGCACACCCAGGGCAACAGCTGTGCGGCCTCTACGAGATGCGGGAAAAGAGGAGTTTGATCTCAGCTGTCTCARTTTTAATCCTTACTATTCCTTTCGTGTTGTTCCGTTTCACATTTCTTCTTGTACTAGTCTTACGTACACTACCAAGTCACCTTAATTTTCTAGATCTGATTGTTTAGTGATAATTATAAGCTGTAAAGTAGGAATATACGATACATATGATCACCTCTAAATTGTCATTCATATCCTTATATCTAAAACTTTGTTAAAAATTTTAATTAGGTATTTAGTTTTACAGTTTCATCACCATAAACTAATTAAATACAAATATACTTATTCCATTTCCTCTCACACAGTGTTACATACACTATCATAGTAGCCATAATTTAATGTTCTGTGCTAGCATTCATGCCAGTTTTTCTTCATATTTTCATCTGTATGAAACTACTGAAGCTTGCTCAGGAAACAGGGTTTCCATGTTAAAACTTTATCAAGCTGGTACAGTTGCAAGCACTCAGATATATTTATACTTTTATTAAATTCTTTTTTTTGCCTAATTTTATTATATTAAAAGTCACTAACTAAATGAGGATACATGCACTATAATGTAGGTAAAAACACCTTCTTAACTACTTCTTGATTTAAAAATAATACAAATAATGCTTATTTTGCCTCCATGTTCTTCCAGTATGTTAAAATAGCTAATTGATTTTGGAGAAGGAGATGTCATTTGTCATTTTGATCAGCAAGGAATAAACGTGATCAAAGTATATGATACTATATTGAAAACGAATAATCTACTTTGGCAGAAACAAATTAAGCTAAATATAAATTACTTAACACAATCTTTTTTCTGGCTGCAGGACAAATTCTCTTAAAGAGATGGCAAGGAAAAATCATAGAAATAAAAATCTATTAATATATTTTCCTTTCTAATCTTTGAAAGTGAATAATTCATGCTATGTATGAGTTTATTAAAGACAGATCCTACTCATGCCTTTAACTTCATCTCTCCCACTTTCTAGGTCTGTAACATAGCGAAGGCAGCTCTGAGCAGCTGCAACAGCGTGAAGAGGCCCTATACAATGAATTATGTATCAGCACCTTTAAAAATATGTCTCTGCTATCTGCACCCTATTTGCCCTGAGATATTTCCCCTTCCCTGCTATTCTTGCTGTAACTAATATCCTCAATATGTCAGGATTAGAGCCTGGACATTTAAGTGCTTCCTATGAAAGAGCATTCTTGCCATGGCTTGACACAGGGAGTTCCACATCTTCCCTCCACTAGGCTTGCTGAGGGTTGGGAGCTCTCAAGGCACTATGATTTTCTCAGATTTCAGTCTGCCTCCATAGCCCAAAGAGAGGGTCAAAAGTATTTTTTTTTTTGTTTTTTGTTTTCTAATTTTGAAAGGGGAGCAACAGTTCCTGAAACATTTGCAACACTATTAGAAAAAAAAAAAGGAGGGGGCGGGATATGAAAGTCAAATATTTGTTACTGAGTAACAAACTTAGTATTGCTCTGTTAATAAGCTGCCTGCAAGGTGTTGTTCTGGGGAGAGAATTTCTGAAATGGAGAATGCTAAAGATAAGCACAGCAGAACTGAAAAGCATTTGTAGGTTCTTTTGTATGTGCTTGTTAATTTTTTTATCTTTCTGGAGAAACAAAGGTTGATTAAGCTAGATTCCAGCTAACCAGGTATCCAGTTTGAATTAGCTTMCAACTAACTAGCCAGTTCTCAGTTAACTTTAGGGAAATATCAAGGGGACATTTTCCTCTTTTCAAAAGGAGGGACTTAGTAGAAAAGAGCACTAATTCATTGAAACTTTAAAAATGGCCTGTAATAATTATGTTAGGGTAGTCTGGCAGTAACACCCAGGCATCTGTGTTTCCCTAAAGGTCAAATTGCTAACAGGCACAGGCAAAAGAAATTAATTCAATATGCTCACATGCAAAACAGCTTTTCATCTGTATTTTCTGCAGACCTAATTATCATAGTGCAGTGCAGACACTTTAGTTTCAAAATAGTTGSATTCTATATTTTAAATTTATAAAGCATCAACTCAGTGTTCTTAACATTTTGCATTTTTTTCCAAGTTTCCTCACTGTTGAGTATCATCAAAACAAATTAAAATATATAGGTCTTGGCTTACACAATAGGCCCTTAAAAACACTTTATTGGTGTATTTCAGATTAAGYCTGGCACTTTTGGTTGCTGTCTATCAGAATGCCAATTCATCTTGTCTTCACCTAGCATATATAAGGGTGGAGTAAGTGGGTTAGCTCTGCTCGGAAAAAGCAGAGCTTTCCACTGTGAAAGCCTGTTCAAAATTTTTGTTGTTTTATAGATTGGACAAACTGAGCTTCTTCCTCCCKGATCCTACATGAAGCAGTAAGACAGTTTAACGCCTGCGTTTGGGGTTTGTCGAAAAGCGCTGAAGCCTGGAACAAATCGCTGTTTTCAGCGCGCWCGGGTCTCCTCTGCTGGTTGCCCACTGCAGCGGGCCGGCAGCGGCGAGGCTGAGCTGCTGACACCTGGTTGTACAAGCCCCACTCCAGCTGCTGGTAGCCAAACTTACGTACACACAGACATACACACCRTGGATGCCTCCAGTAGCTGGCCTTAGAGACCCAGTCTATCCAGTAGCAGGCCCCTGGATCCCCTGGTCTCCCAGATGCACATCCAAACACACACAAACAGGTCTTTGGTAGCTGGCCTGGACCTATAGCCTCACCAATAGCTGCCCCCCAGATCTCACGGTCTCTCCAGTCACTGGCTTGGACCTGCTGGTCCTTCCAGTAGCCATCTTGCAGACCCTCTGGTCTCTCCTGTATCCAGCCCACATTTACGGCTGCTCCAGTACTTCCTCTGCCCGCTGTCTAGACCAGCTTACTGGCGATCGCACACGCCGTCATACTCACACATACACCCTGTGCACTCTCTGGTCTCGGCTGTTGCTGCACCCCAGACAGCCAGACCTTGTGACCTGTGATTCCCTTCCAGTTGCTGGGACTTAGACATCCAGACACRCACATGCACACGGAATAGAGAGCTCCTCATCAAGGAAAACAGAAGTGGACTTTAATAAGAAGACAGGACAGACTGCGTTATCAGTTGCAGGTCAGGGCCGGATGGGCATCCTGACCAGTCCCAGTTCCACATGATCAGCTCTTTTTATCATCTTGTCCCTCCATCTTCGTATGTCTGTTCTTCCCCAAACCASCTTGGTTGCTCCTTTTTCTCACCTTTGGTTCCTCCCCTAAACATTCCAGAATAAGCCTTGTGCAATCCCCCAATCCTTTCCCCCTGCATCCCATAGTGAGTCCCATAGCCCAAAGCAGTGACCCCCTCAGCCCCTGCCTTGACTCACAGTGATGGTGCCCCAGCCCGGGGCTGATGCTCCCCTGGGAGAAGACTTGGAGTCTGGTTTGGGCTCCTGTCTCCTCTGCCTGGGTTATCAGGGYTTCCCTGCCTGGCAGTGTGCCCAGGGCTGCTTCATGTGTGTGGAGACTAGTCCTTAATCACAAAATCTAGCATAATCCATATAACTATTTCAGATATATAGCATTTCCACCTGAAAGCAAGCTGAATTTTTACATCGTGATGTATTCCTGCAAAATTATTTCCATCTATTCATTCTTCACTACAAGACAGGCTATTGAGGAAAGCCATTATTATCACAGACTTCAGTTATTTATTAACCACAYTATTAGCTACATTTAAAGAAGCATTGAAAGGGAGGTTTGTTGCAGAGAAAAAGCCACGGAACAGGTGATTTAAAAGTRGCAGTAAGACAAAGTAGAGTAGAAGCTAATAAGGAGGCTAACTGTGATAGACAACCGGAAGRACCAGGTGTGGGAGAAAGTAAATAGGACAAGGGACTGTTCACATGAAAGAATTTGTTCTTACTCCTATTCTCCCTCAACATTTCATGATAGTCATCTCTTTTAACTCTGTTCTTTCCTCAAATTTCCTTGACAATTTGGTGTGTCACTGCTGGCCGGTAGCACAGGTACAGTGCTGAAAGACTAGGGACTAAAAGGCAACAGGCAGGTGAGTGGGAGCATTTTCCTGATTTTCCTGGATTCTCCCACCTTATAACTAGCTCCTTCTTGCTGGAGGGGAAGCAAGGGAAGACGTATTGCTTGAAATAAAAGGAGCACTCAACACAATTTTCTCACCTGGCCCATTTTCTCTTTGCCTCCTAATCTTCTCCTGAAAAGATCAACCATTTTCTGCTCTATGAGTTGGTCAAACTCTCAGATCCCTTGCCTTAGAAAGATGGGGTTTTGTGATGCTCAGGAGAAGGATGTTTGAATCTTTGTCACTTGATGTTAAGGCAAAATTGCATTCCTGATGCAAGAAAAGACAGTAACAGACTATGCAGTTATCTACTCTACTTTGGGGAAAATGGGATTCAAGCTTGTGAGACAGTGGTCAGGAAGTGCAGACGTGTAGGGAAAGGAAAAAAGTAATATAAATTTTGGGGGACTGTTYTCCCTGAAAAATACAATATGCTACTACTGAGATATCTGACTTAAAATAAGTTTTCTTGTATTTAATTTTTTTTTTCGGTATTAGATATATGCTGAGATGAGAAAATTAGCTATTTAACAAACTTCTTTAAAATCCCAGTGCTCTTATTATTTTTTGTAAGTTCCAAGGACAGCAGGACGGTTTTAAAACCTTATAAGAAAGAAAATATTGCTAAACCCTTGATTTTTTGGAAGTGTGTTTGGCTTAGAAATACTGTGCTGTCTGAAGAAACATAGGGTTTGGTTTAATACCACATCCACCAGTTTTACAGCAGTATTAGGAAACTGCATTGAATTTCAGCAGAGTTGCTCTGATTTACAGTGGCATAAGTAAGGACAGAATCAATCTTATTTTTTATGTGGGTCATTTTTAGCAAAGTGAGTTATCTGATGATTCTGTATATCACTGAAGTACCGTGAGTTATACATAGTAAATCTCTCACATCCTCTAATACCCATAAGGTAGTGAATTCATAAGCTGTTAACCTATGCTGTATACTTTTGTTTACTTCAAGAGTGTAGCAATGCGAAGATTAACTGAGAGAAATGCAAATAATCTGGGGGGATAATCTGGGAGGCTGCAGGACCACGTGCAGCACCAGCTGGTGTTTCTAGAGATGGCGATGACTAACATCCATCCCTCTTCATCTTTGCTCTCCCAACAYCTGGTATTCTCTAGGTAAACCAGTGCCCAAATTAAGATTACTAATGAAGATTTTTTTTCTTTGATTTGGCATGCTTTTTCTTCATGCAAGGCAAGGCCTTARAATGTAATTAATAGAGTGGGGAAAGGGACTTTTAACTCTTCAGAGTTGATGTGATCAGTATAACTATGTTATTTAGTCAGAGTTAAAAATTAAAGCAGCACATGTTTACTGTTTTAGCTTGGTCACTTAGGACTAATGCCTGTTAATAGGTGAGGATTCATCCCCAAGTGGTATCTGAGAACTGAACAAAACAAAGAGAGGTGTTAAACTGGTGAATTAAAACATAAGAGATGTAAATGAGAGAGATCTAAATGAGGAAGACCTATGGTTTGAACAGAATTATTCTTGTGTCACAAATAATTTTCTTCATCCTAATATTCTTCACAGGTTTGAAAAAGTACGCATCCAAAAATTTAAGACTGCACATTCAATCAGTAGGTGAACTGCATCTTCAGACTGAGATGGGCTGAAGATTGTCGGCTCCAGTCAGCCCAGGAATATTATTAAAAACAGACATTCCTAATGCAGTATAATTCTATCTCCTGAGAAATTAAAAACATGAGCAGACTCACTTCAGTTTATATTCTCTGTAGCTTAAAAATTAGAGGTAAAATAGGTCTTCTACTTTACCGATTTTGTTTCTTTGATGATGCAGGATATATGTTTTTTTCTGTTTTTTTTTTCTCTTATTGAATATTTGTCTAATGTGAGTTTGTATGGACATTTATTATAAAATTATGGGATTTCTATTTCACATCTCGGTAAATTTTCTTTTCCTAATTAACTATACTGTCAAGCTCTTTTCCCTTCTTCTCCTGTATCTTCCTCCCCTCTGAGCAAAGTCTGAATATATTTTCTATTTCACTCCTAACTGCAGGTTCCTATTTTTATTATTTTGTTATGTATAGCTACTGCCATGACCTCAACCTTGTTTCAATATAGAACAACATGTACATAGGATGTGAACATACTTTATTTTCTTTAGGAAATTGTTTCAACTTTGTTCTATATTTGAGTTTTATTTCTCCTGTGGTTCTCTAAATTCTTGGAAATTTGAAAGCAACATTCTGTAAATAAAATAAATACCATAGTGACTTCTTTTGCTGTTAATTTTGTTAGTGTCTGCCCAATGTCCTTATTAATTCCAAACCATTGTCTGCTTATACCAGGATGATATTCCAGACATGTCAATCTTTATATTGCATTTCTAAGAAAATCTCATTTTGCTTCTCTGACTGGTATTTTCAAATTTTCATTTTTCTTTGGTATTTTCTCCATTCTGAGGGAAGGAGACTATCTTCTCTCCTACCTTTCTTAATAGAAGTCTTACAAGAGATCTTAGCTGCCTTATCTTTGGTGGTAAGCTGGCTCTGCTGACTTTTATGAGCTGTATGAAAAGGATGGTACAGAATACCTTGGCAGGAATGAAAATTGTCAATTACAGTTTAACAAAATTCCTTTCTAAAATAGGGTTTCTGAGAAAGTGAGACTTTTTTCCCCCTGTGATTTGTGGGGGTCTCTTGTTAGTTTGAAAAAGTTTATCTCTATTCTTCTTTCTTTTTCTGAGAAATAATGCCACAAGGTATAAAAATAATGTAAAAATCAATCCTTTTCCTTTTTTGTTAGTTATTTTATCGAGTACTTCCAATAATTAGACATATATTTATTTTCTTTTATTTGGGGGACCTCTCTTTGTTGGATACAGGATAAAAGACAATTGCTGCTACTGCAGAAGAAATTATCATAATTTATTTGTTACAGTTCTGTCTCCCATCTCTCCTCTTTGCTCCATGACATCAAGAAATTCTTAACTTCTTCTTAGCAGGACAGCAAAGCAGCAAGAAGTTGCTGCAAAAATAGTTCGTAGTTAAAAGTTCATAATATTCCAGTTTGAGAGAATTAATGGGAAAATCTTTATTTCTCCTCATTTCAAGCTTACCACCTGAAAAATGACCAAACTTCATAAGCCAAACTTCATAGAAAATGCACAAGGAGATACTAAACATAAGCTTGGCAGAGAAGTAATGTTTTTTTCTATATATCAATAAATATAATATAACACATCTTAGAGAAAGAAGAACTTGAGAAATCAGGTATTAGATCTCGTTTTTCTACTAGTCGCACGAGAAGATATTTTTGAAACACCTTATCGGAAAGCAGTATAGAAGGAGTGAATAGAAGACTCCTATGTGTCTTTAACAATCTAACTTTTTGAACATTTATCCTACCACCTGAAGCTGATGGGAGTTATCTTGATTGAACACCTCCTGAATCGTTGTGCAACTGCAAAGCAGTCAGATACAGATAACAAAACATTGAAGTTACCTATTTGCTGCTTACGATGGACACATTTTTCTCATTGTTACTCTGAGAAAGACTTTGGTTTCAAAGCTTTGCATTTTCTGCAGTGTCAACGATGTTGTAGCAAAATTTCTAATATTAAATTTTGGCATGTCACCATTTTACTGCATTTTACTCCAATTTTACTGTTCTGGACTTTTAAATTAGGAAATTTTGATGAGTCTTGTGAAAGATAAACAACCAAAATTTTTTCTAGGAGTCTGATATGTTCTTTAAAACTCCCAGTTTACAATAAATTAAATAAATAATCCTGTATTAATTGAAAAACAGCTAAACATGTGATAATTCCTCTATATGTAGTGTGTTAGGATTTACTAATTAAGGATTTATAGTAATTAGTTTTGCCCCTGAGTTTTTCATTTTCATAATGTTTAACTTCACAATACATTGATAAATGCGTATTTGTGTTTAATCTATTAAGAACAAGTTCAGATATCTTCACTCATTTGCAAATTAGGTCATATAAAATAGATGCAAATCTTAATTCTTTGTATTATGTTTCCATTGCAAATTTGAAACTGCAAAATCCTCCTAGTGTCCTGTGAGTCGATTCTAATCGCAGATTTTTTTTTTTTTTCATTATTTTTTCCAGGCAGTGTTCTTAGTATACAGAATATAMACTATATAGGATGAGTACTTGAGCATGTTCCAGTCATTGCACAGATGAAAATGCTATCAGCTGTCAGCTTACATGAGGGTTTTTATTTACACACTGGCTGTAAAAACAATCCCAAAGTACCATTCTGATGAAAAGATAGTAAGGAATAAACGAATATGCAATTCTGCATTTGGATATCCTGTGGAAGAGTTATATTTAAGTACAGAGCTGTTAAATATACTAGTTTGTAAGATTCTGAATGTCTGAATGTCTCAAAATGTCTCTTTCAGCATGAGTTAATCTCATTCTTCTGTCTTACTTACTAATTTCCACTTTCTTCTGACATGATCTTAGCAACAAACCAGCCTAGGCGAGTTGCCTCGTACGTACTTCTAAGAGAGTCAGGTTGGGTAGGACTAGCCTTGGAAGTAAGAGTGACCGTGAGATCAGGATAGCTTTAAACCAGGTGAACTGTGAACTCTTATTGCAGCATAGAGCTCGCCATGGGTTGCACCACTTGTTTAGGCACTCCATATAAACAGCAGTCCCGTAAAGAGGAGAGAGCTGCTCTAGCTATGCCCTGTGCCATCTGTATCAGGCCTAATAAGCTTAAAGTTAGCTCAAATACATAATCAGACTTTTTGAATAGAACGTAGCTCAGAATTATGCCAGCTGGGAGCATACACAAGCTCTTCTGTAGCTACATAATGTTGAAAAAAACAGGATCTTCAGGAAACAAAATATATACAATTTCAGAGTTGCTACTGTTGATATTAACAGGCCTGTTCATGGCCTGTCGTCCTAAGAAGCCRTGGACTCTTCAGCTTTGTGGAAACTGGACATACTGGTCATGTAGTGACTGCTGTGTTTGTTTACAGGTAATGATCACTGTTAGAAGTGCTTTGAAAAAGGCTCACTTCCTAATATCAGTGCTTACATATAAAATCACTTSCGACTATGAATGAATTGGGATATGTGGTTATTTTGACTTTCTCTCATTGTTCTTTCCCCCACAATGGTCAAGTGTTAATATGACATGTGTCTTGGCAATTAGATCATCAAACATTTTAACAGCATCATATACAATTCCCAATTTTAGCAGTGTTAAATGGGTTTAACTTTGTGCTTTTCAAAGCTCTATTCCTGGAAAAATACAAAGTTKTTATGAAAAATGAGAGAAGTGGCTAAAATCAAAAGTAGGTCAGTACGGAATGTTGAAAATACAACACTTCGAAATAATCAGCCACGCAATCATAAATTAGACAACGACTCGCAAAGCCTCCGTTCAGCAAAAAAATGATCTGTGTTTTGGAAGATCTCGAAACAGCATCAGTCAGCAATGCCATACAATTAGAGAAAAAACACTTCGCAAGAGAATGTCAGCATTTTTGGGGCTCTTTCAAGCAGTTACAGAGAATTTTTAATTCTCTCTTTTTTCTTTTATGATCTATATAATTTCGTGAAGGATTACATCAATCTTCTAAAAATAGAAAAAAATGCAAAGACTATACATATGCAGGAATAAACTGAATAATTAAAAGTCTGAAACTATGTAGATCGCAGTTCTGCAGGGAGGCATTTGGGAGCCGTAGGATGATTTGGGCTGGACATGATACACAACCATCACATAGTTGCAAAAAAATAACAAATACTGTTCTGAGAAGTGTAATATATAAGTACAGACTGTATATCATGACCTGAGTTGAGACGCTGTATTATACATGAGTACAGAAATAGAAAAGACAGGAGCCTGACCCATCAGAGAGCTAATGAGTGAGACCTATGAAGAAATGCAGAAGGAAATGCTTATTTCTTTTTTTTCTCAAGCTACAGACAGAAGACTGATGGGAAACATCAGTCATGATATTTAAAAAAGTCAAGATATGTAAAAAGCTGCAAAAAGAGAGAAATCAGTTGTTTTCCACTTCCCTGAGAATAAGACAGAAAGGTTTACTAAGGTAAGAAAAGCATAWTTTAAAGAAAACCTGTGGGAATAGTGGAGACAGAGGCTACTGTTGTATAGGCACTGTGGACCTTGTCYCCAGCAAAACTTTATCCAGGATCACTTTGATAAAATATTTCTGAGTTATTTTCTTATTGAAATAAGCATGGGCAGTGGTGACAAGCCCAGCGCCAGAACACATATGGACAGCAAGCACACTGTACCYACGCGATGATTTTCAGTGGGCGCAGAGGCACAGAGATCTGCTGCAGTTAAAGCACAACAGAACTGCCAAACGACCACACTTGCTTCAACTTGCTGTCCTCTTCGTAACTAGACATTTTAAAGAAAAAGTTAGTGCAGATGCTGCCAGGTGTTACATGTTAAGTGTTAGTTGTGGAGACTACCTTCTGTGGGAGAGAYACATCTGCCAGTCAGATTTTCTGTTTGAGGGGGTTTCTATTGCTCACCAAGGGCTTGAATCCAAGATGATGCAGAGACTGTCAGGCTTGCCTGGCCTTCATACTCAAAACTACCCTCGCTTCTCATCTATTTTGAATCTGTGTTGCGGCAACAGTACTGCTAAGGGAGACTTTAAGTCTATCAAAGGTAGGTTAAGGATCCAGTGGTGTTCTTCTGGACCCTGACAGTCAAAGAGAGAGKCTAGGATAGGAGCAGATGTATCTTGTATTCAGTTTGGGGTTGTGTAGATGCTGCCACAGGTAGAGTTTTGTTTTTTACAATCACAGGCCTCTCTAAGTGAAAAAGAGCACTACTCATGCTGGAACATTGCATATTTTTCGTGGTCCCTGCTGCAAGCATCTACATTGGTAGCCCCTGTAGCTTGGTAGTCCATATCACATACTGTCTTGCTGTAAATGTTTTCACTCTTCGGAAAAGGTAGCCATAGTGATTGATATTGATATGGAAACAAGGCATTTAGAGTGGGCTGTGTGTGAGAAAGCTTGTCTACATTCAACTGAAATGAATGGAACACRGATATGTATTTGAGCCTGCATGAGGGGTCAACACAACCTTAAGCTTGCTCCCACGTTGTACCTCTTCCTGGGAGCACAGTTATAACTAGATATTTTAGATCTTAGTTTATTTTTGATCCTAAATATGGGCTTAAAGGCTACATAAAAAATATGATATTGTATAAAGTCAAATGCAGTAAAGATGGGTATGAATACACCTAACATTAATGAGCAAACTTGATTAGTAAAGTGAAAACTAACTTCGACAAATTTAGTTCAGGATTTGAATGCTCTATAATAATGTTATGATACTTCCTCTTTTTGTAGAATGAAGTCTGTTATCGAATACTAAAATGGTGGGAAAATAGAGCTCATTGGAACTTAGGCCTACAGAGGATGTCCTAGGCTACTGAGACTAGTTCACAGGGCAACAGAATGACAAAAAAAAAATAACCTGAAAGGGACAGTGGGAGTTCCCTGATTCAACCATAACAACACTCCAACCAGAACAGCACTGCTCGTCACTCTAAATTGGAAAATATAACAGTGAATTTACATCATCTTATGCTCTTAACCAAAAATCTATTCCCTGGAGAACAAAGATCATTTTTAATATTTAATAATTTATCCTGTCAAAAAGTAACAAGCGATATTTCGAAATATATCAGTACAGCTAACTAGGCTTGTAAACTTTACCATCTGTGAAAGTAACATAGGAATTACAGTTTACCTAATTATTAATCTACACGCTTTGGGCCCTGCCATGAACATATAAATTATTCTAGACAGATTATGTACATGCTATTTGACAGTTATTAGAATCAGGGGAAATATATGGGGGCTGGACTAGATGATCTCCAGAGGTCCCTTCCAACCTTACTGATTCTATGATTCTATATGATACTTAGCACTACAGTTCTGGAGATCTCTAATTTAATGCAATGAAAATTATGATAATCTAAATAGTAGTAACTGCATGGTAAAAAAAAGTTTGTGTGTATTCAGTGTAAGACAAGGCTGAAAACTCAGTTCTTTGAAAGCATATCTTATATCTGCCTTCACTTGTATTCTGTGCGGGTTGTGCTGTGTACCTTGTGTCAGATCCCAATCTTATATTAGAATTCATAAATAAATTCTGCAAGAAAGAGAGAAAAGAACTCACACATTGATCATACTGGGACACTTCATTATTTATCTGCATTTGTTGTTATTTTGCTGACACAACTATCAACAACAACTCAATACAAATTAAATCTTCTGGTATTCATAAATACATCATAGACCAACATTTCATGATTCTGAAGACTTTTGAGTTTGTTTTCTAAATGAAATAAGGTTCTAGAGACATTAAAAACTGACATCAAAATAGGAAGGAAAGACAAATAATTTAAATTAAATTTAATTATTTGTCTTACCAATCATATAGAATTGTTTTAATTTATTGATTTAGTTTTATTTGCTAGTTTTAAAATGTTTTTATAGAAAATACTTAAATTGGTCAATTTTTGCTTTTCGTAAATATATGTCTGTTTAGAGGTGTGGGGCATGCCTTCATTATACATTTTTCACAATTCAAGTCCTGAGAACCCAACATAAAAAGAATAGATTTTCTCCATTCAAATAATTACTTTAAGGTATGTGGAAAGAAAATAAATGGATGGAAAGAAGGAAAGCATTTGGATAGGAACACTTTCATTTTATACATGGAAATTATTATTATTTTTTAAATTTCAGTAATAATGAAGACATGATTTATTTTCTTCTTGTCATCAAATTATGAAACAGTTTACTTGTAGTCACTAAGTTTTTATCAACTATGTGTTAAAAATTAACTGCAGAATTCAATCTAAAAATTATATATCTATATGTATATATAGTTAGATAACTAATGATATATAGATTACTAGATTACTAATCTAGTTCTACCCATTATACATGTAATGCTTTAAAAATAATGCCTTAAACAGGAGTAGCAACTTTAATGAGTGGCACTCTTCAATGGAGCGTGCTAACTGTTGTGCAAAGATTAGTAGCAGTATTTGGATTGAACACAAAACAAAGTTATATGTCAAAATACACCTAAAAACTAAGAAAATCAAGTTGCCCAGTCTTTTTGTAGGTTTGTCTTTGGATTTTTGTTTAATGACATCTATTTTCCTTCTTTTAACAACATACTGCATCCTCATGTATTTTACATAAGCTTTAATTTACATATGGTGGAGATCTGAGGTGTTGTATTGCACACATTTGTTATGCCTCATGCAGACTCTGCATTTTTTTAACTCCTCCTCTCCACAGCTGAGAGCACCAGACAATGGAACAGATATAACTGATGAACTGTCTCTTATATTAACAGAGCAAACTTCACAAAAAGTATCAAAAAAAAATTAGAGAGAGTCTGATATAAGCAGAATGAATGTTTTCCCAGTTTCTGGGTGTCAAATTGCAGCATGTTCTTGAGGCCAAGTAAACTGATTGYATTTCTAGTACCAATGAACTTTTCCAACACTATTGAAAATGGCGCTATTGCTATTATTCCAGGAATAAAGTTATGTATTTTTAATATTGAATAAAAAATATGTGAAATTTAATTTTCCATTAATAAAATACAAGAATTCTGACTTCTAGTATCCATGTTTAGTGGAGTCTCTCTATTCTACTATCTCTTGATTTTAATTATAAAAGAGCGTTTGGGAAAAAAGCTTCATGTTAATAGCATGCATAAATATAAAGAAAACCAAAGATTATCTTGTTTTCTTTGTAGGTTTTTTAGGCCAGTACTGTGAAATAGAAATGAATGAATGTGATTCAGCTTCCTGCTTGAACGGTGCTGTCTGTCAGAATGATGTCAACAGCTATGTTTGTTTTTGCCCTGAAGGTAAGTTGTTCAAAATAATTTATTTTTATTATTTGTGACAATTTGCAAAATTGCCTGCAGTCTGCAAAACATCTTCTTGACAGTCTTCAAAACCATTGTTAAAATTTCTTTTCTAAGAAAATAAATTACTCTTTCTGAAGTCTCATTTGCATCTTTGTCCATCAAGGCACCCAATAAAACAAACACTCTCATAAAGAATGGAGACAGATATGTTTGTAAGTGCTACTTTTAGTTGACAAAATATTCATGATTTTAACAATGCCTGAATGAGTGAAGAAAGCACTTYGTTTTCCTTGGTCTCAAGGAACAAGTGGTTCAAGGAAAAGCTGAAGTGTTTAAAATGATTTAAACTTACAGTGTCTTTCTGAGATACTTCCATGAATGGGTTCCTTCTGAATATTTTTTATGATTCTTTCAACTATTTTTAGCAAAAAAAGAAGAGTCAAGATTGTGGTTTATAATCTGTTCTTTGTTTCTTCATTTTAAACTTTTCTATACTTCCTTGTTTTTAATCTTAATACTATTTTGTGCATATGGACTGATGGTGTATTGATTTCATAGCTTATAATATTTTATATATCAATACATGCATTCTAATGACTATGATATCTTCAGAAACTCATTAAAGAGGAAATTGCTATAAATAAATCTCGTAAGTACAGCCTCCATCATTAGTTAGTTTAAATTAAAAGCCAAAACAGGTTTTGGAAGGCAGTTGAAAATTAAACTTGGAAAAGATCATTCTGCTGTTTACTCTGCTTGACTGATTTGTATGATTTGAGTGAGAAAAATAAATCTTGGCTTCCACATTGATAATTCTGTAGTTTACTTGCTACTTGTGAGACACAGGTCTGATTAAACTCTGATTGCAAATGAGAACTATTGCTATATACATTATTAATGAATTCAGGGTAATTCCCAAGTTTTATGACTTGGGGATCAGTGGAAATTGGTTCCATGGTCAGTTTGAGAAATTATCAGAATATGCCTTGCACTGAGGGTGCTGATAGCTTAACATTAGTCATGGTGTTCCCGCAGCCATGGCCTGTGACAGCGCTAATGACAGTCATTTTGTAGCGTGACCAGGAATTAGAATACATTTACAAGAGCATAAAATGTCAGATACTACAGTGGACATTCTTCAGCAAGCTCAAGGATAAGAATTCTTTTGTACTTCTTAGTCTGCTAAAAATCACTATTACGAGAGAAACAAATAGAGAAAAAGTAGAGATGTAACTATTCGAGAGTTTATTTTTAGAACTAGAATCAGACAAATAAATCCAAGCACAACTTCTGTTCTTCTGTAATGTTCTCAAAATGTGTACGGTGGCACAAGACGCATAGATTCTTAGATACATAGATGCATAATCTCTGCTGAACAAAAGGCTCAACTTGTTTGACACAAATACTGAATCCTAAATTTGTTCTTTCAATTATTAGCTCCTTTAAAAATATATTTGATGGCCAGATGTACTTTTTTATTGATAGACCAAAAAAAGTTTTTAGAAAGATAAGACTTCAAGATAATTTTCTTATGAGAGTAAATTGATAACAATTTATTATTTAGAAAAAAAGACCCAACCCCATGCAATAGAAAGGAAGGTATAGGTGTAGTTGAATAATGTAGAACTCTCTTTTTTTTTTTTCTTTCAACCAAGGATTTGAAGGGATGAACTGTGAAATCAACTTTGATGAGTGCGTTTATGGCTTCTGTAAAAACAATTCAACTTGTTTAGACCTGGTTTCAGACTACAGTTGTGTTTGTCCTCCAGGATTCACTGGTAAGATTAAAAAAAAAAAAAATCTGAATAAGACACTAAACAGTTAAAATTTTATTTCCTTTTCTGAAATTAAAGCAAATACACTTCTTGATAGCATTTTGCTTGGTGTTTTAGTGTTGATAAAAATAAATTCAGTTCATTTCAGTGTTCTGTGCTATTGCTAATCTGCTTTAATTTCCTTACTCACATGATGGAAGCTAAAAGTAGTATATATTCTGTTTGGTTAATTCCTAGAAAACAAAAAAATATATTTTGCGTAGAAAAAATATTCAGAAAAATATTTAGTTTCTGAAAAATATCATTTCAAAAATTTCCTAGATAAGTAATGATGGCTGCAATTGGTGTTTTTTCTTCAGGGGATCATCTCACAACCACTTTTTTTTTTGTTATTCAAATAGAAATGAGAATATAATTTTAGCAACAGGACACTTTTAGTTCTCCACCAAGAAGATGCCAGCACATCCTTATGATAAATAGCCTGTAAATTGTGCAATTATTTGTGTGGCTAACAGGTTTAAGAAAATTGCTCTTGCATCAGGAGCAAATCTTCATGACAGTACTCTATGCCAGAAGSAGCTAATGGGTTCATGGGGAAATCAATAAAAGTGTCTCAAAAAATATGTCATCTTAAGCAGCATGCTGTGATATCAGGGACTGGAACATGCTGACTTTCAGTTGCTGTTCCACAGCAGCAAATGGAATAGCATTAGTCGTGAGAGGTCACACAAAGACAAGCAGCAGCCGCAGAAATTCTTAATCTTTCACCATTTGCTGGGCAGTCTCAGAAATCATACAAGGTTAGTGGGCAYCATGTAAGAACCCAAACAGGTATGTACAGAGAGCTCAAAATCAATAGTGACCAATGAAGCAGGAAGAAAATACAAAAGAGATCTATGTGGAGGAATGGAAGGTGCAGAAGAAGTRGGTAGAGTAGTGAAAGACTAGGAGACAAAGGTAAGTTAGAAGAAAACAAAGCATTTCAGACTGATAGTAACACCAGTGAGAGCTGGTTTTGGAGCAGTTCGTATGTGTTTTGTCAATGGTTAGAAATAAGCAGATGGGACTTAAGTAATGTCTAACATGCTCAGATGACTCTGTTGAGCAGGGGGGTTGGACTAGATGATCTCCAGAGGGCCCTTCCAACCTTGCTGATTCTATGAATGTAAGATAATACACAAAAATTTAGAATCTGTGAAAGTGGTAATAGTTACAATTCCCACAGATGTCTGTGATTTTGCTTGATTCTTGCCAACATATTCTAATATTATCCACTATTACAAAACTGAGATGTGCTCTATTTTCTATAAGATCAGATTCTCCTTTTACTTTTTTCTTTGATAACTGGCTTTGCTGTCATGAGTTTAAATATTGTATGCCTTGTTTGTGTTAATCATGAAAATAATGGAGGTGATCACAAAGTATTTGTTCATATTAACAGGGACATTTTWAATAAACTTTTAAAAAAATGAACTTTAAAAAACTCTTATTGCTATATTACATGGGTCAAAATAGAAAAATCTATAGTGGGTCCCCAAAAACAGTTTTAATTAAGGACTGCAGGAAAAACTGTTCCTTTGGAAGTTCAGCTATCCTACTTTGGGATATGATGGGATCCACATTACAGAACCTGTAAGTATAAACTGAAGTGCAGGTCTTCCCAGTCTAGATCAGGGTATGTTCTCCTTAGGAGGAACACTTTATCCTAGACTCATACTAGTGCAATTATTTTGCCAATAATATATCTGTTCCTTGAAATCATTGAATTCAGATACACCATTCCAAGACAAAAAGGAGTCAGGCTTTATTAACAATAAAATGGAATACCACTGACTTATGGGCAGATTTTAATGGATACCTCGAGGCCCACATGGAAGTCCTAGAAGTGCTCATAGATAATAATACATTATTAAAAGCTCAATTTTCTGCTTTTTTCTTCCCTCTGTGTGAGGGAATTTTCACAATTTCACATTGCTCTTACTTCATGCTGGCTTTTCTTTTCTGAGATTGGAGAGTTCCCACAAGAAAACAAATCAGCCAGCGCAGTGATAGACTTGATCAGATAAAAAATGGCCAAACTGGGAATGGGAATAAGGGTCTTCTGGATTACATTGCATACTTTCTTCTGTGTTCATGCTTTTTACATAATATATGCACAACCGCTGTGGACATTGAGCCCACTTTCTCCAGGCCTTCCAACAGCTGCTTCATCCTCTCAAGAAAAAAAAGTCTCTTGACACSCAATACTAAATATTTGAGCCCCCCGCCCCGCGCCGGCTGCTCGGTGCCCGGGGCTGCCCGCGGCAGGGGGGCAGCGGCCCCGCCCCGCGCACACAAAGCGCTATTGTTTGCCCGGCGGCGGCTGCCGGGGGGGGGGGGGGGGGGGGAAACACCGCCGCCCCCAGGGACCCGGCACGGGGCCGCATTTACTGGGCTACAGCAGTTAGCACGAGTTAGAAAGCTCCTCAGCTAATCTGGTAACGCCCTGTGGACCATGTCTCCAAGTTCTCCCATGAGACTTCATCAGCGTGAAATTTGGAAAAGTCTTATCAGTATGTAGAGATGGTCTTTCTTTTTTTTTTTTTTCCTTTCATTAATTTTCAGATGCAGTCTGTTCATTTCTAAATTAAGTTCAGCATCCAAACTGCTTCAAAAATTGTATTAGTCCTAGATGCTTGCTTGTCTTGCCGTCACTAGCACARCGATGGATGCGATGACTCCTTGGTGCATTTGTGCATATCCAGCGTGTGCTGTGTTAAAAAGGCTGTGCTCGGTGGGAAGGAGGAAGCTGCCTGTCTGAGCCACCCCGGCTGCTGCAGGCAGCGGAGGGGAGCCCCACGAGCTGCAGGGGCCCCTTCCTTCCCGGGGAGCTGCAGCGCTGCTGCAGCAGCCGTGCGTGGGAACAGGCACCACCAGGCAGTACGGGCAGGCCTGGACGCCAGGGCAGCTCTCACGGCATGAGAAAGTCAGCAAGCCAGCAAGAACTCAAGGACAACCCGAGCATCCTGGGAGGAGCGGGGAGCTTGCTTGCAGCTTCTGCTGCCACRGAAAGCCTTTGTTGTTAAAATCAGCAGTGCCTCAGCTCTGGGAGCTTTGGGAGTTTACTCTCAGCAAGCTTCTCAAAAGGGAGCCGTTCCTGAGGAAGACAAGGAAAAGTCTTCATCTCTGTATTATGTCAGAGCTTGCTCTCAAATGCCCTCCTGTGGGAGTCAACATACACCTGCTCGCTATAATAATCCCATAGTGTGCAGAGCCACTGGACGGGGCTGCCACCTCCTTCTCTCATCGTGTTTTGTTCAGGTTGGGCAATGAGAGGCATTTCATGAGCATCTGGCCATTAA
This sequence comes from Rhea americana, assembly GCF_003343005.1. NCBI lineage: Eukaryota > Metazoa > Chordata > Aves > Rheiformes > Rheidae > Rhea > Rhea americana. The sequence goes on from NW_028186340.1 coordinate 1,250,029, forward strand.
GATTGGTAGCGGCTGTCCGTATTCACAAACCTAGCAAGGCTTAGATGCTCAGCACATCCGGATTCTGATAATTCTGAGCATGACCAGAAACTGAAGATATGGCAACCAGGGAATTTTTATATTGAATACTGTTATTCCTTTACTACTTTAAGATACCTTGAATCAAATGTGAAGTTGATGTGGAATTTACTGGTGATACAGATTGAGAAACTAGTTTTATGAGGTGTAAGCTATTGACCATTTTCATTATTAACTGTGCTCTGAATAGCCCTAATATTTATAATTCAGGAAAATTATTGTTTATTTTACTCGTCACATATATCCACCARTCATACAACAGTTAAGAGTAATTGTTATGTTTCCATCAGGTCACAGCTGGATTTAGCACTGAATTTTATTGTAATTTAAATGCATGAGATGCTTAATCTGACTTCCTCGCTTTGACCATGTGTCATATCAATTCTTTGTCATATTTTATGAAATATGTGCAATATGATCCTCATTTTAGACTTTGGCTGTCTCTCATTCATGATTAGCATGAGACAGTATGTACCAACTCTCAAAATACACCATCAGTCATATGTTGATTTAAACAAGTCCGTAAGCTTTACACAGCAGTATAAATAAACTTTCTAGTCTTYCTAATATGCTTCCTGAAGATAAAACCAGTATATTTTTCTCTGGTATGTCTCATACTATGAGCTGTGGGCATGCGTAGAAGCTATTGTAGCTGAACAAGTGGTCCCTGCAACACTGAACATTTGTAAACCAGGATTAAAGAATGTACAGTGTCCACTAGCTCCATCATGAGACAACTCATTGCATCATGAGGCAAACTGAAAAGGGCGATACCCTTTTTTTTTTGGATGCTTTCAAAAATCTTTTCCAGTATGTTTGCTTTCCAAGGTGTTCTAAAGTTCGTTTTCAGTGAGCCCACTACAGCTGCTCTATTTTATGCATTTTTTTGATGTTCTTATTTAATATCAGAACCACTGCACAGTTTAAAACCATTGCATCACTTCATATTCAGTTCCATGTGAACCATCTCCAGTCCTGTCCTCAGTAATTCAAAAGAGAGAATTGATGTCAGAAATATGTTGGTGCTTGACCATCTTTCGAGTCAGCCATAGACACTGAGTCTTCCATGTACCTCATGTGAGAGATTATTGTTCTGCATTCCTGGCCCTTACAGAAGCAAGCCAAAAACCCTATATTCTTCTCTCTATGTCCCCTAAGGACTGAGTTCATATAAATAACAGACCTGCTTCTGATCTCTGGTTAGAGGGCTAGCGTTTTTCAAACCACATTAAAATCTGGAAACAGGAGACTTAACAGGGCCTGGAGAGTTGTGCTGGCTCCTGGCCAGCAGCTGTGACTCACCGGTGGCCCAAGGCTGGTGTTCCCCRTGCAGCACCACTACAGTGCTGATGGGCTGGAGCAGGCTTCCCATAACCACCTATACAAACTAATTAAAATAAATAGGATCTATTCAGATGTGGCTATGTATATTCCTCAGTTATTAGAGAAAGTTTATCATCATACTTAAGTATACCTGCTTCCCTGGAGATGAATTCTGGCTAGAACACAGAGTGGGAGAGAAGATTAGTGGAGTGCAGAAAAGTCTAGTTTCATCATGCTGTAAACTACATTAAGTAGAAATTTTGATAAAATAATACGCAAAAAACTGTTGAATTGCATGAAAGAAAAACAAATCAATTATTGTTCAATAAAAATGTTTTTCCAGTCAGCTAGAAATTAACCAAAGTCTCTTTTTTATAGGAAAATAAATAACACATTTCTCTGATCTCTCATCTGCAAATACTAAGCATGAATTGTTAAAATTATAGTCATAGTGAATTGTAACAGTTGGAACCATCTGAAAAAAAGATATGTTAATTCTTCAATCAAAAGTTTAATTAATTTATATGGGATTTACTTTATCATTACTCTACCGGAGGTGTTATGAGATTATTTTCATATTTCAGTTTATCCCCTTTATTTTAGATATTATTTTTCTCAATAGTGATGCCAATTTTCATGCATAGTATAATGTATTTAGAACACACATGAAAATCTTTCTGGGAGATACTGTGTATTTAATGTATTTTAGATAAATAGGAACTTAATCATTTAAAATGAAGAGGATTATTTTTCAATAGAAAAAAAAATGTTGTAGGTTGCTGGGAGGCCCTTATCAAATCAAAAATGGAAAGCAATCATCTCTGTGATTAAAGCACAAGTGTAGGACTCTGTTAAACATGGTTGAAAATCCTTATAACTTCCTGAGTTACTACGGGAAATTATCAAAACTTTCCTTAACTTCATGCTTTTGCTATAAACTCTTGTTTTTGTCCTCTTCTTGCATTTGTTCTCTGTTTATATTATAAACACCTGAAGCCTGGATGACATCATAGTGTGAATATTAACATGCCAGTACAGTGAGGACCATTTTTACTTCTGAGTTGGCCTGTAAAATAAATGTATTGAAAATAAGAGAGAATTGCATCAGGATTTTTATTATAACTGCTGCAATTACGCTGTTAGGAATCAGTTTTAAGTTATGCCCCAAGCAATCAGTAAGATATAAGAAAATCCAGCTGCCCCACTGCACATTTTCTATCCCTCACAGGTGTTCTGTAACTGAATTTGGGAAACGACAGGGGCATCTTACAAAAGAACAGCTTCTTCTGGATTTATTCAAGCAAACAGCTCCTCTTATGAAAAAAATAATAATTTTGTCTTGGACAAACTCTGATATTCAATACTGTCTTTTCAATGCCAACTAAACCAGTGAGATTGTACCAGAGGTTCTGATACTAAATGATGTTTCCCAGTATACACTGGGCTGTGCTTTTTACAAGTGAAACAATTTCTCTGCTGCCTCTTTGGCAGTGTTGTACCAGAAAAGACGTGATACTATCAATTGTAGAGCGACTATGCTAACTGGTAGTCATATTAGGTGCTGTCTTCAGGAACACATCCAAGTATTTAACTTTTTTTCTTCTTTACATTTCAGCCTTTTTTTGGTCAGGATGTTTTTCTTTCTTTTTTTGGGGGGGAGGGGGGAGAGGGGTAGGGAAGAGTATGTTTCAGTGTGAAATCAGTTCATTTTTGCCTCTTCTATTCTTCCTTTCCTGAAACCTGATAGTCATGGTTATGCAAATACAAATTATTATGCGAACATCCAACCTCCTAGCCATATTCATATGTGGAGGCCTGTAGAAACACATATTTCTCTACTTCTTTCAACACAGCTCAGTCAAGGTCCCACTGCTTATATTGTAAGGCTAAAAAGCATTGCTAGATCTGTTGGTGCAGCCATTCTCGCAAGCTAGGCCATATTTTTTCTTCTGAGGAAATATGGGTAGCTGTAATGATGCCATTAGAATCTTTTTCATAGAATCAGTAAGGTTGGAAGGGACCTCTGGAGATCATCTAGTCCAACCTACCTGCTCAGCAGGGTCACCTACAGCATGGTAGACAGGGTTGCATCCAGGCGTGCCTTGAAGATCTCCAGAGAAGGAGACTCCACAACCTCTCTGGGCAACCTGGGCCAGGGCTCTGTCACTCTCACAGGGAAGAAATTCCCCCTCACGCTCCAGCAGAACTTCCTGTGCTTCAGTTTCTGCCCACTKMCTCTTGTCCTGTCACACAAGGGACAACTGAAAAGAGTTTGTCCCTGTCCCCTTGACACCCTCCCTTCAGGTACTTGTACACATTGAGAAGATCCCCTCTCAGTCTTCTCTTCCCCAGGCTGAACACGCCCAGCTCTCGCAGCCGTTCCTCATAGGGCAGGTGCTCCAGACCTCTGATCATCTTCGTAGCCCAATGCTGGACTCTCTCCAGTAGCTCCATGTCTCTCTTGTAGTGGGGAGCCCAGAACTGGATACAGGACTCGAGATGAGGTCTCCCCATGGCTGAGTAGAGGGGCAGGATCGCCTCCCTCGACCTGCTGGCAACACTCTTCCTAATGCACCCCAGGAGACCATTGGCTTTCTTGGCCACAAGGGCACGTTGCTGGCTCATGGTCATCTTGTCATCTACCAGCACTCACAGGTCCTTCTTTGCAGAGCTGCTCTCCAGAAGGTCAGCCCCTCAGCTTGTACTGGTGCCCAGGCTTATTTCTCCCTAGGTGCAGGACTCTGCACTTGCCCTTGTTGAACCTCAGGAGATTCCTCTCTGCCCAGCTCTCCAGCCTGTCCAGGTCTCTCTGAATGGCAGCACAGCCCTCAGGTGGATCAGCCATTCCTCCCAGCATGGTATCATCAGTGAACTTGCTGAGGAGGCACTCTGTCCCCTCATCCAGGTCATTGATGAAGAAATTGAACAGGATGGGACCCAGTCCTGAGCCCTGGGAGACACCACCAGCCGCAGGCCTCCAACTAGACTCCACGCCACTGATGACGACCCTCTGAGCTCTGCCTTTTAAACAGTTCTCAATCCACCTCGCTGCCCACTCATCTAACCCACACTTCCTGAGCTTATCCAGGAGGCTGTTATGGCAGACAGTGTCAAAAGCCTTGCTGAAGTCAAGGTACACAACGTCCACTGCTCTCCCCTCATCTACCCAGACAGTCACTCCCTCACAGAAGGCTATCAGGTTGGTTAAGCAGGATTTCCCCTTGGTCAGTCCATGCTGGCTACTCCTGATCACCTTCTTTTCCTCTATATGTCTGGAGATGACATCCAGAATGAGCTGTTCCATTCCCTTTCCAGGGATGGAGGTGAGGTTGACTGGCCTATAGTTGTCTGGGTCCTCCTTCTTGCCCTTCTTGAAGACTGGAGTGACACTGGCTTTCTTCCAGTTCTCAGGCACCTCTCCAGTTCTCCAGGACCTTTCAAAGAGGAAGGATAGTGGCCTGGCAACAATATCCACCAGCTCCCTCCGTACTTGTTGGTGCATCTCATCTGGGCCCATGGATTTGTGGATGTCTAACCTGTCCAGAAGATCTCTAATCCTATCCTCCTCAACCAAAAGAAAGTCTTCCTTTCTCCAGACTTTCTCTGTCAGCTCTGGCATTCTTTATGAGCTGCCCTTAGCAGTAAAGACTGAAAAAGACGAAAACATATATAAATTTATTGTTAGTGTAGTCATAAGTTTTAACTGCATAATCAAAAAAACCCAGCTTTTATCAGCCCAGTTACAGCGATGCTAGTACTCGAAGCTCCTATGAATTGGTCCTAAAGGTCCTAAGGCTGATGGCACCAGTCTTCCCCAAGGAGAAAGAATGAGGAGCTACAGTGACTCACCTGCTTCCTGAGTTCTTCTTCTGACAGAATGGGAAGCTAAGGATGGAGGCTCTTCCTCTTCTGTTGCAGGAGGTGTGTGATATTGACGTAGAGGATTTCTTTCTCCTCCGGCCTTTAGGCAATTGTTGTTACAGATCAACAAGCTAAAACAAAACTTGAAGTAGACTGAGACAACTCCCGAGGCCGCTGTGGTTAGCTTGACGCAGAACTTGTGGCCGGATATGAGCAATGGCAATGCCCTACATACTAGGCTGCAGGGCTACAATGGTGGTGATGGGGACATCACCCCACAGCCGGACTTCACTTACCCTGGAGGTCTGCTGCAAGGAGTGCTGTCTGCCTGACAGGTAGTCTTCCTGGGACTCCCCAGCACACATGTCCTGGCTGAGGGTGGAACATACACATTTCACACAGTGACGCAGATGCTTCAAGGCTCAGCTCTCTTGCAGTGGGCTGCTGCTGCCAGAGAATTGTGTCTAGTTTGAAGTTCTCTCTTGAATTTTTCCCTGGAGAGAAGACTATCCACATGAAGCTACAGGATGAGTGTATTTTTTTCTGGAAGTCTTCTAACAACCTGTAGATTACTGGTTGCACAGCCTATATTATATCTGTATACCATAAGGAGGTTAATGTTGCCCATTAACCACCTTGTACTGAACCTAATTACTTAGTTGTGATTAAAGCACACACTGAATCCAAAAGTATTCAGTCCTGATCTGAATACATGAAGAGAAGCCAGAATGTCACTACCATTTTTATGGTAGTAATCATCAAGAGATTTAAAAGTTTAAGTTAAATATTATATTTGAATTTTTGTCTTCAACTTCGAGCTATTGAATCTCATTATCTTTTCTCCACAAAATGGAAAAGCCAGTTACTAGCCAAGTATTTTCTCATTGTATATAATCTAATCAAGTCCCTTTTTTGGTTTTGTTTGTTCTAAATGAAACAGATGGAGCTCTTTAAGCCTTTGCCGACAGCATGCTTTCTTCAGTCATTGAATAAATTGTGTAGCTTTTTCTGCATCCTTCCACTTATTTTTAAATATACAAGGCTTAGAACTGTATGAAACTAACTTGTTTCATACAGAGATAAAATGACCCTTACACATATTCTTTCCTATTTTTTAATACATCTGAGGATTGCTTTTGTCACAGCGTCACACTGTAGCTCATTTGCTGAGTTAATCCTTAGCAGTCCGTTCCAAATCACTTTATTGTTTCCTCATATACAGCTCAGCTAGAGTTCAGTAGCTGTAGCATGCACATCTTTTTTTCTTGCTTGTATCTGACTGCTACAAGTGACCAGAAGTGACTTTCAGTATATTGAAAAACATACTGCTTAACTAAACAGAAGTTATCAGATCTGAATTACTGCCTATGCTTGCTCTCCTGTACCAGGGAGATACAGGAAAGGAATTGAGAGTGGAAATGCAGAATCTGTTTAAAATCCAGTGTTGAAATAATAGAGTAAGACCTTTACAGATTCGCCTACACTGTAAGAGACGCAGGGAAGTATGAAGTAGCCCTTTTGTCTCATTATGATTTTTTCAGCTGAGTAACAAAACTTGGGGTGGGTGAATATAGGCTAGAGGTGCTGAGAGTGCCGTACTGCTCTCTTCATAACAGTAGGACTTCCCATCTATCCCTCTATAACTGCAACTCTGTACCTTTAGGATGTGCATGAAGAATATGTTTGTGTTTCCCTGCTAATCCTGATACTTTGATTATGCCTCACAGTAAACAAGTATATTCTCTGCTTCTCTTGGCAACTGTATGTCTGCATTCACCTCTGTTTTATCTGACTACTTTAGAGAAGTGTTTTGCTGTGGCACAGAAGGGTTCCAGAGCGAGAGCTTGGTTAGCCCACACCAAGCAACTGAAAACCTTTCATGTCCTATTTAGAATTTCCTAGACTTTTTGATATGGACGACACCTGATCCCTCCGTACATAACCACAGATTTGGAACACTTTTTCCACTTTATACTATTATGAGGCATAGCACATTTCCAGACAACCCAATTCACTACAAGAACATAAATGCCCTTGGATCTTTTCCAGCATTATAAACACTGCTTGTGCCCTGTAGGTCATATAACCATAGCACTAGAAGAAAGCACTAAAGATCATCTAGTCCATCCCTTTCCCAACAGAAAATATATACTATGCTGCGTCATTCCTAACATGTTTGTCTCATCTTTTCCTAAAGATGTTCAAAGCTATTCCTTATTTTCCTCAAGCAATCTAGTCTGTGTTTTATTATATTAACCACTACTTTATGCAACTGGCTATGTTCCATTTTCTATATCAGTATGGTGTTTGATTTGGAAAAAAAAAATATTGTTCATTCCCGCTTAACTTGTGATTGCCCTTATTATGAAATTTTACCTTGTTCTTACTGTTCTCACTCAAACTATAAATTTGKTATTTAAAACTCTACCCCCAATTTGTCAAAATTCATCAAGATTTCTAATCCTATCCACCAATGTACCTTTTTGTGGTGCCATCAGTAAGCTTACTCTGTTGTCCACTCTCGAAACAGAAATTGGGTTGCTTATATATAGCATGTTCTTGACAAATTCTTTTTTTTTTTATTTATAAATTCTTACAAGCAATTAGTTTCGTAAATTTTTCCAGTCTTTTCTGCACAAACTGAAATTACACGAATGTATAATTTAATTCCTCCTTCCTTTGTTCCTTTTTGAAGGCAGACTGCATCGATTCAGGCACATTAYTTATTTTTCACAAGTTCACAAAGAAAACTACTGAGCTTTTATCAGTCAACTTTCTAAGTACCCAAGGGTGAAGTTCATCAGGCCAACCAATCTGAACATCTAAGTCATTTGAAAATTTTCCCACTTGTCTTCTCTTTTCAGCACTGAAGTCTTGCCTTTTTTTCATAAGTATTAAATACGATAACTATATGCTTGCACTTGACCTTTTTAGTGAAGACTGAAGCAAAAGAAGGATTGAACAATTTGGCATGATTAGCATTGTCAGTAGTCATCCTTCTCCACTGAATAGCAATCATACTTTTAATGTTGAAGTACTTACAGTGTGATTTGTTGTTACCCTACACATCCCGTTATAGTTAGATCTTATTCAATGCCTTTGCTGCTCTGATTTTATGTTCACATGATTATGYTGAATGTTTGGATTGTTAAAATTCCCTATCACCCCAAGTCTTGTATTCTTAATAATTCTACTATTTTTTTTAATTTATAAAAATATCTAAGTTTTCGTCCAATTACTTTTGCCAAATTTGTGATTTGTAAAGAACCATTAAACAGCATGTTGCTCATGTTAATTTCTCTGTGAGTGTGCAACATATCCTGCATACTTTTTAARTCTCTATCTAGATTTGATCATTTTCTTTATCTATGGACTTCTGTGAGCTTCTCCTTAAAGTCTTTTCTAAAAAATTACTTTAGACAAAAAGTTTATTTTTTTCAATCTTCTTCTTTTACATTACTTCCTTTCCTGCACTTCATTTTTTCTTTTTTTTCTTTCTTTCTTTTTTTTTTTTCTAATGTAGATTCCATTTCTACCTGTTAGCTCAGAGAACATTACCTGATGGTTACAGAAGACAAAACCATCTGGTGACATCATCTGCCAACCACGCATTTATCTTTGGAATGAATCTTCCATTGTCTGAGTTCTGATCTTCCAAGGAGAACCCCAGAAACACTACCTGATCCTTTAATTCCAACCTCCACAATGGCTTAGTCCTTTGCCATCTTAAGTTGTTCCTAAGTGCATAAATAATTCCTGTAGAGCTTGTAGCATATGATACTAGTCAGTGGATTAAATTTTTCAATAGCTCCTCAGATTGAGAATCATGGGAGGCATTACCTAACTAATATCCAATTTGAGTGATTCGAGGATCTTTCCATCACTTTTTGGATAGAATCCCAACTTACATTTTACTTGCTCATATCGATGATACCTGTAGCTTTCCTATCCCCTCAGTGGAGCAGCTTCTCTTATTCACTATAGCTCTTTACCTGTATAGTTGTTGCTTGAGTTTGGATCAATTTTCAAACAGAAAGATAATAGTATAATTTATAGCTATAAATTAATGCAGTGCAGAAGAGAGGGATAACGGGCTGTGAATTTTCTTTGGTATATCTGATGGATTCATTGTTTTCGTAAGTCATGTATTATGTTGTCTTCAAAATGTTCTCTTTATATATTCTGCTTTATTTTTATTGTTTTGGATTTGTTATTAATTTGAATTTCAGCTTATTTAAACTTCTTTAAAAGGGGAAAAATAGACAGTTCATTGAATTTTTGAGTTTTCTCAAACATGACATGTAAGAAGTGGTTTTGTTCATCTAAGCATATAAGTCACTTTGACAACTATTTATCTTGTARTTGTTACTAGGTTATTGAATATCTAAAATAGTTTTTAAAATGTGGCATATAATATAGTAATTATGGTGTTGGGAAGTAATGCTARGAATACCCAATATATCTGTAAATACAGTTTATATTTATCTCTTTGGAATATTTAATTTGTTAACTATCAGCTATGATCTATGAAAATCTCTAGTTTAAAAGCTGTCAAGCATAAATAAAATAGTATTTCCAACCTGGAAAAGTTAAATTATGTARTTGTCACTTGTACTGTGAAGTAGCTTTTTTGCTTTCCCAAATCTAACATGATTTATAGTTCTAATGTTTCATTTTCTTTTATGTCAGACAAAAACTGTTCCACGGACATTGATGAATGTGCCTTCAAGCCCTGCAAAAATGGAGGCCATTGCCAAGATTTGATTGGTGAATTTTACTGTAGCTGTTTGCCAGGTAAGAAGTTAGGTGAAAAATATTATGTKGTATTAATGGTATTAATGAAAGAAATATAAATAGTTTTGCATTTGTTTGTACGTGGGTAGATAGATTTGTTTTGCATAAAAAAAGAGAAAAGGACTGAGCAGGTAGTTAGTCTTTAAGTGTTCTAGATAGTAGTTATGTGGACAAYGTAATCAGGATTTGTTTGTACAACACAGCTTGGGTCCCAGAAGACCTGCCTTGCAAACTGATGAATAAAGAGTTGTATAAATCAAACAAAACTGCCAGAAGTATTCGCACCAGAATCTTTGAGAAATTTTGCAAATCTTTACAAAAGTGAATTTTCTCATTGCTTTACATAAAGRTAGAATAATTTTGTTTCCTTCTTTTACACTTGCAAAAATGATTTTTTTAATTTTTTATGATACATTGAAGAAAAAAAAAGAGAGAATTTACACCGTAGGGACATAGGGTTGCTTTCAGAGAAGACCTTTAGAAAAAATATTAATAATTGAATCAGTCATTAATAATATCAGATCCACTTACCTTTTTGTCTTCATATGGCATAGATACAGCATCTTATAAATATACAAACTTACATGCTTCCATGTTTTTTTTCTTTTTTCTGTACAGAGCTGAACTGTGCTGTAGGCCAACTTCTAAACATTGGAACGTAATATCTTTTAATATAATTTAAATATATGATATTTGTATAATATGACTAATTGTTGACATTTTTCTTTCTACCTTATTGTGGGCTGATCAGTCATCATCTGATTGGAAAATAGGAGCTAAAACATGATGAGATGACAGTACTTTTTAATTTGTCGTTTTTTCATCCTTTTAGGTCACTTGCGTTGCATTAAATCTTGTTCTCTCATGTCAAGTTAGCAATATATACTTTCCAATGGAAAATGAATTAAGCTTATATTTGGACAGAAATATTTGTTTATAATGTGTAGAAAAAACAAATGGTTAAAATTACTATGTTCCTGTAAAAAATTATATATGTTTTTACRTAAGATATTTAACAATACATACAAGCTATTTATACTCTAGTGTATAAACAGCTTGAAAAGGTATTGACATATGCCACTAAGTCATAGTGTATTTGCGTAAAAATAGCATGAACACATACACAAATATATAAGGATGTTAGTATGTATAGAAGTTTGTGTGTGTGCGCGGGCGTATTACACAGGAACACACAGATATGAACCTCATAAAAATCTCAGAGTTCCGCAGTAGCCTTTCAGGATGTAGAATATTTCAGTTTTATCAACAGTTTATCTTACTACTGTGGTTATTTGATTATTATCAAGCTCTTACATGTTAAYGCTTCAGGTTACTTTTACTTTTAAAATGCAAAGGCTTTGACTATATTTCATTACTCTTTCCATGGTAGATAAACAAAATGTCACACCTCATTTTGTTAGAGGGTGTTTTGTTGTGTGCRATCACAAACACAGCAATGAGTATGAAAACATCTGCCTGTTTACAGAACTGAAACAATGAGATCATATGCATGAAATGATTGTTGATGTAGGAAATACACATATAAGTACTCAGATTATAACTATTTTCTATTAATAACTTTGAACGCTTCTTAGATGTAGTCTTTGTGGAGAATTAATCTGCAAAATACAGAATGAAAATAAATGATTTAGACAGTAGCTGATCTAAGAAGTTATGAGGTCATGCATGCACATATCGAATTTGAAAGAAGAAAGCAAGGGATTAGCTAAGTAAAAGAAAACAAATAATATGTCATAATCATGTATCATAAGGACTGTGAGGACAGAAAACAGAACAGTAACAGAGACCTAGCAGTTATAACAGAAGTTTCCAGGCTTCTCCAGGGAACTGCAGGATAAGTATTCTGAGATCTTCCTTTCTGAGGAGCGTCTGATGGGCTGCTGCTGTGGGTCTGCAGCTTCTGGAGGCTTTTGCTTCTGTCAGCTGTTTCCTTTTTAGGGAGYACCTACACATACACTCTTCAACTGACTGCTAATCAAGGAGTGTCAAACACCTACTCAGCTGGTGGTTGGGGAGCAGATGTAAATCTGGTAGACAGAAACACAGTCCCTAGTGTGCAGAAAATGGAAGCTTAATAATCATCAGCAGCAGAGGCCTAAAAGCTATCCTTAAACTGAGTCATGCGTTMATGATGTTGATGTGACACAGGGCAAGGTCTCCCGTATCAGATAGAGAAACTACTCTGGACACATTCGAAGACWTGACCTAGCAGAATTCCTGAGGGAGGATGTTGCCATGCAGGCTGCAGGAAGTACCTGGTGCCTCTTCCTGGGGCTGGGGATGATGGTGGCCTCACCTGCAAAGGAAATGAGTGGACTCCACACCATCAAGGAGGATGATCTAGGAGATCAGCAGGGTCTCTACAGACCCCTGCAGAGGCAAGAGCCTGAGCCATGTGATGAAAGGAAGGAAGGATATCTAGAGAGTTTGCTCAAAGAAGCAGCAGAGGGAGACTGCCAAGATAAGGGATGCTGAAAACCTATGACTCTATCAACAAAAGGAAATTCCTTCTTTGCCTGCATATCTGCAACTACACAGCAGGCATAGTATCCTGAGAGTAGGTGAGGATGAAACAGATCAGTCAGAGGCAGCTTCGGAGCCAGCTGAGCCTGAACCAAGCGTCCATACCAAGCAGAAGTAATGCATAATAGCAGAGATTCCCTTCWACTGGCTATGGAGGAACTTATCTGCCTCCTAGCCTTGATGTCTGGAAGGTCTGAATGCTTTGGGGAGCTTTGATCTTGGATGCGTTAGAGAGGCTGCCAAGGTTTATCTGGCCCTCAAACTTGTTGCCCTTCAGAATGGGAACCCACAGTACTACTAAGGGAGACCTGGAACAAACCAAAGTGTGGCTACAGAGCTCTGTAGTAAAGGGAGCTACAGAACAAACCAAAGTGTGGCTACAKAACTCTGTAGCCTGGGGTGGGGCAGGTGGTGTTCTCCTCAGTCCTTTCCAGTGAAAGGCAGTCTCAGGCAGGTTTGGACACATCATGCAGAGTAACATCTGGCTACATGACTGGTGCTGCAGATAGAGCTTTGGCTTTTATGATCAAAGGACACTTTTTGAAGAACAAAGACTGTTGGTGAGAGATGTGGCCCATTTGACAAAGTGGGGTAAGAGCATTATTTGTTGATGGGTTTACTAACAGAGGGAAAAAAGCTTTTAACTATATTCCCCATGGGAGGACTGCCATAATCTGAAGAGAAGGCACATGGGACAAAGAGGAATTATCTAGGGAACAGAATGGTGGGAGAGCCTCTTACACTTGTGAAAGYAGCGTAATGGGGAGTCCTCAAATGTTTATGCACAAATGCAAGGAGCATACAGTACAAACAGGAGGAAATAGAAGTCTATGTACAGTTGTACAGCAATGACCTCAAGGGCTTTAGAGTGACATGGTGGGATAACCCACACAGATGGAGTGCTTCATGGCTCTTTAGGAAAGACAAACTGAGAAGGTGAGGAGGAAAAATTTCACTCTAAGACCCTCGAGGGAGTGGCTCAGATGTACTGAGCTTTGCTTTGGAGCAGAAGATGAGCCAGTCAAGCTTATGGGTAAAGGTCAGAAGATGGGTCATTATGTTGTCCCAAAACCTGGGTTCTGTTACCCGGTGTGCAAGCAACCAATAGACACACAGGGTCGAGATATTTGTTTATTTCATTTCTGCGCAGAGATGGGTGCTAGGTGGTAAATCCACAAAGCTAGCACACCTTCTCCCCCTCTCATTCTTGATTCATACACACTTTTCAGGGAGTATTTTATACAAATCTTTCTATTGGTTACAATTTCATTGCCTCAGGCAATCGCTCTGCGCTTGCGCTTTCACATTCTTGTTAATTAGCATAGGAAGCGAAGAAGAGGCGGTAACATCATTATCATGTCATTTCCATCTCGTTATTCATTTAGGGGTGTGAAATTTAATATATTAATAAGCCTTAATGAACCTAAGGTCACTTCTGGGTTATTCTGCTGTTTTTGTCTTACTTACCCCTTGCAATCTTCGAAGCGTTGTGGTTTCATCAAGGTTATTTAGCCAGAGCTGGTTATCCTTTGCAGTACTGCTTTTCTCTCCCCCTTGTCCTTGAGTCTTGTTAACTATTTGCAAGGTTTTTCTCACAGTACTTCTCTAACAATTACAGTGATGTTGTGGTAAGTATCTGCCACAGACCACCTGATCAAGATGAAGTCAGTGAAGCCTTTTAGCAGTCTCATGGTCACAGGCCCTTGTACTCAGCCATTGCAGTACCTGCTGGAGATGTATCAGGACTGGGCACAGACACTCCAGGAGATTTCTGGAGTGTTGATGACAATTTCTTAGTGCAAGTGGTTGACCAGCTGAGAAGGGATGATGATTTCCTTGACTTCTGGCTCATAAACAAGGAAGAACTGTTCACAGACATGAAAATAAATGGCAGCTTTAGCCACAGTGACTGTGAGGTGGAGTTTAAAATCCAGTGAGTAGTAACAAACAGCAGAATTGCAACCCTGAACTTCTGGAGATCTGGCTTTGTGAAGAAATCTCCTTAGCAGGATCCCATCAGAGATTGCCCTGGAGGGCAAAGGAGCCCAGGGCAACCTTCGGGAAATGCAGAAATGGTCTATTACAAGATGCGGAAAGTTGACCGGATATGGTAGAAGGCCAGCATGTTTGAGCAGGGAAATCCTGACTGAGTTCAAACGCAAAAGGAAAGTACTGAAATGTGGAAGCAGGGATGAACTACCTGAGAGGAATATAAAGATGTTGCCCAAACATGCATAGGTGGAGTTAGGAAAGCTGAAGGCTGAAACTACCAAGAAATATGGAGAACAGAAAGGTTTTCTTTGAGTATACTTGTAGCAAAAAGAAGACTGAGGAAAACATGGGCCTATCGCCAAATGATGCTGTACATGTAGTGACAAAAGATATGGAAAAGACAGAGGTATTCAATGGTTTCTTTGCTGATGTTTACTGAAAAGTTTTATCTTCAGGTGCCTCCCAGGTCCTTCTGCCTAGAGGCAGAGTCTTGGAGCTTTATATATGTTGGAAGAAGGTAGATAGCAAAGTGGATATATGCAAGTCTGTGGGACCTGAAGAGATACATTCAGAGGTGCTGAGGGAGTTGGCTAACATCAGACACCAATATAAGAAACTGAGTTTAGCAAGACTTATAACATAACCTCCTAGAGTAATGCTGTAATCAAACTAGATATATACGCTGAAAAAGTAAACAGTAGGGAGGGCTGGATCATCATGCCAAATTGGCTGGACCACCATACTTGAAGGATATGTGATCTGTGGTACAAAGGCTAATTAGCAATGACTAGTGGCATTCCTCAGGAGTTGATATTGAGGCCAAAATGGGCATTGATGAAGACATTAATGACCTGGACAATGATAGATTATGGTATCAGGAAATCCACAGATGATACAAAACTGGGAGAAGCAGTCAATATACTGCTAAGTATAAAAAATAAAAAGGCTAAGGGAAGATTTTACAACTACCTCTTGAAAGGATRCAGAGAAGATGGAGTCAGACTCTTCTCAGAGGTGGAAATGGTAGTAGGGCAAGTTGCAATGGACATAAGTTGGAAAACAAGAAAACTCTGATTAGATATTAGGGAAAATATTGCACTTTGGAGGTGTTTAAAACAGATTGTCCACAAAGCTTGCRGAATCTCTCTCCTTAGAGACACATATTCAAACCTTGACCAGAGAAGTGTCTACTTCTCTGAGCAACCTGATCTAGTTGATTTTGCTTTCAGTGAGTGATGTATATGGCCCTGAGAGGTCCATTCAATTCCATAGAATTATGCTATAATTCTATGACTAAACAAGGAATCTTTGCCTCATTTTATGTCTACTTTGTAAATACAATACTTTATGTTGAATTTGAACTGAATTACTTGTGCCTACAGCACASTCTTTGAGACTGCAAGCATTTGGGCCACATCCAAAAGTTTTCGATAATCTTCACTAGTCATTAGTGTGGCTTTTTATCAATGAACTTTGTAACTGAATGCAATGTAAGAGTTTGTTTATATCCAATGTTTTTCAAAAGCCAGAATTTGTATGAATATTCAAAAGAACTTCTCAAATGTTTAATTTTTCTCCATGTGTTAATTTAGCCTTCTACWAGGAAATGGCTTCACATCTTATACTGAATTTTAACAAGGGAAAAAAGAAAATGAAAAATAATCACTGCAGAGATATATTTAAAAAATTAATTACAACAGTAATCTGTCATCTGGAAACTTGTCTTGAAATAAAARACTGGAGAAGCACAGCTTGAGTAATAAGTGAGGAGTCATAGTTTAAGTTATCTGACCCATAGTTAAGGAAACATTAATCTAGAAGTTATAGAAGCTRTTGAGAAAGGCAACAAAAATGATCGAGGAAAGGGAGCAGCTGCCTTATGAAAAAGCAGGAACTCTTTAAGTTTGTAGAAGAAAAGGATGAGGGAGAGAGGTAAGGCTTAAAAATCACGAAAGCAGTGGCTAAGCTGAATGCAGAATGGTTCACCAAATCCAGTATGCAAGAAGCAAGAGGGCACTCAGTGAAGATGTTGGACACTGGATGAAAACGTATAAGAGAATACTTTTTTTAACAGATGATAGGAGTTTTCTAAGTTTTTTACCAGAAAGTTRTATGGCTAGATATTCTTAATTAGAAGGTCTGATAAAGCATTAGACAAATTCACAAACAGCAAGGCGGTAAGTAGATACTGAAGGATCCTCTGATAATTGTAATATAACACCTCTTGACACTTGGAGTTTGTGTAGAGAACAGACAGCTGGAAGTGGCTGGATTCATATGGGCRCTCAAAATAGCCTTTCTTTTTGCTACTGTCAGACAGAGTTCTGGCTGGATGTGCCATTGGACTGATCAATAGGATATTCTTATGTTTTTGTGTTTGGAAAACCTTAAATCTATTACATAGCTTTTTTTCCATTYCCATTTATACCTCAGTGGCATATTATCCTTACTACACCTACCTGAATACATAAATATTTATTTTATCGGTGGGATTACTGCATGATTAACATGATTGCTGAAGAAGACTGAGGCCCAAGCAGAAGATCCTGTCAGTAGAGATGCTTGGCTTGATGGATTCAACTAAGAATCAATTTTTGTTCAGCCTAATACATTGAATCAAAGGAAGAGTAGTTATGGTTAACAGTAAACTCTCACAAGAAAAATTGTAAATCAAATTCTTCCTCATTGGTAGGTTCTGTATAAAGTTTACTGTACCATGAAATAAGACTGTACTTTCTTTCAAACCTTTCTGGCATCCTTTATTATGAAGTAGAAGCTTGTATATGAAAGTTTTTACTCTAGGAAAAGGCTTTAGGAAAACACTGCTGTGTGCTGTGACTGCAAAAATAAAGTGAGTCATTGAGATTACAGATGGGAAATATTTAAGAAATCACTCAGTCCTTCATGCAGCTGCTGTGCMATCACTGCTGATGTAGGATTTGCAGTGATGATTTCTTTTGCTTTAACTTCAAAGGTGCCTGATAAGGGAGCTGTAGAACTTTTCACATGAACCTGCTGCACAGCTTACCTAAAAGATTCTTCGTGATATGTAGTTTAAAATATTTGTTCTTAATTTCTTACTCCAACTTAACAATTCATTTATACAACTGKGAAGGGTTTTTTTGGTTGTTCTTTTTTTTGTTGTTGTTTTGGTTTTTTTTTATCTAATATTCTCTAAAATCCTTTTTACTGGCATAGCATTCTTTCTAAACAAATCAATCCCATCAGCTCTAAAAATGACATACAGCAGTCTACCACTTACAGAAGATGCTGTGATCATTCTTATAGAAAAAAGTATAAGACAGCTTGAATATGGTTGGTAGATGAACTCAACATTTTAGGGAAATAGAGGTTAATATGTTCAGCATCTTATCCCTCTTGCAAAGTCTTTATGCTAAAGTTTCTGTGTGCAGCTACATCCACGAGACATCARCCCACCTTCCCCTGAGGAGTGGGCTGAGGCCACTGATGGTCAGAGCTGTTTCAGAAGCGTAGGCCGTGGGAGTGGTTCCCCAGGACTCGCCATATATCTGTCAGCCTACTTTGCAAAAGCAAGGAACAACACTAGGGATACTCCTGAGAGTTTTTCCTCRTACTTGTAGCTGATCCACACACAAGCATTAATTTTGCCCTGATATTTGTGAACCGCTAAATATATTTCTCCTTCACAATTATGTGCTGGACCTATCTTCAGTATTCCTAGTAATTAATTCTTCTGCAGTTTTGAGAATGTTGGTACATTCTGTTCTTTTTCTAATAAAGGGAGTTCCTCAGTGAAAATATCAAGGTATGACCATTTGCTATTAAAGAAGGTTTGATTGTGTTTTTCATTTTCTCATGGAAGCCTTTATAAAACTATTTTTTTCATTTTTTTTTAATTAAAATAATTAAATTGATTTAAAAAATAATTTATTATATTATGTATATATTACTCAAAAGCACATGGACTTAGCAGAAGAAGATAACAATTTTAACACTGGCATGAGCTATGAGAGTCTTATTTTATAAAAAGAAAAAATTAATTCTAAAGTATTTGCAAGAGGTAGAAATAAGAATTACAAGGCCATTCCTTGCTTTTTCATTCTGCAGCATTACAATTAACATGACCTAACATGTAACTACATACTGTTTAAGTCCAGTACAATGAGAAAGGCCCATTTAGCTTAGCTTTTTAAGATATACTACATAATATGTTGAATAAATCATATGTCTTTGTGACATTCAGATGTTATTTTACGGAGATGGTTGCTAGAATTTTGTGTATGTTTCAGCAAAAAAAATGAGATTATAGTGAGACATGGGAGTACAATAGAAGGATGCTGATCAGTCCCAGCCTTAGTTTAGGAGGCCAACAGATGGAAGCTGAGGCCTAGGCTAAGAAAAAATGTACTATTCAGAGACCTAGGACACAGTCAATACCARCAAATGCTTAGCCAGTCCTTTCAGCAAAGAACAACCCTCCATGCTGGCCATCAGACTTGCAGCCTGAAAATTATTCATTRTTTGGACTGTTATTCATTGTCTGGAATTAAGCAAATAATTTAAAAGGAGTCTCTGACCTGTGCCTTCTCAGAAAAGAAACACTCAAAAAAATGGGCCATAAATGGATAGTCTCCCCAACCAAAGAACTGATAGGCTCTATTTATCTTTTGCTATACTTCTTTACATCTCCATCTTTTGTCATAGATTTCTACTTTTACTTGTTAAGTTATCATTATTCTGCAACTTCCAGTTCCTAACTGATATTGATATGTATGAAATTATCCAGTCTTATATTTGTTCTACATTTGTACTTAAGACTCTTTTATGCAGATAAATGCTTTAATTGTAGGTTTGAAGATTTTTAAGCATCTACTGACATTTCCTGAAGGATTTCTTGCTGTCATTTATGAGCCTCAGTTTAAATTCTCTCGGTGGATTTTTTTCTTTTACTAATTGCATTTAACTTCGTAAAAACTGTCATTTGAAACACCTGTATTATACTAAAGTGGTTCATAAAAAACTAGATATTCTTCATGGACATATTAACTACAGGTAGAGTTCTGACAGGAGTAATAACAATAGTAACCTGAAATATTCAAAATAATCCTAGAAAGGGAGAAGATGAGTTGTTCATGGCTTTAGTATCACAGAATTCCAGAATGGTTACGTTTGGAAGGGACCTCTGAAGATCATCTAGTCCAACCTCCCTGCTCAAGCAAGGTCACCTACAGCATGTTAATCCACCAGCACTCACAGGTCCTTCTTTGCAGAGCTGCTYTCCAGAAGGTCAGCCCCTCAGCTTGTACTGGTGCCTRGGGTTATTYYTCCCTAGGTGCAGGACTCGGCAYTTGCCCTTGTTGAACCTCATGAGGTTCCTCTCCACCCAGCTCTCCAGCCTGTCCAGGTCTCTCTGAATGGCAGCAYAGCCCTCAGGTGKRTCAGCCACTCCTCCCAGCATGGTATCATCAGCAAACATGCTGAGGAGGCTCTCTGTCCCCTCATCCAGGTCATTGATGAAGAAGTTGAACAGGATGGGACCCAGTACTGAGTCTTGGGGAATTCCACTAGCTGCAGGCCTCCAACTAGACTCTGCACTGCTGAGTACAGCCCTCTGAGCTCTACCTTTCAGCTGGTTCTCAATCCACCTCGCTGCCCACTCGTCTAAYCCACACTTCCTGAGCTTMTCYAGGAGGMTGTTATGGSAGACAGTGTCAAAAGCCTTGCTGAAGTCAAGGTACACAACRTCCACTGCTCTCCCCTCATCTACCCAGACAGTCATTCCATCAGAGAAGACTATCAGGTTGGTTAAGCAGGATTTCCCCTTGGTMARTCCRTGCTGRCTACTCCTGATCACCTTCTTTTCCTCYATATGTCTGGAGATGACATCCAGAATGAGCTGTTCCATCCCCTTTCCAGGGATGGAGGTGAGGCTGACTGGCCTATAGTTGTCTGGGTCCTCCTTCTTGCCCTTCTTGAAGACTGGAGTGACACTGGCTTTCTTCCAGTTCTCAGGCACCTCTCCAGTTCTCCAGGACCTTTCAAAGAGGAAGGATAGTGGCCTGGCAACAACATCCATCAGCTGCCTCATTCCCCGTAGGTGCATCCCATCCGGGCCCATGGATTTGTGAATACCAAGTTTGCCCTAAAGATCTCTAATCCTATCCTCCCTGACCAAAGGAAAATCTTTATCCAGACTTTCTCCCTTGCCTCCAGGCTCTGGGATTCTTGAGAGCTGCCCCTTTGCAGTGAAGACTGAAGCAAAGAAGGCATTCAGTAATTCTGCCTTCTCTGTATCTTTTGTCACCAGGGCAATGGTACRCTTCCCTACTAAGAATAAACACATCTATTAAAAGGTTGATTTACATCTGGATGGTGCCATCAGTGCTGTCTGTATGCAATCTGTAAACTGGATGATGATGTCCTCATTGTCTCTCTTTGTCTTTCATAGGTGTACAAAACACTGTATATTTTAACAGAAATACTGTTTATTCAAAATATGCATTGCATTCCATAATATACTAGTAACTGAACTTTATGTTTCTTTATGTTGTTCCCAGAAGCACAGGAAGATTTAAATTTTTAAACTTAATCTTTATGATCTGTTAGAAAGCGGATATAAATGTATGAGTGGAAAAATATGTCCTATTTCTACTTTAGTGAGTTTTCATTGTGTTATTCTTAGTGACCTTACCATCTCAAAGATTGAAAATTGTGTAGTTTTGGCAAATTAAAGAGAAATAAAATAAGACTCACCATTATCAAAAACATTTTTGAAGCATATACCTTTTATTAAAAGAAAATTTCTACAAAAGATAAGAAACAAAAGAACAAGGAAGAAAAAATTCACATGATGGCATTTCCAAGTTATTCATTATATTCCAGTACATAGTAGGCAGCATAAGGAAGCATGGAGGCAAGTGTGGGAGAAAGAAAAATAGAGAACCTGAAAGCATTTTGAGGAAAATAAGAAACAAGAAGCCAAGAAAGGCCAAGTTAGAAGCCTTAGAAAGTTAATAAAAAGGTCTCTTATGAAGGTTTAGTGGTAAGGGAGGTTGTGATAAAGAAAGTAAACTTATGATTAAGGGAGCAGATGGCAAATTTCTCACTGTCATGAAGGGAAATGAACTTATTAGGTCTAATAGCCAAACATTATTAAGTTATTTTCTCTTTTATAATTCTAATTTTCTTCTGCGTTCTTATATTTATTAGTATGGTGCTTCACGACAGTGGTACCTGAAATTTTCTTGCCATAGAAAAAGAAAATATTGCTGGCTTCCTCCCTTTTTCCCAAATATATGCTCTGTCATTTATGACACAGAAGAATAAAGAACAGTATTTCTGTTGATTATCTGTTCATCAATAATGCTAATTAAATTCTACAACCCTAACTAYAATGACTTTTTAAAATTTGTCGCTTTTCTAATAGAAACAATGCTATTCTTTTTCAAAGTGGATAACAAGACATTGAGTTGCTGTTAACAAAAGCAGACACAGAACAGYGGTCTCTTGAGAGATATTGCAATATCCAATTGTATATCCCCCAGGTCAAGAAATATCTCTGTGACAGCCCTAAGCTTGAGTCTATTMATCTCTAAAAGTGCTATAAGGGCACTAACAGAATGGAATGGAAATGGCTGTTCTCTAATATTAAACAGTTATTTAAAATACTTGTTARAACTTTTGTAGCTGTATTTTATGCCTGATTGAATATATACTCTCCTATAAAGGATTTAACTCCCCAAACAATGGCTTATTTTACATTTGTTGCRTCATATATCTGTTTTCTTTGTATTTTTCTTATTTTTTGATCCATTAATGTTGTATTTATCATATTGAAAAATCTCTAGCTGATATAATCAGCCCATTCATGAATAACAGTCAATTAATAAGATCTGACATTCTCTCCCCCAACCCCCTTCTCCAAAAATACTCAAGCTGGTAAAAAAAATGAATCAGCTCTAGAAAGTCATTTCATTCCCTTTCACAACATCTGAAAAATAAAAATATCAGCCTCTGTATGTATTCATTTAATCTCTTTGAACAAGAAGAATCTGAGTGGCAGCAGCTACAGATTTCTACCCCACAATATTTTCTAGAGGAATTAATAGATTTATGCATTGCTTCTGTGAAATGTTTAGATAGGATTAGCCCTATATTAAACAAACTCCATTCAGTCTTCTACTGAAAAAACAAAGTGTAACAGTGAGCTACTGATGTGTGTACCCTAAAAATGGGATCAGTTGTACCCCTCTTCTTCACTGTGTAACTTTTTATGGATGGCATGCACTGGTATCATTATAGATATAGGGTTTTTTGTAGAAAATAGACCTCTTTCATTGTCATTTCTGTGTATAGATTAAAGCCAGCATAGACAAAACATAAGCAATGCTAAGTAAAAAGATAAGCCTGAAAAATTATCTGCACAGACGATTGACTACATTTATAAAGATATAGGGAGTTATTTAGAGTTTTGTCATGAGTGAGAAACAAAAAGAGGTAGGAAAGATACTCTTGTGTCTCTAAGATAAGGAAGAAGAGCACTAAGATRTTTGTTAGAACTTTCACTGTGTAGAACTAATCTAGAAATTATTGTGTGCTATAGAAATTCTGAAGTCATTAGATCATTACAATTTTGTATTAAGATATTTTCATATTTTGCACTTGTACACTTGTGTGTAATACACTTGTAAAATATGAAAATTGTACAATACATGTGTAAGACCGCAGAGAGTAACTACTTCCACGCATTGATTGTGTGGCCATGGGTATTATTTTAAAATTAAATGTTAAAGGCAGCACTTACATTCCACGAAACTTTGCATCTTCAATATTTTTACAGTTTTTAAACTCATCTTCAGGGTACCTTAGAGATGAAAATCTGTTCTTCATTTCCAAGAAGGAGAAATAGAGACAGAAATTACTGAGTTGGTAACAAAAAACAATGCACTATTAAGCTTAAGTCTGCCTGATTGTAGTCATCATACAAAGGTAACTGCACAGAAGTTTTTATTTCTGTCACATAAGCAAGCTCTAAGCTGACAGAGGACAGAGAAAAAATAAGTTCTCATTTCCCTTCTATATTGTCAGGTATAAGAAAATCCAGACAAAGAAAAACTTATGATCAAAAATAATGTCATGAGTATTTTTATTTTGTAATACTCTGATTTAATACACCTTCCAGAACTTGCCTTGGACAATGCTCCAGAAAACAGCTAGGCAAGACAATTCCTGAAAGGACACTGAAGCCAGTAATGGATGCAGCACACATTACAGTCTGTAATGTTGAGAACTGAAGCATTTGTCTGTAGCAAGCATTTATATTTTTCTCTTACAAGGAAAAAAATAGAGAGAGAGATGTACATACGTTCATGGGACGGAGGCGGGGGGGGGGGAAGGTGTTTAGATACACACCAACAGTCATGTTCGTAGTCCTCAGTCATTTTTCTKTTAGACTTCCAGACTTCTGACACTTGAGCTTCAGACTGCTCTGTCCAGCCCTTCACATTGATGCAGTATCTATACTTCTTCCGTTTCTGATATCAGAAATACAAAGAYCATTTCTTTTTAGACATCCTTTTCCAGAAAACAGCTGTAGATAGCTGAAATTTTAAAATCATACTATTAGTAAAACAGTTAAAGTTAAAAACAACGGTTAAATCAAAGGGTGATATTTGGTATTTTCCTTACTATTACAGAGTTAACATGCTGTGTCTTACTAAATATAAATTTTATGTACATGGTATATATGACTAATAATTGTCTACTCCAAAACTTATTACTGGAAAGTAGGAGTGTTGTTAATATGTAATTTGTCCAACACACATGACTAAATATATTCAAAATTCTAATCAGGGACCTAAGGCTTCTGGAACTGTGATGTGCTGTGTTGTAGAGTGTACTTACATGGGAAAAACAGAATGATTTTTGTTCTTTTGCCACTTTTTTTTAGCAATATTAACATGTCTTATTTTGGATGCCATTTGTACTTTTCCTTTTGACATTTCTATACAATGATTTAGTTTTTCATTTATGTTCTTGTTCTGTCTTTATGCTTTCCTACCCTTCTCTAAAATAACTTCCTCATTCAACAATTCATTGTTAAACTAATMTTGTACTTCTGGTCCTATAATCTACTGAAAAATAATTAACTTTTGYTCAGTTTTCCTTTTGTATGGATCTGACTGCAATAATAAGGAGTACAAGTATGTATAAAATTCTTGAAGTTGTCTGCTAACAGACTGGTCCATCCAAACCTTCARTGAAGTCTATGGTACTTTATGAAGCTGGTACTTTATGTTCTTTACTCACTCACYTTTTTTTTTCTACCCATCTGTTACTAGAAGCTTTTTTTTTTCCCCAGACTTTCTGATATTGTATGCTTTTCCTCTCTGATGAGAAATGAAAGGTCATATTTGGAACTTAGAATTACATTGAATCTTTGATATTACAACAAAGATAAACTAGAAAATATGTGATGGATTAAAGGTCATGCGTTATGTGCCTCTTTCTCTCTGCTAGGCAGGTTGTTTATGAACAAATTCTGACAAAAGGCTCAATTCCAAAACTTCAGCTCAGTAGTGTCTGCATACGTTAACAGTATGGATACCGTGTGTGTGCATAAAGAGCAGACTASTGCCTTTTTGTTTTTACTTATCTTYRTGCATTTTCCTTTAAAAAAATGTTTATGGCCTTTAGGAAATGCATACAGTCCTACACTGTCTTTGAATTYTGTATCATTCTTCCAGGGCAGCATCTGTCCAGTCAATGGGAAGAGTGAATTTCCAGAATCTGCTCAACCTTACGTTGCATTTCAGAAGCCATTCTCTCTTAAATCCCACCACTGAGCTGATTTTCCTGTAACAGATCTAATTTGTCTCTTAAATAAGAATATTTCCTGGAGAGCTCTTTATTTAATTGGGTGTCAGATCACGCTATGGGGGCAGGTCATTCTGTTYTCTCATGAATTTCAACAGGCAGGCAGCCGCTCCGAGACGTGGCTGATGCAGGACGGCAATGCTGCCCACAGCTTGTGCTGATTTTACTGGGACCTTCATGTTTCACCGAGCTTTTTCACAGGGATGTCAAGACGAACTATTTTTTGTGTAATTACCTAAAGTTAGAAAATACGTATTAATTACTATTATTATTTATATTAACTGCATTTGTATGAAAATATATAGTTCATTGCACATACTGTTTCTACTGAAATTTCTTCTACTAAGAAATCCTAAGTGTTGGGAAACTGTATAGACCTGTCAAGTAAATATATGCTTTGAAGACAAAAAAAAGTAAATTTCTCCATCAGTCTCCATTACTATTTTTAAAGAACTGCTGTTTTGGAGTAATTGTGTTCTCTACTGAAGAAAGAAAAAAGAGCTCTTTCTCCTCATTAGATTTTAATTCTTTTTCCATGAAATTCTTCCTATTCTTTTCAGCAAAATAGATCAGCACAATAGACACAAAAGACTGTGTTTTTGATGGAGATACACATTCAGATAAAAGGTTATCAAAAATGAATGGACGTTGGCTATGGAAGATACATCAGTAAAATTAAGTCATTCTAGCAGGCAATTATAAATCAGTTCCATTAAAAAGTAGCACCAGAGAACACTACTACAAAAGGGAACAACTCAAAATAGAAGGCAGCTTTTATGTATTCTGTTAAACCATGATTGTTGCCTATATCAGCACTGAAAAAGGAAGCAAAGTGAAAGTTTTTTTTTTTTTTTTTTCCTACACAAGCGGAAATATTCTTGTATAATCTGCTTATAAACCATCATAAGAAAAAATATATAGATATATATCCTCTAAGAAATATGCTCTTACTCAATGGGCATTTTGGAAAAAGTACTTCAGAACTTTTTCTTTCCTAATTTTTCCCTATTTTAAGAAGAAGATATGTGGCTCTGCTTCTACTTTCTTGCTGGTGAAGCACAATCATTTTAATTTGCATTAATCTGGTGCTGTAAGAGATTCAAGAATATTGTTAATTATTTAATAACTAAACTAGAAACATTTGARCTGGAAGATATTTTTTTGGTTCTAGACTACTAACTTACTTCTGTGAACAATTATTATGGATTTTWATGTTTACAAAATGCCACTGGCTTAAACTGATCTCTCACATGATTTAACATAAAATGATGTGGAAAAATAAAAACTATTGCTATTAGATAATTTCTTAGTCTCATCATTCCATTATGCATCAGGGAATATAGAAATATCTTGGATTTTGCATATGAGTTAATAGAAGAGATTACTAGGAAACAGTAATGAGTTACGCCTTGGTGATAAGAAACAAGGTAGCTACTGTGATAGCCATCACTTTCTTATACTTCTGTTCATAATTAATACTTTTTTCTCTAAGTCTAATCCATCTTTTCCTGGAAATGATAAAAGTATTCCTAGAATTTTGGAAGTGGTATTGGCTTTATGTCACTTTTCCTGAGTTTGAAATCTTTTTTGAAAGAAATACATTTTAGATCAAGAGTTTTATTACATCTACTTATTAAATTGTACGACTTAAGGCCCATCTTGTCCAAAGCATTAGAAATGGTCATTCAAGTCAGGCTGGAAAGAGAGAGGAAAGTGATGTGCTCATTAGCCCTCACTGGTGGAGAAAACCATGTYCTTCTGGGAGGGGAGCAAGAAGAGGAGAGAGAGTGACAGGAAGATTAGTTCTACAGAGAAATTCTGAAGATCACTAGAAGTAGAATTTATAAAAGCATGCCTTTAAAAGAAATTTCTAGATAATTAGCTCCTGTTCTACTGTTTTGCTCTATATCTAAGAAGAGGTGAAGTATCTGGAAAAAAAAAAAAAAAAAAAAGGTTTTGGGGGGGGGATCTAAATCTGATCTTTAGGCAATTCTTTATAGGAGACCGAAGAAAGTACTGGTCTACTGTTTAACAGAGAGAGAAAGACATTGAYGGATGATACCAAGAAGTTTTCAATATCATTTCTTTTTCTGTCTTCAATAAAAATATCAGCTACTGTCAACTGTTTAAATGGAAGATCTTAAACTGTAAGAAAGAAAGCACAGTCCAGAAAACAYTTAGATAAACATTCATATTTTCAGGTCTGTTTGGCCACAACTTCAGTTGTGTTATTTAGAAATTATTTGGAGCAATTTCAGAGCTGTTGGCTGGTGAATAAGCGAAGTAGCAGAAAAGAAGAAAAGAACAGAGATGAAAAGGTGAATTATGGAACTGTCAGGTTTAACTTGAATTTTTGGGGAAGAAAAACAGAGCAAATATAAAGATGAACTACTTCTAAGTACGGAGAAGATAACAAAAAGATGAAAATCACTCACTAAGTAACATGGATTTCTCAAGAGCAAAATGTGTAAAACCAATGCAGTGTCTGTTCTCAACAGGTAATAAACCTTTAGGATAAGGAATAAGGAGGTGATATATATCCTGAGTGCATGAGCATTCTTATAAGCAAACTAAGGGAACATAGTCTCGGTGAAACTACCACTAAATGGTACATAAGTCACTGAGAGAAGGAAAAAAAAAAAGAAGAAGAAGAAGAAAAGTGTTAGTGATTCACTGCAGTGTGTAAAAGAGTTTTACTGGAGTGTTCCAGGTCCACTAACGGTGTTTTTCATCAATGACCTGGATGATGAAATAGTGAATATTGTGATTATACTTGCAGTGACAACAACTTTGGAGAGATACAGACAAAAACTGTAGTAATGGCCTGGAAAAGAAAGAAGATTCAATTGAATGAAGACAAGAGTCCTCTTTGGCAGCCGTAAACAGATGAATACCTATAGGCTGGGAACAGCTAACTGGCAGCAATCTGCAAAAAGGGATCCAGAGAACGCAAGCTGAATGTGAGGCAAAAATGTACTGGTGTGGTGGGAAAAAGCTCCATGCTGGGGTATTTGGACAAGAGTTGTCCTTGTGCACGAAGCGATGCAAGTCCCTGCTGTATGTCAGGACTGTGAGTGGCCCGACTGCCTCCTGCCTTGCYAACTCGGCTGCCCAGCTTGGTCTCAGACCTGTCTCACCACTACAGGCTGCCTGGTGATCACCAGGCTGTATCTGCCTCTGGTGCCCAGCGCTGGACCTGCTCAGCTCTGCTTGTGCAGGGACAGTGACACTGTGCTGCTTGCGGGTGAGGTCGGTGCCCAGCCTGTCCTGGTCACCCTCAGCTCCCCGCTGCCTCCGCTTGCCAAGCAGCCCGCTCCCGCTGCTGCCTGGCAGGCTGCGTTCATGCCATCTCCTCCACATGGCCGTCCCGGGGGGCTTTCACACACCAGGACGGCCGGGGGTGAAGTCCAGAAGAGCAAGCAATAAAAATGACCAGAGGTTTAGAGACATGACCTCTAAGAAAATGAGAAAAGTGGAATGGTTTAGTGGAATTTTTATCAATTTATTCTAAGTATGGAATAATTTGTTCAGCAATCAATGTACAAACATTCTAAAAAACCCACATTCTTACACATATACTTAACTTTCTTTCAGATTATGTGTACATAAAAACAAGTTTTGACTTGTCCCTGAGCTAGACTGGGAAAGAAATGACACCTTAAGTTCTCACAGGACCAGAATGCCACTTCCCAGGTTGCAGTTTTTGTAAGATGAAGTCCTCTGCTTGTGAAAATGAGCAGTCTTTAGAAAATGCACAAGCCTTCTTAACGTCACATATGCATTGTTTCTCACTCTTTAATTTTAGAATAGGAAGTTTTGGGGACTTTTGGAGAGTAACTTAGTTATGTTACAGAAATCTAATTGCTGAAGTCCTAAGTGTCGTTACTGGCAATTACTTGGTGCATTGCAATCGCTGAGTTCCAGAAACCAACCACATATGCAAAGAGAGACAGCAGAAAAAACTGCATCTTCCACAGTATCCTTTGCAATTGGGACTGGTCACTTCTACACAACATTAACATATTAGAGCAGATGGTCATAGTAAAACACTTCACTGTTGTATTTTCTGGGGCAATAGGAACATTCCTTTCTCCTGTCTCTCATCCAAGGGTGATGATTTTTCCCTGCTGGTATTCCTTCTCTGCTCTGTTCACCTGTGCTACTATTAATTGTATCTGTTTATATACATTTGAGTATCATAGAAACTCCACAGGACACAAGCAAAAGTGGAATTTCATTATGATAGGTATTGTGTTATAAAAGTGGTAACATACTATCACTTCTGTCTCAAAAATTGTATCAATAAAGTGGGTGGTATATTATTAATATCACAACCAGTGCTTACTAATTATCTTTATTTCAATTACAATGGYGAGTTAGCTCTCCAGTTCACTGCAAGGTCTTACTGTGCTAGACAGYGTAAGAACATATGAAGAAGAGTGTCTGTTACAAACAGTTTAAAATGTAAGTTAAAAAAAGGGATGGACACTCGATGTATGCAGAAAACRAACGGTAGAGAGGGCAGGGAACAGTGAGACAAGATTAAGCATGACAGGCATTGATAAGATTATACCCTAACTCTTGCTGTTAACAAGATATTCAAAAGTTACTAAGATATTCAAAAATAATATATCAAAAAAAAAAGGATTCAGAAGAAATCTAAAGAAAACCAATGGGGTAATTTTACATATAACTGTGATGTTTGTACATGGAGAAATTTATATTAAGGGACAAAACACAGCTGTACTAGGAATAAAGGGATGTTTCCTTATGCCTGGCTGATTGCTGGTGAATATTATCACAGGATTCACCCCCGCAAGTTTAAAAGAGTGAGAGCTGCTCAGTTCTTTCAAAGTTTAATTTTAACTCATGATATTACAGAAATTTAGATAAACCTTAGGCCTCTAATTCAAGCTGCCAGTTTGATAGTGGAGAGAAGAGCACATATGAAGAACGGGTCATCTCATTCTAAAGCAGGTGTCTGAGATAGGTTTGATTTCCTGTCATGAAATGTATAGCTCCTCGGTGAGAAAAGAAGCCTTGATAAGCAGGTTATGCTACCTGCTGAGCTGTAGTCAGTTCAGGTTAGATGAGGTGCATACTGATCAAACAAGAAAGAGAGTAAGGAATACGGGCAGCCTGGGGCAGATTTAGGTGGAGACAGACTGAGCAATTATGTTAAATATATATATATATATATATATATTTATAGCTATAAATACAAGTAAATGAGCAAATGTATTCGAGATAATTCTAGATACAACTTTCAAGGAAACTATTTTAGCTAGAGGATTATTATGTAAAACATAAGTATCTCCTCCAGCCATATGTTGAGAGTACCACGACCTCAGACCTTTCAAGGAAAAACTGCAGATATGCATCTCTAAAGTGACTGTATGGCTTGAGGCCGGAGCAGATAGATGGGTCAGTCCAAGGACATCAGCACAGAGGTGGCCCCACGAGTGTTTTGGGCTGACTGTAGGATAGTCTCTGCCCACCGTGGGGAAACACATCTACGGATCACCCAGGATTCTATACTCAGGCCTAAATTGTTTGCCAGACAACAGCATCTTTCAGGTTTCTCTGTTTTTTTTTTTTTTTTTTTTTTTTTTTTTTTTTTTCTTCTTTTCTTCTAGGAGGAGGGGAGATGATGGGCCGAAAGGGTTCACTTGTTAGTAAATGTACTGTTCGAGGAGAAATTAGCAGCCTGTTACAGTGTAAGGGTCTAAGTGATAGTGAAAATATAGTCTGGGTTTTTAAAGTAACGTATGAAACAAATTCTGACATTTGTTCCTTCCAATCTGTTTAAGTTTTTCCTAGCTGCAGTTTTAATAGTAACCATTCAACTTTTTCCCTTGAAGTAATATTTCTTCGGTAAGAGTGAATGAACGCACATCAAACCCTGCTGGCCCTGACAATAACCCTCAATGTGAGGTTCCAGCTAATAGCTTCAGATGTACCTGCCAGCCAGAATATAAGGAGCCATGTAGTGAAATTCCCATAAATCATTGTGTGGATGGACTATGTCAGAATGGATCACAACGTGGAGACCTCCCTGGAGAGTTGAAGTGTCACAGTCTGACTAGTAAAAATCACTTTTGTCATGAGGCATTTGAGTTTGTCAAAAGGAAATGTCTGAAGAATGCAAATGCGACATTTCTGGAAAATGATTTGAAATACTCTGCTGTTAAATTTCTATTATCTAAATTCATAAAGTATCTTTTGAGCATCTGTAGAAGAAAAATAAACAGACAGTTACTCATTAATTTTTATATAAAATAGCATGTTCTTAAGTATTCCTGTTGAATCTATTTTGCTGATATAATTTATACAAAAAACAGCTTGTGTGGTTGATCCCAAACCATCACCCCTGTTTTTCAATTTAGTGTAGTAGTTTTTCTGTTACTTGTCAAGGCTGCAATACTTTGATAACTAATTTGAAATACAGAGGAAAAATGCACATAGRTTATGATCCTTATCTGCAGTCTTTAAAAGTTACTATGAACTTTTATTTTTAATTTGTCAAATAAAAATTTATGTTGTTTTTTCTATGTTCAGTACTTCCACTTGGATGAGAACATCATATAACCACATGTAACAGTTATACATATATCTGTGTTTTACTGTTACCATTATTGATTAATGTTCCCATTTTGCTTCTTTATCTTAATTTTTTATATTAATTTTTGGGTGTATTTCAATAAGGAGATGTTAACAGTAAGGCTAAACTGAGAGATACGTTTGAATTTTTAATAGCAGTCAACAGGAATGAAAATTTCAGGTATGTCAGAACATTGCACAGCTGATGCTGGAGACGGAATAGAAACATAGCTTGAAGACACCTTTCTGCATCTACTGATTTAGAAACCAAATTGACTGCATGCATAGGGCAGTTTTAATATGCATTGTCTTGTATTTATGCCTCGAAGGCTTGTTGTACAAGCCAAAATTTATAAAGCGCAATATGTTTCAGCAATTTATCCTGATGGTCAGAAATTGCTGTCTTACCTAACGTAACCAGCTGTACAAAAACTAAAAATTCTTCCAGGTCAGGAGCACTTCAGTGGTACCCTAAGGACATGATCTATACTTCCTTTAATTTGAAGAGTATGCCACACTAGGCCCAAATTTGGCAGAACTTTTCAATTTTTGTRATAATTTATCACACTGGATCTGCACTTAAGAAGTGTTATAAAACCAGGGTTGTGGTAGATGTTAAAGTTATCACAGTACATTGCAGGAACACAGATTTGTTTGAATGTCTTTGACCAGAGTTTTCTTCCTTTTTCTCATTGCTGTGCAAARTGTTGATGAATTCAAAGTCAGATCTGGTGTAACTCACTAGCATACTGGACTCTTGTCTGGCAATACCTGTGCTACTGAAGCAACGCTTTTCATTATAGATCTTTTTTAAAATGAGATGTGAAGTTCAGATCTTCAGACAGACTTAAGTGTCCAAGTTTGTGAGACATTGGAATTAATTATTTTTAACTCAGTGAACCAAATCCCTGGTTTAAGTCTTTAGTGGCTTTTCATGCTGTAATTGTTAAATTATAATGAATTGGGCCAGTATCTTTTGATCTTTTCTGGAACATTATTTTTTTCAAGTACCTAAGAATCTTTTAGAAACTTTTTCCAGTGGTCTTGGAAAGAGAAAATGGAAAGCTTTATACAGTTACAGCAAAAATATCTGAAGTTTGAAACTCAATGGTTATATCCAGCACTTGGATCCTAGCTGCACACACATTGGCTTATAGTAATTACTGCAAAATTATTTATTGAGTTTGAAAATAATTGTGTTGCAGGAAAACAAAGAATATTTACTTACAATTCTTTAATGAGCATGTTCTAAAACAAAGGTCCTATGTCTTCTACTAGCTCTATAATTTTCTTGTTGGATGAYGGCTTTAGAAACTGTCATACCTTTGACAATATGGCCTAATTGTAAAATTTAGATTCAGATTTTATCTTTGAATTTATTTTTAAAGTTTTGTGTATGTTGCAACAGGAAACAAGGACACTCTGTGTTTCACAAGCTTGGGTTTCTCATTAACTATGAGTAATTGTCAACTCTTGTAACATCTGCTTTGTAACAGAATTTAAAGGGCAATTTTCTTTTTTTTWATTACTTTGTAAATATAAGATACTTTCTTAGAGATAGGACAAACCTTGTGCTAAAAATTAGAATGCTTTTATCTACAGTCTTCTTACCAATATTCCAACAAAATTATGAGCGTAAAACCACTTGAAGAAATTGTGATTCAATTAACTTCCCACAAAGAGTCACTGTATGTGCAATGTTTTTGATTATTATTGCAAGCATGCCCTTGCCATACAGCAGTTTTGCTCCATTTAGAATCACTTTGAATGTGAAACTGCAGCTTTCAATGAAACTGAAACACTTTCTCTTAAACAAAATTTCAAAATAGGTGAACACGAAAAAAGTATTTACCAAAATCAGAACTGGTCTCTCGTCTGTTTTCTCAGATTAAATGTGATWATATTTTTTTCCCTCTTCTATTGCTCTGTTTTTCAACAGGTTTTACTGGTCAGTTTTGTGAAGTGGACATTACTGGCTGCCTGTCACAACCATGTGGAGCCTTCAGCATCTGCAATGACACATCGGGTGGCTATCTTTGCTTCTGTGCACCCGGTTTTATAGGTGRGTTCAAAGACTCTTGGGGGAAAGTATTGGTTACCATCTGTTTAAGCTAGTCCTAAACCACARAAAACAAGGTAATTCTGAAGTAAGAATCTAGCAGTGTCTCCTTCACTCAGGCAAAAGTAGCTTTTGATTTCTGGCACATAAGAGTATTCATCTGTGTAAAAGTATTCAGCTGTAAAAAATACAACCTCAAGGGACTATTTCCACTCCAGTAACTCTTACTTCATATTATTTCAGACAGGAGTCTGTCTTACACTGATGCGATTGCAGCTCATGTAGCCATATGCAAGTTAGCCTTAATTTATATAATTTTTGCTTCTCATAACAGCACGGCTGCAGTAACAAGAGCCTCAACTGCCTAATATGTATTTGAGATCCTGGGCAGGCTTAACTCTTCGTGCTTCAGCCTATCCTGCAGCTCACTGCCATTCGTACCTGAATAGATTAAAATTAGCCTAGATATGTCAGCAGACTGTYGCTCTATATCCAGACTGTAGTGTGAAAAAGGACCTTTTGGATTCAAGTCTTCCTGCTCACCTAGAAGACAACAGGAATTCCTTGGGTGGCCGGTGGCCTCCTTGGCCCCGGACACTCCGGTCTGACTGCAGTGACCTTCACTGGGCTCCTGAAGCAGGAGCAGACCRACCTGATAGTCTCCCTAAGGCTGAGGAGGACGTAGGCAACCAGAGGCATTCGCATCTGGTATAGACTCAGCAATGTCCCCCACAGCTCTTAAAATGTTGCTCTGTCTCCTAATGTAGGCATTTTCATTTACTAACTAGTGTTCGTGTCTATAATATAATGAAATGCCACATGTTATTGTAATATTTTGCTTCTTTTGTTTTTATTATCCAAATCTAAAATATAATTGTTTGATGTTACTTGTGAAAAATTCTTGGCAAAGTCTTATTTTATTAAAATGTTTATTTAAATGCTTAAGCTCACATCTACATAATATTAGATTACTGTTCTTGGTTTATACTTCCTTTGTGGCCAGAAAAAAAAAAAAAAACAAATATAACCCTTAAAACCTCTCTGAAAGAATCAGGAATTTTTCCCTCATCTCTTAAGTAACAATAAATTTGGGGACAATATTGCCTATATGGATAATTCATATATAAAATGCAAATAGACTCTTTCTAAATTTTGTTTTACCTCACAGACAATGAAAAGCATTAGGCACATTTCTTTCTGACTAGAAATCAGCCGCTGTATTTGTTTTTTAACCCTGCACGCCTGACACTACCTGATAATATCTACTTTTTTGAATATTAATTTTGTAGTGAAATTATTTTACTAAAAGCTTTGACCACAATGGAAACCTTTCCAGATATTTCCCATCTTCAGAGCAAAACTGAAATGCAATAAATTAGTAGAAACAAATATTATAGAAAAGACTGCTGTCCCTTATTATTTGGTCTTAGAATTTGCACTTGCACCTGTCATATTTCAGAAAAATCCAAGACTTTACTGCCCTTAAAATAATAAAACAAAACTTTTTGAGCCCATCTGTAAATGAATCTGTAAAATCCTCACTATGTCTTTGTTGAACATTAGATATTACATATACATTTCACTTTTGCTCTTAAACAACAAGAAATAAATTCCCTGAAGACTATTTATGGCTCATTGGTAAAAGTTCTCTGTACCTAACCTCAGTTATTTCATTTTGTTGTTGCTGCTTGCACCGGTGACTCACCAGTGACATGTTCCTAATGAAGTGAATCCTTCACTTATTTCCAGGTAATAACTGTGAGATTGAGGTGGACGAGTGTCTTAGTGACCCCTGTCTCAATGGAGCCACCTGTGTTGATCATCTGAACGCCTTCCACTGCCTCTGTCAGGAAGGATTTCAAGGTATTAAAGAAACCAGAAAGCTCCACCTTCATAAATCTGCTATGAGGTTTACACCAGCATTTGCATTTTAGATTAGGTGCATGTATATTTATTTTTGTGCCACCTTAATGTAAATTCTGCATAAGTACATCTTGAGAAAAGTTATCCTCTACGTTTCCTTGGCAGCATGAAAATAAGAGTTTTCTGCTGACTGGTGGCTTACTTGTTAGAAGTGGATAAGCAGGCTTCAGTGAAATTTTGCATATAGCATATACTGTTTTCTGTAAGCTTTTTAAACGGTTGRCAGACTTAACATAATAGAACTAGAGAGCAAACCTATGCGGGGAAGGTTTTGTTTTGGCATATTTACACAATTTATATGAGAAATGTAATCACTTTGGTAATTATATGTATTTATATCTGCAGTTGTTCTTTACTTTTGGCTCAGATTAGGAATTTAGAGTGCATCTATTTTCTTTCTGGTGCATCATTTTTTAAACAGCATGGATGTTTAGTTATTGGAAATACCAAAGCAATGTGTAATTCAAATGTCACAGGAAAAAATATTAAGTTTATACTGCAAGTGATATTTTGAACAACTGTAACCTGCACAGTTATTTATTAAAATATTTAAACTTCCCAGATTTTGCAATTTTTTGTCTTTTTTCATTTATTCTTCAAATGATAAAAAATTAAGTTCATTCAGAAATATTTGTAATAGAATATTTTCAGTTTTTAAGTACCTATGTGGTTATTGAGCTATATCTAGTCTAGAATAAATGGTTTCCTTGTCTACTTCAGATTTTTTTTCCTATTTGGTGAGCCTACATCTGTTGCATTATCATGAACACAGGAAGATTTCCTCTCATAGTATTGAGATGCAGTCTATTATATTTCGATATAATTTATTTTCAACTCTTCTGTATCGATATAAATTAATATGATACACAGGAATCAATTCAGTGACCGGTAAGACTGTGCTTTTAATCTTTTGGGGAAATCACTGAATAAACATTCAAACATAACTAAACATTAAAAATATCAACATATAGCTATAGATGMCCAAACTTGAATATAAAAAGGCTGTCAAATAGATTTCAGCAGGTGAGTTATATTCAGTTAAAATAAATGAAGGTATTTAATTGTATCYGTGATACAGTAACTTCTCCCCCCTTTGCCTGACTGTGCATTTATAGGCACAACTTGTGAAACAAATATAAATGAGTGTCACTCTTCTCCATGTCTTCATAACGCAACATGTGCAGACCTTATCAGTGGCTACGAATGCATCTGTCTACCTGGCTTTACTGGTGAGTGGTGTTAGTACTAAACCTCGTTTTCCGCAGAAAGGTTAGTCCACAAGACATCCATTAAGACATTATTGACTAAATTGCTTATGTTTCCTTCTCATTTCTCTTTATCTGCCCTGCTCTAACGTTTCATTTGTATCCCAGCAAACTGGAACACTGACTCCATCTGTAAACTAAACAGCACATGATAAATTATTCTGCATCCAGAAAGCCTTGAAAGCTTTCACACAGCAAAATTAGTTAGCGTTTAGTAATTCAGAAATAAGTTGTTATGTATTTGTGATGAAGAGAATTAAATGGCTGCTGACATTAATAAGTGTGGGTTTTTATTTGGCTGGTTAATATTAGTTTTTCCCTCACAAGCTGCTTGAKATTCTTATGGTGCAAGTGAATTATAAATCGGTGCCTCCTTGTCTTACTAGATCTTCAAATCTTTTGTCTTTTCAAAGGGGCAAGATGTGAAACAGATATAGAGGAGTGTGCTTCATTTCCCTGCAAGAATGGAGCCACCTGCGTTGACCAACCTGGCAATTACTTCTGCCAATGTGTGGCTCCATTTAAAGGTAATGAACACCAACGGAGAGGGGAAAGCAAACATAATTAACTGTAGAAAGCATTTCTGTCAATTGTCTGAACTCATTTCACTCATCCTACAGAGTTATTAGTCCTTCATTTTCTCCAGCAAAGCTTTTAAAGTGACCAGCCAATTATGCCTTAGGCTGCAAGTAATGTGAAGTAAACTTTGCTTATACATCTACTAGGAGTGGTTAGCTATTAATCAGAATGGATACCATAAAATCAGCTTGTTAACAGACTAAGATTATTTGCCTATAAACAGACTATTTGACTGTTTGAGAGGCGTATACCCATTAAGCAGCCATCTCAAACATCCATTGTTTTTCAACACGTTTTTCTCTGTAATTTGATTATTTGTGGCATTCTGTAATTTATTTTTCCACTCTCGGAAAACWGTTTAAGTAATCTTGGAATCCATAAGTTGTGTTTGATTGCTTTTGTTCRCGGTTTTAAAGGAAATACATTCAAAGAGCAAGCTTTAATATAACCATTTTCAAATAAATTTGGGGGGTTAACTTTAAATATTCACTGCTAAAATCATTAAAAATAACAAATTATGCAGTGTTCTCAAGCAAATCTAGTTTAATAGATGGTTTCAATTAAAGGGGTCAGGTGATTTTTAAATTAAATATAAACATATTTTGCCCCTACAATTCAATATAATGATACATATTTAGGATTGCAGAATAATCATAAAAAGACAATTTTCTTGGTTTGTTGAGACAGCAGGGTTTTTTCCCTTTAGGGAAGATGGTTGCATTAAATTCATCATTCATGAGAAAGGATGAGCTTTAATGTTTGTTCTTATTATTTTAGGTAATGATCAAAATCTAGTTTGTCATTTTTATTAGTTTTTCTTTATGTTCTGTTGAATAAAATCCAGTAAAATAACAAGTCAATGAATAGCACAGTTTCAGAATTGCCTCTGCATAGCAAGATATGAAACCATTTTCAGCACATGGCTAGAAATAATGTTCTCTGAAGTGCTTATTTAACAAGGAGTCAGATTTTCAGAGGAGTTCAGTATTCATTTCAATATTTAAATAAGTGATTAAAATTTCAGAAAGTGAACATTTCTGCAATTGTCCTTCCAGACTTCTGGCTTCCAMAAGTTTCTAGTATTGTCAATAGTAAGGTTAAATCCCAAATGGCAAGATTCATAAATGGTAACTGAGAGCTTCTGAAAACATAATATTCTTAGTACAGGATGCTTAGAATCTGTAGGATTCTTGTTAAAATAAATGGTCTTGAGACTGTTTACTATTCTACAGGTTTACTCAGCACCTTTTAASATCAAATTCTTTCACTGATTTTACCTAAGTTTTGGATGGTGTAAGTAAAAGCAAAATAGGTCCATATGAAAGCTCTACCTCAGTTTCACACCATCTGTTACTTAGTTTTAAACAGTTGTAAGTATAAGATTTAACTGATTCACAGTAAGCCAATACAAATAATGGCTAGTTAAACTATGTTTTTTTTAAYTGTATGAAAATATCCAGGTTACCATGAGGACTAGTTTCTTGTGTACTAATTCTAGCTTACAGAATTGCTGTATTAAACAAGTCAACATGTTATTAATGGTAAGAACTATATAGCTATATTTATTTTATTTCTGAAATACCTGCACAGAATTTCTTCCTTACTTTTCTTGTAGTGGGAAAGTAAAAATGCTCTTATGAACACTGTCATTTACTTAGAAAAAAGTTTGGAGTAATTCTTATTTCCCTAATACTTTTTAATAGCTTGATTTTTCAGTCACAAAATCTGACTCGAAGGGCATGTACCACTATAAAGAACATAAGCCACTTGATAAAAATGTGTACAGCAG
Organism: Rhea americana; assembly: GCF_003343005.1. Classification (NCBI taxonomy): domain Eukaryota; kingdom Metazoa; phylum Chordata; class Aves; order Rheiformes; family Rheidae; genus Rhea; species Rhea americana. The sequence continues at coordinate 1,289,693 of NW_028186340.1, forward strand.
TCCTCTCTGAATTTCTGTTTTYCAGAGTCATAGGGCTTGTCACAGGTGTTGATAAAGTGTAAAATGATGGACTTCAAAGTTCCTATGCCTTTATATCATAATGCTTTGGRCCTTGACTTGGGAGACCAAGATTTGATTAAAGAAACAAAATAATTTATATGAGGTTATTTTATAACTGAAAAGACTCCTGTGTGAGCCCACATAGGAAGCCTAAAGATTATGGAGGCTCACTGAGCATGTGTTGTAACTATAGTCAAATGAAGAAAAAAAAAAGATATAAAGTACCTATCTATATGCATATGATAAGATTTTGTGATTTATCACAAAAATGTCTACTCCACATATACTCTATGTGTTTGTGAATATGTTCTAATTACAACAAGTTTTCTGTTTCTGTCCGCTTTCATTGATGTTCTGTCATTGACTCACATGCTATAAATTRCTATCACACCTCACACTTAAATATTGGAATGCTGTTTACCATACTGAAATTTTGGAATGCTATTTTCCATATTGACATTTATATGTAATATAGTTTAATATCCTCTTCATACAGATATTTAACCTAAATATATAGAGAGTATGGTTGCTTCTGGTAGGTTTTAATACAGCAGCCACTGCAAATATGCTATTATTCCAGAAATGTCTCTCTTTCCTACCCTTTTCTATCACATCTAAGGTACAACACTGATAGATAGCCATGTCTTTTGGACATTTATTATCAGAGGATATTCTGAAGTTAAGTTATTTGGAAACAAAGAAAGGGGATTAGCTGGTTTTCTGTTGCATTCATAGGATCACAGAATGCGYAAGGTTGGAAGGGACCTCTGGAGAKCATCTAGTCCAACCTCCCAGCTCAAGCAGGGTCACCTAGAGCATGTTAGACAGGGTTGCATCCAGGCAGGCCTTGAAGATCTCCAGAGAAGGAGACTCCACAACCTCTCTGGGCAACCTGGGCCAGGGCTCTGTCACTCTCACAGGGAAGAAATTCCCCCTCACGCTTAGGCAGAACTTCCTGTGCTTCAATTTCTGCCCACTTACTCTTGTCCTGTCACACGGGACAACTGAAAAGAGTTTGTCCCYGTCCCCTTGACACCCTCCCTTCAGGTACTTGTACACATTGAGAAGATCCCCCCTCAGTCTTCTCTTCCCCAGGCCGAAGAGGCCCAGCTCTCGCAGCCATTCCTCAGAGGGCAGGTGCTCCATCTCGCTGACCATCTTTGCAGCCCTATGCTGGGCTCTTTCCAGTAGCTCCATGTCTCTCTTGTCCTGAGGAGCCCAGAACTGGACACAGGACTCGAGATGAGGCCTCCCCAGGGCTGAGGAGAGGGGCAGGATCACCTCCCTCGACCTGCTGGCAACACTCTTCCTAATGCACCCCAGGAGACCGCTGGCCTTCTTGGCCACAAGGGGACGTTGCTGGCTCATGGTCATCTTGTCATCCACCAGCACTCCCAGGTCCTTCTCTGCAGAGCTGCTCTCCAGAAGGTCAGCCCCCAGTTTGTACTGGTGCCCAGGCTTATTCCTCCCTAGGTGSAGGACTCKGMACTTGCCCTTGTTGAACCTCATGAGTAAAGTAACTGCTGAAACCGGGATCACAAAGCAAGATGGTTTTGATTTGGGTGCAGGAGTAATCATAAATTTTAATATTAGGAACAGGAGATAGACAGCTCAGAAACACATTGGCCAATATATTATCACTGATAGTGTTAAGTAGTCCTCTCAGTGCTCTTTTGAGGTTGATTCCATTACAGTATCCTAGCTGGGGAGTCTGATAATAACTTTTCTGTTATGATATTGATTTTACAATTGGAGCCTTTATATAATAGAATCACACTTATTACAGAATTGATATTAAGTGTTTCAGAAGAGAACAGAGTGTGTGGGAAACTTATTGTGAGATTGTATCTCATTTAGGGGTCCTAACTGTTTCATGGAAGGTAAAATGAAAGCTCGCATGCCTCCATAAGGAGACACTGTCCTGTCCCATTAAAAATTCACACATGATTCAAGAATGCTGCAGCTGGTGAATTTTATAGTCCCCAATGGTATATTTTATCTATATTTACCAGGCTGCTCCTTCCATGTGGAAGCATGTTAAATACATAGTTAAGGTTATTTACTTTACAGAGAGAATAATAGCAAGCACAACTTGATAATGATTATGTTTTGAAGTCTACTTGCACTTTTATATTCAATGAAAGTGAGAAAGGCTCCTCATTTTTTTATGCTAAAGAGTTAAAGAATATTTTTCTGAATCTTAAAACTACCATTTTTTCTAGTCCCTTGCTGGTCTCAATTATAATTTAGCAAAGTTTTTTTTTTTTTTTTTTTTTTTTTTTTTTTT
>NW_028186340.1:1292069-1298925 GCF_003343005.1 Rhea americana
TTTTAAGGCTGAAAAATACCCTTTATAGTCTTCCATCTGTCTAAGCAAAATCCGAACTGTCTTTTTGGATTTTTACTGTTTTATTTGTTTTACTTTTTAAAAAGTTTTAAGTCTTCACATGTCTTAGAGCTGGAGGGATTCTTAATTTTTTTTTTAGAATTACTTGGCTCTTGCTCAGTTCTGTGAATGGAAAGGGAGGAATGCTCGCAATTTCATTCACTCCAATTTTTTGAAGATATCCAGCTAGAAGAGCTGGTGCTCAGCTGCTCCACTGCTAAACTCTAGTTTGCAGCTTCTTGGTAAAACTAGCCAACTACATAGTAGGTGAGTATTTCTTGAACTTTAAGTTGTTCTAATATCACACACCTAAATTTAAGGTACCTCTAGGTGCTTTGCCCTAGTCATTAGCTGTTTTAGCCACATTTAGTCCTATTGTGCCCTAAACATTTCTGGTGTTCTAAAAGAACCTCGCAATATATTTTGATGCCTTTCTAACACCTAGGTCCATAGCTATAAAGGCAAGTTTACAGTTYCCAGCCTGAGAGTGCTAACATTTTAAAGAAGTATCACACAAGCACATCAGTGAGGCTAATCATACCTATTAGACACATCTGCCCTTGCTGAGGGTGTATCAAAATGGGATCGTCTCTGCATCAGCCATACTGCTTTTCAGAATTCAGAGCCTGTAAAAGGAGACTGAGCCCTCTACGATTTTAAGACAAGCTCATTTTACAGAAGATAACATTGGTCTTGTAAGGCTGCGTCATCCTTAGCAAGGACAGAAAACAAGGGACGGACCTTGCACTCCCACACTAGAACTGTGATTTTTCCCCTCCATTTTCTACAMTGGGAATAAAGAAAAAGGCAACTCAAATTTACCAACATTACTGTAAGATAGTCTTCTGCTCTTCCCAAGCAATGCTCAGCAAGGAAAGGAAGCATAGAAATGCCCCTCTCAGGTAGAATGTGTGTATTTTGATATGTGGTAGCCCTGTAATAGTTCTGATGTGACTTAAAAAAAGAGCTATTTAGTAATTTGTTTTAAATAATTGGAGCAAAGAAGTTTATCCTTTGATTCAATTTATTGCACAACTCATTTTAAAAAATGTACTGTATTTATTTGGTCTAGATACTGCTAATAGGTATGCGCTTTTTAAATCAAATATATGTAATTGTAGAGGAAAACTGAAATTCAGTTCTGAGGAAATGTCTACTTATTTGTTGCAGCCTTAATGACACATGTCTCCAAATGTATTGCAATTAAGATTAAAGCAAAAATGGTAATTGGCCATTAAACATGTTGCAAAAGAAAGTAAACCAGTGAGAAAGGCAACTCAGCAGAAAAAAAAATGCTTAAGTCTGTTGAAGAGCAGGAATAATAATGGAGTTTTTAGCATAGGACACTTTAAGGSGAATAGCTAATTACAAAACAGATAATAAGTAAGAAATTTAAATGCTCATGAAGGCAAGGGATAATGGAGCAATTAGTTTTTCAGTGCTCATAGGCCAAATCTCAGTCTTTCCTGTGCCAAGACCTCTGCAAAAATGCAGTATTGCAAGACCTGTGTCACTCTCTAGCATATCTCTGTGCTCTAGCAGACAGTAGCAGAAGAATATCTCCTRTTCCTATATGTTTTTGTCACTCTCTTGACACTAAGCAGCCAAATGAAATCTTATTGAAGTGAAAAATGAAATTGGTGCAGAGAATTATGTATGGTACTTTGTATTACATAGGCGTTTTTTTATGATTAGAGAAGCACAGAGTGGCCGTGTTTACGATGCATGATCTAAAAAGTATGTATTGGCTCTAAGCAATAAACCAAGGCTGGTGTAGTTGATCTAAAAGGCTATCTGATGCCAAAGTTGGAATCTGTATGGACTGGGACTTGCTCTTAACCTAGGTATTAAGTCAACGCAGAACTTTTTTGGATTTTTTTTCTGGTATTTCCATAATCTTGGAATTACTTCTAAAAATTGCCATGTAGGTGAACAAAGTCAGGTGATTTTGTCTCCAAAATTAAAGAATTCTCAGAATAATTCTGTTTCCTAACCAAGTCTAGTGTCAATTTGAATACATGTAAGTGTTTAGATATCTGAGACATCCACAAGGATCTGGGAGGTATGACAAGATCTGCAGGAAACCCAAGGTGGTCCAGAGCAGCACTGAGAACTCAGAGGCGTCTCAAAAGCTTCTAGTTGCTTAACTGTATCCATAGAAATTCACTGAAGCATATAATGTACTTTCAGCTCTACTTTCAATTTGCACCTTCACCTTGGGACACATCTTGATCCACAAGAAATATTTTCTAAGCMTTTATAGCTCTGAGTACTCTGGGAATATTGCATGTGTAAATCCAGTCACCTGTAGCAGATAAGGGGGTATGAATCTCACTAGTTATTCTGTGAGAACAGTGGAGAAATACCTTGGCCGCATGGAGCGGATTTAAGTTACATAGATGATAATAAGGTATATTCTTTGAGAATGAGAAGTTCTATATACGTGTTCTTCAAAGAGTTTTACAGTAAGTATGAGCAAATCATAATTTTTCAAAGGCTTAGAGCATGGTTGYTTTTTTCCTGGCTCTCCTCCAAATTATGAGGGTATTGGAGTTGTTCTATGAAAAGTTTGTGGGGTTCTTTTGGAGGGAGGTTGGCTGATGAAACAAATGTTTGAAGTTTTATTTTTATAAATATTTATAAAGGTATTTTTGGTGCAAGGATATCTGACAACACAAATCAAAATAATGAAGTAATAATCTTGGTAACACCGACTATAAAAAATGACAGGTCAAATGCTTGTAATCTGACAAATTTTAAGAAAATGAAAAACAGGATCTTGAAATGGAGGAGGGTGTGGTAACCTGAACTATACTATACAGCCATTACTATATCTGTGGATGGTATCAACATTTCCCAAATAATGAAGAAAAATGAGTTTTATAATAGCTTTCTGTAAGTTTTGTATGTATATCAGTAATTTCTGTTGAATTCTGGTTCAATAAACAATGATAAGACACAACAAAGCAAAGAAAAGCATTTTCTTATTCTTTAACAGGAAATAAATTTCTAGTAATTGTTTTCCTTAGTAGCATTCTTCTTTTCTTTTTTGAGAGAATGAAGTATGCTTTTATGTTGAAATGTAAAAAGCACAGATATGGAAATAGACTTCTGTTTCCATTGTTCTGTAGTTATAAACCTGTGTGATCTTAAAAGAAAAAAAATGCAACTAAATAATATCTTCAACTTCTTGTTTTGTCTATTTTTACAGAAATTTATACAGGTATGAAGCAATAATATATGCATCTCTGTTTGTGTGGTTTTCATTCTAAGTTTGTGATGTGGGTCTTTCTCATGCTCTGATCCAGCGTTGTTGCATGGCCTGTGTTATCATATACAATTAAGGATTTTTTTTTACTTGAAAAGTGTTGTGTTTACTTGAAAAGTATTGCTTTTCAAACATTTTTTCTTTTTTTTAAAAAAAAAAGCTAGAGATTTTCAATTTGTATGGATTTCAGAGAAAATGCCGTTTCATAGAATGTATATAGAATTACATAGCTGTTTTCACAGAAAGTAGAATTTGCATTCCAAGGAAAATAAAGTGTTTGCTATGAATTTGAACAGAAAGAAAAGGCTTGTTTTATTTTTAAATTGGTAGAGTAATACTTCACTTATTTTCAAGTAATATCAATATATGCATGCATCTCCAGCTATCTATTTCTTTCTATTCACTTCCAGTACTTCAGCTTTTAATTTACATGTACTATCCTTTAATTATCACAGTTTTGGAGGTGTTTGTTTTGTTTTGTTTTGTTTTGTTTTGTTTTTAATAGAATCTAAAACTAAAATAATGGTAAGCTTAACAATACACCAGAACTTTTTCAAGATTACAAAAARWTTTGAATATTTAATAAACACAATTAAATATTCAGAGTTTTAGAGCTGTAAGGACTCCAAATCTTAAGCACATAACTTATTGCTTATTAGTGTTCCCAGGCTTTGTCATTATATTATGATATGTTTATGAAAGCTTTTGTGAGGGAAGCTGGGGCTAATCGTTTTTAAAATAAAATAATATTAAAATAGTTGTATCAGCTAGCTTCAAAAACACGCTTTGGAAAAATAGATGGAGGCTTGTGGGAGTTATTTATTTTTATTTTTGTATATAGTTTTATAGTTCCTTAGTATACTGATTTATCTGCCACAACAAAACACATTTGTACTTTTCTTTAATGGCATTTAATTTACTTAGATTTGTCCTGGAAGATGCAGTGGTTACTAACTTTAATGTTAGAAATGTCTTTTAGCTCTACTGTTATGAGGTCAGTTATAGAAAAAATGAAAATGCTGCTGCAGAAAAATTTATAACATTAAATGAAAATAATTGGCAAATGTGGAAAATATATAAGAAAAATATGTTTATTATTAAAGATTTACATTAGTCGTTAGTTTTTACTGTATACATAAAATTAGTTTAGTGCCATTTTGGAAAAAAAAAAAAAAAATTACATTAGTCGTTAGTTTTTACTGTATACATAAAATTAGTTTAGTGCCATTTTGGAAAAAAAAAAAAAAAAAAAAAAAAGGAAAGAAAAAGGTCTGCCTAAGGGTTCTAAGCCTCAGGATTATAAACCAAATAGTGTAAATTTAAATAAAAACATCCCTGAGTGAGTATGAACTCTTGATTTTTTTATATATTTATACAATTCCTATAAAACTGATCTATATTTCTTGCATTTTGCTGAAAAATAAAGGGATAGCTTTCCTGCCCGTTCTTTCTCTATTGACATCCCTTAACCTGGTATAATTCATAGAAGCAAAATGCTGTTAAGTTCACTCATATGCTATACATCTGTTTCAGTTCAGRTACAAGTGGAAGTACAGAAGAAAGATGATAGTTTGACAAATTTATCATGAAGTAACAGTACAACCATTCTTTCTTTTGATTAAACCTATTATTATACTTAATGATGTGATAGTGCTTGTAACATTCTAAATTTAAAGGACATATTGCCATTCCAAAGCAGAAAAAAACGCAGTCTGAACTTAGGAAAATACTACATTGTCAGTAGCTCATTAAAATGGTAGCTTCATAAAAAATTAGAAAATGAGTGCTGGATATTTTCCAGGTAATATTATATAATTACTACCAACTATTATATTAGCCAAATGTTAGTTGTACCTACCCAACATTACTTACATAAAATAATAATAYAATATTTGATAATAAAATATTAGATATGCCTACAATATTGTTCACTTCAATAAATAACCTTTCAGACTGCTGAATACCTAACTCCTTGGTCAACAAGCTAAATTAACACAACTAARACACTGTCTCCCAGCATGGTGAAGGACAGTTAACCGATACAAACACCAGACCAAGAAAACTCACAGAGGAAAGGTCAAAGAAGACAATAAAATCTTTGCAGCAGAATCAGCCACTCCTGGTCCCTCCTTGAGGACAGTCCATGATTTCTTATGCATTGGGTCTTGTCTAATCAAGTGTCAAGAGGAATCCAATAATTCAGGCTCTTGTAGATGTTTCCCATAAAGGGCCATCCTCCTGACACAATGTTAACAGAAAAGACTGTACATAGGGCAATATCCAGATGGCAATTTCCCCAACTATCTCTGACTACTGCTACATTTGCCAAAGTCCAGCATCAGCTCGTTGGTGTGTATAGTTGTATGGCTGCGAACAAGTGACTTGGAACATCCTGTCTTCTTGGGTCCAAGTCTTTTAAAATAGCTTCTCATTTGTTCCACAAGAGTTGTGTAGAGCAGCTACATTAAGCTTAAGAGAGTTTGAGACACATGGTGGGGGGGGGAGCAAAGATGCAGTACAGTAGCCAAACTCAATTATTGCCTTGTGTCAGGAGGAACTACTTCCCTTGAAGTGCCTGTACAGCTCATCTTTGAGATACACTTGTGCTTGATCACTATATATGTGAGATGTACTCTGACTCCACTATGCCTGCCTGTGAGTGGAAACAAAAGTTTCTAAAGAAGTGGTGTCAAGGAAGCAGCCTTGCTAAGTCAACAGGCTCCACATGAAGAGAAAGTAGTATCTCTTTCCGTTCACATAGTCACTTTGTGCCTTTTGGGCATTTGGAAGGCAATCTTGAAGGCAGTTCACTGGCATTTTAGTAGACGTAGCAATTCCTGGAACACACAGCAATATAGGCATCTCTTCACAGACAAACTTTTAAGCTATTGTTGGTTGTTTCCTGTCTCCAGAATGACGCTGACCCCTCTTCCAGGTGCAACCCCCAGCACAGACTAGTGAGGGTAGCCACAATCCCCTTTACTGTCTTTTTGGTGAATCCGCACATAACTGCGCAACTGTGCCCAACTGATACAATGTATGATGGATATTGGAAATGATCAGTGAGGTTTGTGTTGTGCCAAAAGGAGAGGCAATATGTGAAGAGTAAGGGAAGCTAGTTCATTACAATTGCAAATCAGACAATACCAGAGCAACTCATAGGCAWGGAAGGGCAAACAGCCTTGCCACAAATTCCTCTATTCCAACAGAAAGAGCTTGAGCACAGCTGTGTAAGAAGCATAGAGATAGAAAATTATTAGATCAAGGAAATTAGAGATTTAGAATATAAACCATGTGAATCTGACCACATCTTTAAATCTTTTTAATCATTAAAATCAGTTTCTCAAAGTCAGGAGGATTCTGCCTTTAGAAAATAAAAGCATTTATTTCCTAGTGGAGGCAAATACTCATAATTGTCTCTTCTAAACATCAGTACCTGTTTTAGTTGGCACTTAGAGCAAAAGGTTCGATATCACTTTGTTCATATTCATGGTATCCAGAACCTTGGAGGGTCTTCTTCTTCTTCTTCTT
>NW_028186340.1:1299291-1341250 GCF_003343005.1 Rhea americana
TTTTCTTTTCTTTTCTTTTCTTTTCTTTTCTTTTCTTTTCTTTTCTTTTCTTTTTTCTTTCTTTTTTTTTCTTTTCTTTTTTCTTTCTTTTTTTTTTCTGTGATTCAGGAGATCTTCCTGGACCAGATTTATTCACATATATTCAAAATTCAAGAGAGAAAATTCTTCATTGCTTAATGAGAATCAGTAAGCCAGCTGGGTCTCTTCAGATTGTACATGCTTATCTGTAAGCCAATGCTACCACAGGAGACCTAGGCCAAGTCCTCTATCCTTGGTGCTGTTATTTGGAAGGCAGTTTTTCTGCATCTTGCCTCAACAACTTCAATTGACTTCTTGTCAATTGCCAGTACATCAACAATCTTCCATAGTATCTGCAGCAGTTTGTCCACTGTTCAAAAGAGCTGCTGATGTAACCATCTTCAAATCTGGGTATTGACCTACTAGACCCATTTTTGTTTGCATCAAATTTATACTACTGGTGAACTTTAAGCCAGGCTACTGAAACCCSCTAATGACATCATTGTCATAAGGTTACTGGAGCTTTATCCCAAAATCAGAATCAAAGATCAGCACCACAGTTTCCACAGCAGTAGCTAGTAGAACACTCACTTCAAAATCTCCCTGTGCAGCCACCTCCTCTGACTCCACTCTGGCTGCTTAAGCATGGCTGCTGCTGGCTGGTTCTCACCTTTGGTCCAAACCTYCACATGGACCACTTGGCAATGATGTCACCTATTCTGTCTGCAGAGCCTTCTGTTCTCATGAGTGTTTATTTATCACTACTAGAGTACTTAATATTATTTAGGAAATTGCCATCCAAGTGATGTTATTGTTTCTCTGGAACCAGCCACAAATAGTTTATTTTCACTATATTGTCATAATCATGCCAGCAGTTTGCAATGTGATATATTTTTCATTGATTCAGTCTATCTTTCTATTGCAAAATGCTGACTTTGAGAGCTGTTGTCAGATTTAATTCCTTAAAATGTTAGCAGAAAATGGCTTTTCTTATTAAATTATTTCCCCAAAAGAATAACAACATCAAAGAATGCCATTTTTGATTGTGAAAGAATTCCATAGTACACATCAAAATATTTCATGTACAGATTTATGCTGAGCAAATAAAAACAAAAACTAAATAGTCAATAGTTTCTCATAAGGGAATAAAAACTTATCTCAGATAATTTACTTTCTATGTTATTTTTATAAATTGATGCTTTTGACTGTTAATAATGCCCTAAACAAATCAAAGTGTTTTCAGCAAGAGACTATCTATTTCCAGTGCTCATTTACGATATTTAGGGAATCTATTGTAGAACTATTACAAAGAAATGTAGTAGAAAAGAGACCTAAGTAACATTAGAAGAGTGGCATTGCTTATTATACAATATGTACAATACATTACAAAAAAATAAGGAATTTCCAAATAAATGATTCATTTGTGGGTACATTTTGCATCTTAATAGAGAGACATAATATTTAATCCAATACATTGTGCCACTGAAAAAAGATACCCTTCAGTTGACTCTGTAACTTAACAGTTTCTGCATATTCTACTGGCTTCCRTTGGATTTTATTCTAATGGAGAAGCTCTTAATTGGCTAATAGTTCCTCCAAAGTAAAGACAATCAATTGTTATAATCAACAAAATACAGCTAAGAAATCAAATAATAGAAAACGTTAAACTAGCCAAACTGAATTAAGTACAGTTGGAAAAATGTGTTGAATTTATTAATTCTTTAATGAACTTGTGTTTGACTCCTTTTCACATTTGATCTGTTCCACATTCTTTCTTCCTCTTTTTTTGTCAGCTCACTATGTGTAGTGAATATTATTTTTCTACGCTGTGATGACTAAATCCTGTCTACAAACCCTGATATGAGAGAAGACAGTTTATAAACTACTTCCCTGGCAGAGTATCTTTTTCCAGCCGTAGTCAGAGACTTATTATTACAGAAATTTACCAGATCAAGTAAGATCAAGACATATTCAAACTAATCATCTACAATTAAACATCTTATATTTATATATTTTCACAAAAATTGTCTAACATATGTTTTACAATAAAAAAGTTTTCTATTTACTTAATTTACTTTAATAAAGAAAACAGTTTTTCATCTACAACTTTTGTTGCTTAATTTATCTGAATAGCTTTAATCATATATTTACAGTTTGATTAAAAAAATGTAGATATGAGAGCAACAGAAACATGTAGTAATATATAACCATCACTACCTGTTACATCACAACTACAATTGCTTTGTGGATATGTGCTTTTCTAAAAACTCTTATTTTAAAATTGGACAATATTGTTTTCTCATTTTCTTGCCATTTGTTTTGATTAGCCTAATAATAAATTCTTTAATAATGAAAATATTTCAAAAATATACTAAAAATAATATAAACACTTGTGCTCCTCTGAATGAGGGAAGAATCTTTWATATTATTAATTTTCAGTACAAATGAGTGTTTAAAAAAGGCTTGATTCTGGACAAGAGAGTGAGCGTGTGAGTGACAATCTTATTTTTTCTGGTCTTATTGTCTTCCTAACTTTTCATTTTGAATATAAATGAAAACTTTCTCACTTCAATAGCAGAAAAAGGGATTTTCCATACAGTGACATGCAGGAAAGCTAAGTGAGAGGAGAAAAAGCTTGAATTTCTGATTAAAGAAAGGTGAACGTATCTTGAAAGAAGGCACTGAAAAAAAATGTTTAAAATACTACTAGCAATTAATACTGTCATGTGGTTTGGCCTCATTTGGCCAATAATATTCCTATTAACTCAGCTCACCAACTTTATGACCAGATATTAATTTTTCCATTTTTCATAAATGTCAGGATAATGTAAGTACATTGGCTATAATAGCTTCAAAAACASAAAGGAAGAGCAGAAATTATCACAGAATCACAGAATGGGTAAGATTGGAAGGGACCTCTGGAGAGCATCTAGTCCAACCTCCCAGCTCAAGCAGGKTCACCTAGAGCACATTGCATAGGATCGCATCCAGGCAGGTCTTGAAGATCTCCAGAGAAGGAGACTCCACMACCTCTCTGGGCAACCTGGGCCAGGGCTCTGTCACTCTCACAGGGAAGAAATTCCCCCTCACGCTCAGGAGGAACTTCCTGTGCTTCAATTTCTGCCCACTTACTCTTGTCCTGTCATATGGGACATCTGAAAAGAGTTTGTCCCTGTCCCCTTGACACCCTCCCTTCAGGTACTTGTACACATTGAGAAGATCCCCCCTCAGTCTTCTCTTCCCCATGCTAAACAGGCCCAGTTCTCACAGTCGTTCCTCATAGGGCAGGTGCTCCAGCCCTCTGATCATCTTTGCAGCCCTATGCTGGGCTCTCTCCAGTAGCTCCATGTCTCTCTTGTCCTGAGGAGCCCAGAACTGGACACAGGACTCGAGATGAGGCCTCGCCAGGGCTGAGKAGAGGGGCAGGATCACCTCCCTCGACCTGCTGGCAACACTCTTCCTAATGCACCCCAGGAGACCATTGACCTTCTTGGCCACAAGGGGACGTTGCTGGCTCATGGTCAATTTGTTGTCCACCAGCACTCCCAGGTCCTTCTCTGCAGAGCTGCTTTCTAGTACATCAGCCCTCAGCTTGTACTGGTGCATGGAGTGAAAAGAATTGTCTGCAGKAAAACATCATCAGGGAAGCTGTCACACTTGGACAAAGTTGTGCMACTGGGGGTGCAACATAGCAGTCAGAAGGAATAAAAAGTCCATATGCACTTCAGGACTACTGTCTCATTAGAGTGATGGGGTACATAGTTGTGAAGTGATACCAGCTCTCTGGAAAGATATGCAGGGAAGATGGGGAGACAGGGTTAAACATCGTGCAATGTAGTGGCTTGAATGAATGGCTTTTCTTATGAAAAAGGTGGTGGTGATCCACTGGTAGGATGCACAGTTCTATTATTATTACTGGACAAATATTTGTAAATAATATATCCTTGTAGGCTTTAGGACATATATCTTAACTGTTTCTTATTGCTTCGTTGTTCTGTAATTGTTCACCAAGCATCTGTTACGCTCTGGCCTAAAATGTGGTTGYATCTACTGCTGGGGAAAAGTATTACAGTAACGGAAAAGTGATGCATTGTGRCATGGCCTTTGCTTTATCTCTTGTAAATATGTATCCCCCTGCCCCAAACACTTGGCACACAAGAGGACAAGACAAATCTGTTTAGTAGAGAGTCTTCCATCAACCCAGAGGGAAAACAATTGCTGCATTACTGTATCATCAGATAGTTTCCCTTATTATTGTGAACCATGTGTTAAACTTGTTCATGTGGGTATGAACTCCACTTTAGGAATCAGCKGGATTGTCACCCATGTCAAGCTGTTGTGATATAAAGACGAAAACTTAAAGGCAAAATCTCTGTGTGCCATATGGCAGCATTTGCCATGCTGTTTCAATGAATTACAGAGCTGAGTTTGCCGACTGCCAGCAGCAGAATTGCCCTGGGTCAGAGACACCACCAGTCGCATAAAGATAGGGAATGACTTGTGCCATTCTTCTTTTCCCCTGCCAGAGTATCTGCTGTGGTCAGAAGTTTTTTTACTCAAATTCTATTCCTATCTGTTGTTTTTGCTGCTAGGGGCCTTAAGAGTTCAGCTCTTAAGACAATATCTTAATAGTAGAGAATCAGCTCACCAAAATCCAGCCAGCCCATGTTTTGTAGAATGTGTGTCTCATTATTGTGAAGAATATCTGCTATAGTCAGTGTGCTACTATGTGATTAACAGTTCCCATAAAAGGGRGAAAAGAAACTTATATGTGATAAGCCACCAACATTTTGTATGYAATGACAGTAAAGCAAAGGAACAGAGATGAAGTTTTAGTTGACTGAGGCTATTCAGTGTTTCCTTTCTTATTGCAGAGCCAAAATCATTTTACTGACAACATATCTCAGTAAGTCTGAAAGCACACCTTCCAAGTTAAAGTTAAATAACATTCTGTCTAATAAAGATCTTAATAGTAAATTTATCCACTGTATGTTTTTCATCCTTTCACCATATTCTACATTGTTTCAGGAATTCTAAGTTTTTAATCAAATTACTCTGGGGAACAGAAGCAGTTGTAGCTAGCTAAAGTCTTGTTCTTTTGAAATCATAATAAAATACTCAACTCCATAATAAAATATTCAGAATAAACCAACCACTTAACTAACCCAGTTTCCCTAAAAGTATATCCCCCAAACTATATGAATTTCCACTTCTGATAGTAATAGGTCTAATGCTGGTTGATTCTTTGTCAGGAATACTTGTCTAAAGTTTTGAGTCTGAAAAGAAATCGAAAATTCTCAGTACTATTACACAACTCAGATTTTTTTTTTCTTACTATCAACAGGAGAACTTATACAATCTTTTGGAAAAAAAATCCACTGAACATGTAATAGATGTCTGTTTTCAGTTAGACCTCTACGGCTAGCACATACACACATACCTACTAGAAAGTGGTGAAGGGAAGGTGAAGAATGGAGAGTTCATAGAAGACAACCAACTCATCTTTAACATGTACATTCTGCTACTTCTACTATCTACTACTTCTACTAGACTACAGAGTCTAAAGGCCTCAAAATTTCTTTCCTTTATTTGGTTTGCTAGAAAAGTATAATTACCCTGAATTTACAACCAGCAAGGAAAGACATTAGGGGCATATTCTTTAAGAGTATTTGAGCATATCCTTCTCATTGATTCAGAGGACACAAGATCATTGAACCATGTCAAAAACACTGGCTTCAGTAAAGCTTTTTTAAGGGGTAACCCTTTTTGGCCTCCTTCTTCTGGGAAGGTAGTTAAAGAACATGGGTCGTCCTATCCCATCTGACCATCCTAGTGCTATCTGGCTTAGCACCAAGCTCCTCCTCTCCTGTTCCTTTTTGAGTCTGCAGAGTATCCCGCATGCAGCATGGCAACAGCAGCATGGTAGCTGCACCCTCCTGCAGTTTCCCTGGGAGGGAGCTGAGCCAGGCTGAGCAGATCTGGCATCCAGGGCTGCCAGCTTCCTGCCCAGTGTGTGATATTACATTGTTATGGGCAACAGGAAACATGTCTTACAGGTGCTGCCAAGAATTTATTGTTAGTTCAGTTAATGTTTTAACAGTCTGATAGTCCATGTTGTCTAATTAATACAGGAAAGCCTCATTAATAACAGTTAAAATTGTTGTAAAAACACCACTCCCTAGTACTGGCCCCTTTTCACTGCTGTCGTGCTCAGCTTTCCAATGCCCCATGTCCTGAGGTCCTCACTTCAAAGCTCAGCAGGAAGGCTGGGGGAGGGTTGCCGTGAGCAGTCAGCATCCTGAGGTCCTCACAGCGAGAGGGCTGGTCGTTGTGCCTCTTCCCCCTTTGCCACGGCTCTGCCGGGCTTTCCCTTCACCCCTCTCCCCCGCGCCAGCTGCTCAGTGCCCRGGGCTGCCCGCGGCAGGGTGTGATTTCCCGTGTAGGCACTTTATGTTGCCGTGTCTCCTTGCTTGTCACTGGTTTAGGTTAGACCCTGTCTAAGGAAGGTGAGGTTGCTGGAGCAGGAGATAAGCTGCTCCTGAAGGGAAGATCACCAGCATACGCTTCCCTGATTATCCCAAATAAGTATCACTGGACTCTAATCCATCGCATACTTGAGGCAAGGACTGTGAGATTTTCTATCATATGGCTATTTTCATACACTGTGGAGACAGCCATTCATTATTAAAAATAAATTATTTCAGTAAGATAGTTTGTGTGCAGTCATTAATTGCAAGCTGAACATTAATATAACATAAGGTTCCTGGCATTTTATTCATGTTCACCATTCTGGGTTAATCTATAAGCAATCTTTTCTGTGACAACAGAATAGCAGGAAAAAGCTAGAGGAAGCTTTTAACTAAAATTCATTATTTTCTTAAAAGTCACTATACTTTTTAAGACATTTTAGAGGACAAGGGTAAACAGAAGAATTATAAAAGGTATTCAAATAACTAATTTGATTTTAAAATGTAAAGTCATTACATAAACAAGGCAGGTAGAAATAATAGCTTTTTATTTGTAAGTTTACAAAGCAAAGCATCTCTGCATGGCAATATTCACACATGTATTTCTGAGACACTGCAATTCAGTATTAACCAGAGATCTAAAGAAAATACAGCAGCTGCAGGGTTATGTTCATTAGTTAAACACTGACAGTTTTGCYGTTTTCCTTTTCAGGCTCAAACTGTGAGTTTAGGCCTTGTGAGGCCAGCAATCCCTGTGAGAATGGAGCTGTTTGCACAGAAGAAATGAATTTGGACATTTTTCCCCTYGGATTCCAGTGCCAGTGCGTGAAGGGCTTTGCAGGTCCACGCTGTGAGATCAATGTCAATGAGTGCAGTTCTAACCCCTGCCTCCACGGGTACTGCTATGACAGTGAGTTCAGCCTGGTTACTCACTTTAATGTGGAGTAGTCTTTCTGTTAAGCTTCTATAGCTACCGAGTTGCTCTGGGGAGAGCAGTGGATAATTTACTGAAATTTAGCTTGTCTGAAGCTCCACAGCCAGTGCCAGGAGGATTTTTTTTGCCAGAATGCCTCTACTCCTGGCACTGAGGTTTGTGTGTTCAGGGGGTCAGAATTGCAGCTAATGAGAAATTTTAATGAGATTTGTGCTGTCTCCTTTGATACCCAAATTAGCCAAACACCTCTTACATTGTGCATTTAATGAGAGAGAATATTCAGGTGCTGAAAAAGGAGCTCACAGAGCAGTGAGGCAGAATATATAATAATTGTAACAAGTCTAAATATTGTATTAAATAGCAAACTGATGTAAAATGGAGCATCTATTTACTGGTAAGCACCTTATAGCATGAACATGGTAACACCATGTAACTGCCACTTCCASTGATAGTGATACTTAATATTTCTATGCTAGGATTTAGAAGCAAACTGAATATGAATTACTCCACCATGTTCTGTCTAGATTGTCAGGGTAAGTGTAGTAGCACCAAGTATGTCTAGGGTACTCATTACAATGTTTTATGGGACCACACTACCTATCAGGTACTTTCTATACCTGGTAAATAAAAGTGTTAATTTTTCACAGAGTCTTAGCAAAGCTGGTTGGAAAGGAGGATGACCTCGGAGGTCACCTAATCAAACCTCCTGCGTGAAGCTAGACAAAATACAGTGTTAGAGCATGTCAGCCACGGCTTTCTCTAGTTGCACTTAGAAAGCCTCCACGAATGGAAAGAAATTTGATAGACCCTTTGGGACAGCCTAGTCCACTGCTGCTCTACTCCTACAGTGATTTTTTCCCCTCTTTTAGTATCCAGTCTGAATCTTCTGAGCTGCAATTTGTAGCCATTGCCCCTTATTATACCGTCTGGCACTGATGAGAAGAATTTGATTCTGTCATGTTTGTAACTGCCCTTCAAGTTGTTATTACATAGCCCTTTATCTAGCTAATACAAAACCAGCTCAGCTGATACAACTTCTTCGCCTAGATCATGGACTTTAAGCCCTGACAAAGCCTGKTAGTCTTCTGCTGGGTCCCTCTCCAGTTTCTCCAAGCCCCAGCCCYGGCTACAGCCACAGCCCTGGTCCTTCTGGGCAGGGGGTGACCCCCCAGCAGCCGCTCCAGTTTCTCCACATCCCTTTTAAAATAAGAATGATGACACATGAACTTCCCTGAAATTCAGAAATTTAAAAACAAATTCACAGAAGGTGAAATTAATTTCACTGACTTCAGATGAGATCTTAAAGATCTGACCCCAAATTACTAAAGAAATTATTGCCTAAAACTCTCTTGTTTGTAAAATAATCAGTTTAAATAAACTTTAGGAATTCTATGTGTTCATATATGGGAATAAGGTAAGCAGCTTCACATCTTGCCTAGTAAAGATTACTTCATAACAAGTTTGTAGATGTTTTTATTTACTGCATATTGGTTCAGAGATTTTTGAACCAGAATTTAGATAAGATRCAGTAAAGTTCTTCCTGCTAATAAAGTGCCAGATTTTTGGTGGATAGCTTGTCKTTGTGGAACCTCTGGACCTGGCCTCTATTACTTGGAGGTCTCAGTTTCTCTGCACAATGGGCAAAATCCTGACTGCAGAAACTGAGAATTCTGGGGAAGCTCAGAAACACTTAGCAGATGAAAAATGATGCTGCTATGAAGGACTTAAAGCATCTAATGAATGTAATAGCAGCTCTTCGCACAGACACAATGACAGAATGGATTCCATAGCAAATCTCAGAGATAATGAAGAATCCAGGGGCCTATTTGAGGATATAATAAATCSAGGCCCACAAGAACTGCAATTACTGCTGTCATTATACTCCTTATATGGATGTAGCAGTCTAAAGATTCTTCTCGCTTTAGATCATTAATGATGAAAAAGGGGTAGGATCCTTATCGTTAGCTGAAAATTAAAATGAAACATGGAAATACATCGTAAGTTGAGCTGCCAAGTTCAACTCAAGCAAGTTTTCCTTTAACATTGTGATRTAATAGGAGGCATTTCTTACCAAAAGAAACAGTCTTCAGTCCCTGTTGCATTTAAGGTCAATATTAAAGCTGAAATCTTATGTACCTTGTGTACAGTTTTGTGATGAAAAATTACTTAGTAGTTTATAAGRTCTGATCACTTTTTTCACAAGCTTGTAATGTGTCATTGATTTGTAATTCTTGTGTTAAGCTAATTGAATTGTTTAAGTAAAATGTAGTACAGCTAATCTGTCTTCATACTTGAGCTGTTTTGAGGTACTGACTTTCCTTTAGTTCATTTTTTTTAATGTCCACATATTCAGGTGAAGCCTATCCAAATCTTTTCTGAATATTAGTCATAACTGTTACTTAYTTAGTTTTACTATATTCAGTTTTTATACTAAAACAATATTAGTATTAAGGTACTGTGTCTGTTGCAGTTGTCGACGGCTTCTATTGCTTGTGCAACCCAGGATACGCAGGACTGAAATGTGACCAGGACATTGATGACTGCATAACCAATGCCTGTGAACACAATTCTACGTGCATTGATCTACATCTGGTTAGTAAAGAATGTTTTGTAATGAAAATGTTTACTTAGCTTTCTCTTCCGAAACCTAAAGCAATGCTATTGCAACTTCTGACCCCCTGCTTAATCCATATACTTGTCAAGAGTTTTATAATTAGGCTTTCCAGTCACTCGTTTTTATTTATAATGATGCAGACAGTGGGAGAAAGGAATTTTTATAATTTAAGAGCAGTTACTGAGTCAATATGGTTATTTGGGGAATTCCAAATGAGAGGAATATTCTCAATGAAGTGTGTTTATTGCCTCATTATAAGTGACAGTAGGACTCATTTAAACTGATGACACTGGCCTCAAAGGGGCTTAAAAAGTCTCTTACCCCAAGAAATGGCTTTACTTTAAGTACTTCAGTATCTATTTTTAAAATCTTTCAGCTATATTAGTTTCTGAAACTTGAAAAGTTAAAATGTAACTAGTTCCCTCTCAAAAATAAAAGCATTCTGTCAACTGATTCCTTCATGGGCAAAAGGAGAGGAAAGGCCATTCACAACATGTAAAACTCTAGCGCTGGAGGAGGCCTTGCTCTCTTCATAGTTACAGAAATGAATTATCTAAGTCAGGAACCAGTTTCTTTTCCATGTACTCCTAAGATTACATAGTATGAATATGGTCCTTAAGGAACCCTCAAAGTGTCAGAGAAATCAGGGGTGGCTAAAAAAGTTGGAATACTTTAAAATAATAAAAAAGTTACTGGGGGAGGGGGGGGAGCTGTTGTTTTGATTTTTTCTTCTAGTCTCTCCTGGAATGTTTGTGAGAAAATTAAACAAAAATGTTAAAGCAAGGAGCTGAATTCAGATAATAGTAAGATGCTTAAATGTAGGTGTCTGTATGTGACCTAAGCATCTAAACTGCCACTTAAGACACTAGAGTCCTGGCTGCAGTGGTCAAAACAGCCTAGGAGCAATGCAGCTGCCCATCGTGTACATATCCACTTTGGGTGAGCTCCACAGCTCCACAGGCACCACTAGYACTGAAGTTGCTGCATTAAGGGTCTACATTTCCAGCTGAATCCTATCCCCAAAGCCCTGGAGCTTTTTGAATATGTGTGGAGGGGGGTGGRGGTTTGTGTATTTTTGTTTATTGAAGTACATGCATAAAGAAATTACACTTATTTCAGTCAAATCCTAGTGGTAATCCAAAGCCRTTGCTATTTTCTAAACTTGAACAAAAGTTGTGTCTCATGAGAATTTTCTCAACTCTTCTATTCTAATTCCCAGAGTTGTTTCTTCTTTTCATAGTTAAGAATACTTTATGAATTGTAACTTTTTTAAAYTTTTTTTTGTTTGTTTGTTAATATGCTTAATGAATTAGTAAATGCGTTGGACAAAATGCAATGCTTGGTATGGAGACCACAGAGCCTGTGATACTTTCATACTTGGTTTTGAATGCATTTGCTCATACATGTATTTTTCTTTACAATATTTATATATTTATAACAAATATCTCAAACTCATACTGGACACACATTGCCTTCTTAAATTCAGTTAAGAGAGTATTCCATAAACAAACCTTACACTCACAAGTCATGTACTGTCATGCTATTATGAGACTTATGTTGCAGATGTAAATACTCCAAGTATTACTCCTAACTGCAGCTGATGCTCTGACACTGTTAAAATGGATATGCAAAAATTAAAACATAAATAATGCCCCTTCTCCAAAAAAGTAAGATATTAGAAATGTACAAAACTACAGATCCTCTGTAAAATAAGTATGTCCTTCCATCAAGAATGTCTGCTAAGCTTCACTGATGAGTTAATTAATCCTTTTTTTAATTTAGGCAAAATTAAACCTGATAAAGAATGAGAAATCACAGCAATGTTTAACACTGCTTTAGATTTTTCCTCATATGTCTTTMATGCTTTTGTTTTCTTCATTAACTTATGTTTATTCTTGTCCTGCAGTACCTATACATTTGTCATCTTCTCTGTCACAGCTGTTCTGTTTTAAATGGTCTGTGACACCACCAGCAAATCAGTGAGATAGCCACAGACTCACTGTTTCAGAGAAAGCCTGACATAAAAAAAAAATAAAAAATCTATCCTATGTGGATTCAGTGACTAACTACAGAAAATAAACACTGTAGAAACTTAATGGCAAGTCATTTTACACATCAGATTTGATCTTTATCGGACCTCAATGCCTTTGTCAAGGCAGTTCACCTATGCTGCCAACATGACAGTAAGCCTTCAAATGAAGCATTTATTTTGATATCAGTTAAAAAAGATCTTCTGTATTTTTTTCATTAAAAGTCTCTTTTTGGCATTTTTAATTTTTATTGTAATGTAATTTTGTGCTCAAAAAGGGGAAACCAAATTTAATGCACAATGTGCTCCAATGAGATGAAAATGAGAAGTCTTTCTGTGAACTTCTCATTTTCACCCTAGAAAAAGCTCTTAAACRCAATTGAACAGCTGGACTGCAGAATGGAACTTTTGTTAACATAGGGATTGCCAATTAATTTTTTCTGAGCCACATATGAGTCTACGAATATGACCGACAGTGACTTGTATGGCTGTCTAGTAGCTCTTGGATGACTAGACTTCCTGAATGAAGCAGAAGATTGCAGCCTTGTTAAGCCAGCATAGCTGCGCCATTCATCTGTGTACTTCCCCTAGCTTTATCTCCTCCCAYGGCCCAGTTGCCTAATGTAAGCTACTGCCTAGAGAGTCATAGTAAAGCCTGCAAAGTATACGTTGCAATTAGTATGTTTGAAAATCTTTCCCACTTGAAGATCTTTTGGCCAGTCTTACTAAYCACGCGGTCCCCTTCATTCTGATACAACTGAAGTTTCTAAATGACTCTAACATATGATACTCCATAATGGATTAGTCTTGCTTTGTGGTGGCAGATCATCAATAACCAAAATCCCAAGGCTCCTCTGTGCTAAAGATTCTCAGTTYCCACCCAAAAAGTATTCCCAGTGTTGATGCAAGTCTCACAGTAAGTAATAGCAAGAAGGATAAAAATAYTAAGTGTTTTGCTTGATTAACTATGGAGAGTAGAACAGCTTGAACACAACAGCTGTTTTCTCCAGATTCTGGTACTGGTGTGCTCTAAGACTGTATGCAAAATRTAGTGACAAATAGGTATAATTGAGGACTTAAACCCATTATGTCTCTGTTACTCAGATAAAATTTGAGCCATTCAGTATTTAAATAGTTCCCAACTGTGTTCATGCAGTGAAATGCCTGGGCATTATATTAACCACATGTGATGTTAAGGAAATAGTTGTAAGAAGTTTTAGCTGGTGACAGCATGACATACAAAATTAACACATGACTTTTAAAATATAAAATAGTTATCTTACCAACTTATTCATGTCCATTCATTTTAAACAAGGTGTGACAGATTATAAAGTGTTTCTCTATAGAACTGTCATGGAGGGAAAAGAAATCTTACCTATTGCAACTGGAACATCAGTAAGATAAGCCAGTTAAAGTAATCACTTTCTTCATCAGGTCTCCTAGGCCAGCGACCATTAAAAGCTGCTAATATATCTAGCATTATTAGCACAGATGCCTATTCAGGATATTCACAATCATCTGTCAGCCTAACCAGAATTGTCATCTTGTTTTGTAGTATGACTGTAGAAGACAAAAGATATTGAAAGAAGATTGATGCTGGGAAGGCTGGTCTAATATCAGCTGCCTTTTATAAATCAATTACCTCCCCCCCCACCAAAGTTTTTTTTAAAAATATTAAAGAACATCTCTGATTAAATCCTGTCTAAGTAAGTGGTTTTATTTTCATTGTAGTAAGAAAAATTAAGCTAGCACTTTGTAAAATAGTGTCAAGTTTTTGGTTTACATACATTTAAACATAATTCAATCGTTATAACAGAAGGAGAGAAGTATGGTAGTGGTTGAAAGGATGTAGTGCTGTCATTTCAAAAAAAAATGTGGTCATCACTAGTTGAGAAACAGAATGGTAGTGAAAACTTCTGCCTGCAGTGTATAAGGAATTAATGCAATTAAAACCGAAATAAACAGTAAAATCCTTGACTAAAACCTTGAAAATTGTAAATTAAAAAAAAATATTAGGGGATGTTAGCCTCTGGCTCAGCTTATCCTAATGCAGGTTTTACTCAGATTAATTTGCAAATCATTCTAAAAAATTAAAATAAAAAGTACTTTATAAAGCTGAAATGTTGTCCTTAATGACTTTTATAATATCCTATGAAGCATATACTGCATATAATATAAAACATTAGTTGAGCATATTGGTATTAAAAAATTGTTAAGAAGTAATAGTAGCTCCATAATAGCTCTGACTTCAGTTTTGCTTGCGCTGTTCTAGATGTCAAATACAAAGCAAATCCTGTCTCTTCAATATATAGTTATGCAGCAAATTGTAATAGATGTCTCCTCAGAACTTTGTTTCTGGAAGCTTTTATTTCTTTCTACTTACTACAGAGTAAATTAAAAAATATAAACTGTAAGTAAAGTCATAGTTAAATAATAGTACTTTCATTGCCATTTTATGCCTTTCTTTTGGCTAACTCTACCATTACTTGATTTAAAATAGAATTATCTCCGTCAAAGAAAAATTGAATGTTATGGAACTGAACTTTCCAATTCAATAACAGAAAAGATTATCAATTTGATCCTAAAGAAGCAATAATTTTTTTGTTCAATTCCTGTTTTTAAAATGGTGGGAAAAAAAGACTGTTAACAAGTTGAAATTCAGTAATTATTATTTAGGAATTTATATTTTGGGTTGTAGGGAAGGCTTATATGAGGCAGAGGGAGACAGTAAAATAAAAAAAAAAAAATCAGACGAAATATCTAGAGTTAATAGACAGGCAGTTTATCCAGTGTTTCATATTCAAGAGCAAAACCCATAAGAAGTCTAGCTCAACACTTGAACTGTGAAGGAAGGATTAACTGGAAGGAACTCTGGCATTGAGAACCAGCAGTAGTTCTGTATATAGTATAAATATTCATATTCAGTAAAAAGCAGTAGTTCAGTAATTTATTAACAGTGTATGTTAGCCAAAAATAAATTAGTCAGCTCTTTGGACTAATGTATGATAATTTCCTAAATCTGTCATCCACCCTTTATTTCCATCTAAAATAGAACCTCTTGAACTTTCTGCTAACTAGTGGGAATAAAAAAAATATAATCTCCAAAATTTATAATTTAATTTAGAATATCCAGAGATGCTCAAGGTATAATTAAGTAACTGAGCCTCAGGAGCCTCTGCCCTCTAGCTGATATTAGCAGGTGGTCTGACATTTCAAATGTGATAGAGACCAAATAGGCCTGAGTCAATGAAAACTTCCCAGATTTCTTTGAGACTGGAAATTCTCTAAGGCCTCAATAAAGCAAACAAGTTCTTCCACTGAAATTGGTCTGAAACAACACCTCTGCTTAACTAAAGGTCAGATCACGCACCGTGAATGGCATACAATATATAACAGGWAAGAAGCCCTTAGCAGTTTTCCAGGTCACATAAATTCCGAGTTGTACGTGACTTTAAGTGTATGCATTGACTTACCTGAGAGAATCCATGTGCTGAGATTATGAATGTGCTGTAACAATTTGACAAATCAAGTCCAGATTATTGATTTTACATCCCAGAAAAGAGCTATACAGCAGCTGGAGTTCACTTAAGAAGCTAGCAACTACAGTGCTACCGAACTACTACTGCTGATAAAACTCACTGTGCTCTCCCGAAAATTTGACTTGCCATGTCTGATACATTTCATCTTCCACCTATATTCAGTTTGAAAAAATGACTGGTGTCTTCATACTCCTTCAATAAAAGTTTTTTTTTTTTTTTTTAAAAAAAAAAAAAAAAAAAAAAAAGAGAGAGAGAGCGAGAGAGAGAACTTCCTGCTCTTGCCTTGTACGACACAGCTAGAGGATTCAGCAGAACACAGATTGGAAACTTGGTCACTGCAGATTTTTTCTTTTGTGCTGTAGTAAGTCCAGCTGAATCAAATACATACGAATGTACAAAATTAACTATTGACTTACTGACTTAGGATAATGTTCTTAATACAGATTCATGGAATTATACATAACTTGAGAAAGGKAACATGATGTCTTCTGTCTTAGTCATCTAACTGAAAGTTTAGCTCAGCAAACAATCAAGAGAAAAATAGACACTGTTAAAGATATAAATGATCAACTGTTCCTAAAATTTCCATTTAACTCATTTCAGTTTCTAAATGTTTAAATTTGTTTTCTTTTCTTTTTTTCTTTTCTTTTTTCTTTTTTCTTTNAGAATTTGGATGGAAATGAAAATTAACTATTAGCCTTAACCAACAATGACACAAAACATCCTAGGCTTGTGAGATTTCTCCGATTTTATTTTTTATAAACTGAATCTCAACAAATTTACAGAGCTGAGCAGAACTATTACAAAGTGGAGGAAGAGAGAGATTAAGGGGCATTTAAAGATGGGGTTTCCAATRAGACTTGCAAACAGATGGCAAGTCAGTATGATAAAGACACAAAAAGGTGGTCCCAGATGACACGTGAGCTCCAGGTTCCATCAGCAGTGTGAAGGCTGGGCAAAGAAACCAYGCGGCAGCAGGGAAAGAAGTGGAGAACTTCACAGCACAAGGCACAGGCTGCAGAACCAAGGCCTCTTTGTGGAAAGCACAAAGCTTTAGAGAGCTGAAAGACACAAAACAGTATAGGTCCACGAGGAAAATATTGTGAAATAAGTTAGATGGGAAATTTACAGATTATCATTCAGTCTGTGATAATTGCCCCCAAACATGTCTTTACCATACAGCATGCAAGAATTAAGTTTATTTTTCAGTARATGGCAGATATGCTAATCCATGTACTGTGGAATAAATCTGAGTATGAGGACAATTGCTGAAAAGGAGCTCACACAGTCTAATTTCACTCCCTACCTTCTACTGTAGTAGGTCATTGTCCCTAAAATAAAGCCAGATGCTTCTAGGCATAAATTTCTAAGTTTCATCCAAATCCTGTTCTGAGAACAGCATTGCTCATTTTCTTCTGATCAATTTTTGTGACATTTGTAATGAAAGAAGCTAAGCATCTTGCAAATATGTATGCATACTGATATATTCTATTTTCTCATGTATCTATCAGGTAAACAAGCAGAATGATCCTCATTTGTTAGAAAGAGAACTCTCTGGCACTGAGAASTGTGGTACAAAGATATGTTCACGAGCACATATTTTGAGGCACTCAGAAGTCAGTATTCCAAAATTTGCTTTGTTCAGAACTTTTTATTTGAAAACCCAGCTCCTATTGTCTGCAGTTGTGGGTKCTGAGTGCTCTGCAGCTCTGAACATCATACCTCACGCTGAAGTTCRGAAGATAAAAAATAAGGAATTAATTTCCACCTATAAAAAGTTAATTGCTGAACTAAATCAACTTCACCTGAAGTATGATTAATTTTATTTTCTTTAGGACAACATTCAACTAAAACCATAAAACTCTTTTTTATTCTCATTTCTTCTAAATATATATGAAAAGGAACAGACATATGTCCCTCTCTAGAGCAGACCAGTTCCCTCATGCTGTTTTATGCAATGAATGAAGGGATAGAAATTATTTAATCTACGTAAGTGACTCTTTCACAGTATTCAGATGAACAAGAGAGAAATCTAATGCTTCATAAGAAACCTTCATTCTGGCATGTATTTCCTTCATTTCCCAATTTTTGAGAATGTTTGTTTTTGCAACTTTAGCATTGTTCTTTTAGCATATATTTTTATGTAAAATAAATATCATGCATCTAAATCATTACATGGATGTTTTTTGATGAGCAAGCCATTTTCTGTCATTACATAGTAGATGTTTTTCACTCTTAAATGTGGACAGACACTACAGATATTCACAGTAGTTTTTGAAAACCATTCAGCCCTGGCCTTGCTCTCTTCCCACTATAACTGACAGAAAAATTGTTGTTGGCTTCAGAGCTCCAAGAGCCAAATATATTCTAATTCCAGTGTCAGCCACTTAACATCTATTACCCCAAGCCAAGCAAACTGTTTATCTTCCTTACGCAAAAGGAACCTGTCCAGAATATTATCCATAGACTTTAAAGCAGGACCTTCTTCACAAGTACAGTATTAAAGGAGAAGAAAATCTAAAACATAAAATATCTCTRACCCTAGGTTTGTTCTTCCCTTTATCTGCCTCCCACAAAAGATTCCTATTTATTACAACAGATTCCATCTGTTTTCTCTTTTTGTGAAAGAAGAGATCTTACTCAAGGATACCAAGTTTTGGCTCTAAGCAAATTTGCCTACATTATCAAATTTTCTCCAAGAACAACATGAAGGGAAAAGTATCTGACCCTTAACTTAAGAGGCACTGCTGGGTGCTGCTATAGTAAATTGATAATCAAACATCAAACAAAATCAAGTGTTCTCACAATCCTTCCCTGGCAATATGAATTGTTGATCTTATATTGTCAGCTGTGCCAATTATTRTACCATGGTCAGCAGGAAGTTTGCTATTTTGGCATCCTGAAAGCAGAAAGCAGTTGATCATTCTCTTTCTGAAGCTTAAGAACCCTATTAGCCTTATCAATACCTTGGTGCCCTTAGGCTACTTGTCTGATGATCCTTTGATCATCTTCTCTGAGTCACTGTTTCAGAAATCGTATCAAGGCTTTAAACCTTGTGTTGTCCATTTTCAGTACAGGATTGGTTCAAGATARAAACTTTTATAGTCAAAGTTTAATATACTAAAGCAAAGAATTGAAGTGTTAGAAAAAAAGAACAGCAAGRTATTTTTCAAATTCCAAAAGATTGGTTTAGATTGGCAAGGCAAATGCAGATGTTTGCAGAACAAATTAAAACARTCTGATACTTGTGTTTCAATAATAGAATAGAATTCACAATAAAAATGCATACATATATACAGTTATATATGAAGAATATTTATACATGAAAATAGTTAAATATGCAAAGTARTTATATAAACTGTACTATAATATTTGAGTGTATATTTGAGGGAATATAAATTTGCATAGGGCTGAATTGTGGTAACAATATTCCTATTTGCAAGTGCCTTGATTTTAGGAATACTCCCATTGACTTCAGCAGGTTTCCATATGAAGCAAGAACTTACATTATTTCTCAGACACTGAGAAAACCTAAGCCTTGTGTTGTTACATTGGACAGCTATGCCATAGAAACAAATTCAGCCTGAAGCTGCAATCAAAGATCCATCTATGCTACATTCTTATTTCACTTCAAGCAGTTTTGTTAGCCCCGCAGTATTTTCATTATGAAAACAAATTCTACATAGGTGAAACAAACCACTACTGGAAGGATTTTGCTCTTTTATTTAAAGGAAATGAAATAGTTTTGTACCTGATTCAAACTGTTTGCATTTCCAGAGAAAGTTTGAATGTTACCTTTGCACAACCAAATGTAGACTAGACTATATTGAGAGCTGCTAAAAAGAATACAGTATATCTACCTTAACAAAATGAATTCAAAAGTAATAAAGAATAGCTTGCGTTTTGTATAACAGAATATGAAATATTTCATGTGAAATATGTAGAACTCATAWAACTGTCTACTTATCTTTGTTGTCCCCTGACTAGCATGTCATATGCTAATTTTAGTAATCAAGACACTATTTTTCTCCCCAGGACCTATATAAAAAAGAGTATTTCAAGGCTGCCTGATAAACAAACATTGTTATCAGATCAGATAAGATCTTTTTCTCTAGAAATGAAAAAAATGCCTATACATTTCACCTGATTCAACAGTGGCAAATGCAGTAACTTTTTTATTAAGAAAGACACTTTGCTGAATCCAGTTGTGCAGAATTGGCACAGACTGTCCATTCATTATATGAATGCATACTAAACTAGAAAGCCCTTGAGGGGTTCAGTGTTGACTTCCAAGTAGATTAAATGCTCTCAGTGCTACATACTGCTGCGGTTTCACTCAGACTAGCCACTCAAATGCTGGCTCCCTTTTGTTATAAAAAGCTATGTCACCAGGCATATTTCTTATAGGTTCAGACTCTGTAAGTTGTCCATCACTTCTGACTGAAAGAATCCAAAGCTGGTCATGCTTCAGACACAAAGTAAAAGGTGCGCATTTTGCGTGGAGGGCTAAAGGCGAGTGAAGGTTTGAAGAGAGGTTAGTTTCACACATAGCTGATTATGTTAGTATTACTGAGTTCATGTTGTAATAAAAAGATGTCAAGGTGCCTAGCATGTTGATTATATGGACATGAAGAAAAGAGTTTTATTATTATGTCAAAATTAATTGTTGTGGAATATTTCTCATAAATAAGAATTTTCACATGCACACTAAACTAATTCACACAAGTGTATTTCATCTATTAAAGTAGAAATTACTTTAGTTAGAAGTGAATTTCAAAGGTCTCAGGCTAAAGACAGTGTTTCTTGCTGAAAAGTTGTGATCAGAGGACAGATTTTGGAAATAAAGATGCTTGAATTGGCTTAACAGACTTCTGCAATGGCTTATTCAGCACTGGGCAAACTGTTTAATAATTCTCTGCTTTAATTTAACAGCGTGTAACAAATGCAAATCCTACTTGTTTACTTCTTTGGGAGGAATATCCTTCTTGCTCATGGTTATGAATTGCATTCATCAGTGATGGATCCAGCCTTAGCTAATTGAAGACTAACACAGTTCTCCTATACCAAATCTCTATGGATAAATGTGGACAGCTCTCCTGTCCACCTTTTTTTCACCTCTTTTTCTTTCTGTGCCAGTCTTACTGAAAGTATTCTTCTTTAAAACAAGTGATTTTTACTTGTTTCCTTCTCGTAAATTAAGAGTGAATATGAACAAAAAAACCCCAAATCCATTAAATTGTCTTGGAAATACAGGGTACATTTAAATCAGTGTTTTAGTTCATAATATAACTGCTCTTCTGAAAAAAATGTCCCAGCTGTACCCATATACCATGCTTAATTTGCTGTGGGGCAGTCTTGGATCTTGCAAACAACATTCCTCTTGGATGAAACTAAAACAGAAGATGGGGTCCACAGAAGCATATAATAGGCAACACCTACTGACTTTCAGTCCATGAGTTTAGCTAGCAGCTTTTCTAAACTAAAACCCTTGGCATCCATGTAGTGCATTTCATTCAAGAGATTTGTTGCTTTTTGCAGCATAAGTTGGTAGTGTAGACATAGCCATAGTCATTTAAAGTTTAATGAAAATATAGCACAATTCCTTCAGCATGGTTACATCATATTACATATTATTTGCTTTAAAATGTATATAATTTGCATAAATTGCATGCCACTGAGTTTTAAAGCTGCATGTTATGGTAGATGAAACAGGACAGAAAATTATATGCCAATACTTTTATTTTGCTACTGATGTTGCAGCAAACAAAATCATGTCAGCAGTCATGTTTAGCAATATTGTTTTACTCTATATGGGCACAGCATGTACCTTCAAATGTTCAAAATCACGCAGGAGTGAAGCCATGTGATTGTCTAAAAACTGTATGAGTCTTTGAAATTTATCTCATGTAGTTCATTTCTGCTAAAAGCTTGTTCTGAAAACAGCAGTGATTTCTCGAATAGTAATACAGCAAGTTGCTTGTGTCTTACGTCTCTGAAATTTTTCACTCAGCTGGACTGAAAGAAAAGATTCTATGGGTTCACAGGACTAGCAGTGGAACACATTCACTTTGATACCCTAAACAGTGGTTTTCTAATGTAGTAGATTCAGTGATGATTCTTTATTCTATAGCAAGCTGTGCA
This sequence comes from Rhea americana, assembly GCF_003343005.1. Classification (NCBI taxonomy): domain Eukaryota; kingdom Metazoa; phylum Chordata; class Aves; order Rheiformes; family Rheidae; genus Rhea; species Rhea americana. Next base: position 1,321,034 of record NW_028186340.1, read on the forward strand.
ATATGTTGAAAAAGAAATGGCATAAAATGCACTTGAACTTCATGACAGAAAAAAAAAAAGAGAAAATAACAGAAAAGTTAGGTGGAAGCCTTGAAATATTATCTTTTTGCTACACTGCAGTATCATATAGGAAAAATTATCAATATATAATAATGAAAAAATGAATCTCTTATTAAAATTAACTATTAGACACCATAAGCAAGTTCCCTCTAAAATCTATTCTGGCAAATATAGTCCCAAAATAAGGTATAGAAAACAAGATATCCCTTTAAATATTTTAAAATTAGCCAATATTTCACAATATTTTTGTTAGTAATTCATTTAAATTTGTCCCTTAGCCTATTTCTCAACTGATAATTGGTACACAGGGAACTAAAGAAAAGTCCTAATAATTTAACAAATTGTATGTACGCATTTGGTAATGAATTACATTGAGAGCAATCTGTTTTTTATTTCTGGATCTTATTTATCCTTTTTTTAGAGAGAACTTCTAAAACCAGAGTATGCTAAATATATGTCCTGTTTGTACTTACTTTTTATTATGTTTGRAAAATATAGAAACCTGAAATATGCTGAAGTATTACCCACATAAAGTCCTTTTCAAGAATAATTTCTATTTATTTATTCTTTTACTAAAGAACAGACTCTGATAGCACTAGGAAAATGTTAAATTCATTCAATGAGTAGTCACACTAACTGACTTTCGTGGGACCATATAGGAACTGTGAAAATAGAAAATTACATCCGAATTGTGTTCTATTGAAGTCAAAATTCTTGGCCAAAATTTCCTTCCCATGTGACTGTCATAGCCTTTTATTATTTCCACATTATTCTCCCTTTCCACTTCAAGCTCTGCCTTAATTTTTACTTTGGACCACCATTTAACTATTCAGATTTCAGTATGTATGCATGTTATTTGCAGCCCTATACAGAGAAACATTTGCACATACACCTAGTCAGAAACACTGGGTTAGCCAGAAGCTTTCTGAAGCAGTAATTATATGTAAGTTTGGTTTTTTGAGGCATGCTACTAAGACTTTAAAGATGATTAATAATAGCCATGTGCATCACCTGCCAAATCTGTTATAAAATATTAAAGCTTTTACAGAGTTCTCTACTAATATTTTGCATAGTTCTTGTGTGCATCTTTGTTTATGTTATGACAGGGAGTTGATATATTGCCTAAATGCCTTCTTATGGGTGTTTCAGTACAGCTTCAACACTAGTCAAAAATTCCCTGAAAGTCTGAATAAACCGTGTTTCCTCCCAGATTAATTCTGCCCCAGTCAGAAACCATACCCCTGGTATTTCAATCTAGCACTATTTTCCAGGTTCACATGTGTAGAAGTATGTGTCTATTTACAGGGGAAATAGATTATTTGAAATGAAAAGTTCACCCTCTTAATCTAAACTCAATGGCTTCTCCTATAATAGTGAACCAAACAATGTCAGAGTTCATTCCCTAACTCTGAGACCAAATGGTCTGGGACACCTTGTTGTTTAAGCTCTTTTAGCATCTGAAACAAAGTGCCTGTGTCTAAACTGTATCCTGGTCACTGTCAAATGTGTATACAGCTACTCAGTAATTGATTCCTGGTTCCATTTCTCCCAGTTTGTGTTTAGAGGCTCTTGGCATAGGAGGGTACCAGGCTGCTTCAGTTGTTCCTGAGAAGTACCTACCACATTCGGAGACACAGAATTACGAAGATGTATTAACTTTCCACACATGTGGTTTTCCTCATGATCACAAATGCTATCTTAYATTGAAAGTAACACATCTCTGAACAGTTAAGTTGATAAGATACCATTTTTCAATCAATACTGTAAAATACTGCTATATGCAAAAATATGTTTTTCACAACACAAAGGCAGGATGCTGAAAGGTGAGAATAACACCAAACACTTAGATCTTAAAGACTTTAGGATAAAATTGTTGATTTGAGATTTTAATCCATTTTCACCATTATGGGGGGAATTAAGTTCTACAAATGGCATGATTTACTAATTTAATGTAGTCAGTAGCTGGGAAAAGAACTTATGCCTGAAACTGATCCCAGAAAGCTGTCAAACAGCTTCACTCAATTCCCATTAAGAATAAAAAATTCATCTTACTTGTCCAGTTCACTATTTCATTCTCTTGYTTTTCCTGTTACTCCTAGAAAATTTTAAATTGCAAGTTTGTACTTTAAAATTATTTCTGTTAAGAATTCTTTTATCTTCAGTCCATAACTTGACTTTTAATTCTGTCTATAATTTATTACTTAAAAAACTGTGTATCACTGCTCTTTGTCTTTTGAGATCTTAGAAACAGTACCTCACTGAGATGACTAGTCATTCTGAATGTGAAAAGTAGACTTAAAATTCTTATTTAGCTCACCAGTGCTCCATATATAGTACTGAGTACTTCTGCTCTTACAATTTCTTGTCATCATTTGCTGAGTCACATCCTGTTTAGATGAGGTATCACCAATGAATGACAGAAATCCCACAGGAATAATTCAAATGTCTCCATTGTGTCAATCATAACTTAAGCAACTCTGGAAAAGTTATTTAATGCCTGCTGCTGGATCTTCCAGTCTCTTCCAGTCAAATGGTAAAACTGTTCGATATAAAGGTAAGATCTGAAGTCCCACTGTTTTTAAATTACCATATCCTAATAAACACATATAATGTATTTTAAAGAATAAATACTACCTCAAAAGGCCTAGGGGCTCAAGTAGTTTTCTCCACAATCCTGCCAGTGAGAGGGAAGGCCTTGAGGAGGAGYGTATGGATTCTGTTGGTCAACAGCTGTTTGCGCAGCTGGTGTCAGCAACAGAGAGTTGGCTTTTACAATGAAGGAGCTGTCTCCAAGGATCAAGGACTACTAAAAAGAGACAGGATCTACCTGACCAAGCTGGGCAAAACTATCTTTCCCTCAGCCTTGTTGACAGCTTTAAACAAGGAACATCAGGGGAGGGAGTTGATGACCCACATTCAAGTGAGAAAGTGGTGGACAAGCTGGCAAGCAAAGGATACAGAGTGATGTAGACAAAAGAAAGCTCAAAATCAGCAAAACAGAGCTGCAGGGAGCCTAGTCCAGCTTTATACACACAAATAAGTGCTGACAGGACAGCATGATGGGGGAAGCTTTCATACCTTTTCTCACAACTCAGAATGACTGGGTACCATATGAAGACGCAGCAGAAGAGACATACAAGAGGGATCAGAAGTCTGTGTGCAGTTGCAGGGCTATGAATCTCATTGGGATCACAAAGACATGGGATATCTGGCTTAACTGAAGTGCTGCAATGGATGGACACAGGCTCTTCAGGAAGGGTTGGCTGGAATAGTAAGGAAGGGAAGTTGCCCTTTATGTGAGAGAGCAGCAGGGATGCCCAGAGCACTGCCTGGCAGTGGATGATGAGCCAGTTTACAGGTCAGGACTAGCAGACAGACCAGTGGGGGCAACGTAGTGGTGCCTGTCTGACACAGACCACATGAAGAGGAAAAAGGAGCTGAGGCCATCTTAAGACAGCCAGAAGGAGCCTCATGTCTGCAGGCTCTGGTTTGAATAGGGAACTTTAACCACTCTGATCTGCTGCAGAGGCAATACAGCAGGGTAGCAGCAATCCAGGAGGTTTCTGAAGCACATTGATGATAGCTTCCTGAAAGAGGTGAGAGATCAAGAAGTCAATGAGTAGAGGTGTTTGTTCTGCTCAACTACATACTTAGAAGCAAAAAGGAACTGGTCAGATATGTGAAGGCTGTCAGCAGCCTACTGCTGAATGGGGCAGYGGACCCGGTGAAAAAGAACATGGAAAAAATTGAGATACTGAATGCCTTCTCTGCTGCCATCTTTTCTGGTAACACTTTCAGGACTCTCAGGCCTGTGAGATAGGTGACAAAGTGTGGAGCAAGGAAGACTGACCCTCAGTGGAGGAGGAACAGGTTARGGAACATTTAAACAAACTGAGCACAGACAGGTCCATGGACCATGATGGTATACACCCCTGAGTACTAAGGGAGTTGGTTGATGTCATTGCAAGGCAACTCTCAGTAATCGTTGAAAGGCATGRCAATTGAGGAAAATTCCTGAGTAGCTAGAAAATGGCAAAATGTCAGAAAATGCAATGGAGTGGAAAAATCCAGAAAATGAAAAGCCAGAAATGGAAAATGTCACTTCGATCTTTCAGAAAGGCAAGAAGGAGGACCCAGGGAAATACAGGCATTACAACCTTACCTCAATCACTGGAAAGTCTTTTTTTGCTCAAGTTTCATACCAGACCTGAACTAAGGTTATGACGACATCAGCAGCTAATGCAGACCAATAGAAGCAGATCTTCTGAGTGAAACAACCAGAGCAAAGGCCTAGYCGTACATAGCATACATGTTTTGGGGCAGAGGTCTGTTATTCTGAACTAGCTCTAGCCTAGACCTGCAGAGGAGATACTCTTTTGTGTCCTCTGAGATCACTGTGATGTGAAGTAAAGCACAGTAAGTGAGGACAATTGGGAAATTCATTTCACAAGCACACTCCTGATCTAAACTTAATCRCTAATGCAGCTGAACCCTACGGATGCTAAGAAACTTATGAACACATGATAGTTTTTAAGTTACCTTGGCCAATAGATTCATGAGGGTGACTTCTCGGATCAGCAGTTTGTGATCTCCGTCTGGACAACAGCTTGGAATTCTCTGGCTTTAAGTCTGCCCCTCATTAGTCAGCCTGGATACTCAAATTATATGTAAGTGTGCTGATTGCCTATAAATGTTCTCCATATGTTTGTCTGGTTTTCTGCCCACTAGAAAATCAGTGCCCCATTTAACAGAGTCAAACAGAATGTGCCAAATGATTGAAACAACTTAACTCTAACAGGTCCATAGCAATGCAACCCATAACCTTTCACATGAAGCAAACGTGAGCGACACTTAAGAACTCACACTTCGAAAAGAAAAAAAAAATGTTTCAAGCCCTAAAACACATCAGAGCAAGGAGAATAAATTTAGATAGTTCTTACTGAAAATCTGCTTATTGATGAAAGTATACCATGGAGCTGGATCAAATCATGAAGGAACCAATTACTTAGCACTGCACTGACAGATATAAAAGCAGAATGTGCATTTTCTTTTAAAGATGAATGACTATATATTTCAGGCAGCTTCACTGTGTGACAAGCTCAAACTATGTATCACTATCACATTTGTCTTGATGTGATTCCGTTAGTGWTATAAAATAGAAGCCTAGTAAGGAGGCACTGCCAGTTTCTTCTTTCTGGGAAAAGGTGCACAAAGACATTTTGTTTCCTGATACATCTGTTTCTTTATATATCAGATGCTGAATACTGTTCAAGAACCATGCTGTGCCGTTTTTACTCAAATACAATCACTGAGATATAAAATAAAGAGAAAAAAACTTTTGATGGAGGACTGTAAAAGTTTTCAACTGGTATGATTTCTTGCAGTTTATGACTTCATATATTACTCTGCCTTAGGAACATTACAAGTGTATGAGGCATGACAAACACTACTATACGTTTCTCTTGTTCGATGCACATTCTTGCTTTGTTATGCCTTAAATGTCCTCTGAAACAAGTATCTGCATTTATGGTCTTTGTAGAACACTTTTAGAATCTGCAGAAGTGTTACAGTGGGAATTTCTCACTTAAGTTTCATGTTATAAGGAGATATTTCTGATTTTCATTTTTGAAAACACTAACAGAATAAATAGTWCTTTTAAGTATCAGCAGAGAAACGTTAAAATGAATTTGTAGTATGTCCAGAGCCAAACAAAATTTCTCAGTTGATTTTTAAACTTAGCTTAGTCCTAAAATACATGTATACTGTAAGAAATTGAACAGTTTCAAATATTACTTTATTTTTGGTCTTTTGTCATTAGGAAAAATTGTATATTTTGTACAACACCGCAAAATAAAATGCATTTTCTAGTTTATTCTGTTGCCACTTGCTAGTTAGCTATCCATCTGGAATGACTGTCACTAACAAGGACTAAGTAAGTCCAAGCCTGGAAACGCTTTGCATGGGAAATTCCCAGTCTTACAAAGAATGACAGTTTACATTGTGCATACACATACACAGACAAAAGACAGAAAAGGCATACTGGAGCCTGGCACTCTCCTTTTCCCAAAACTCAAGTGATTGCATCACCTTGACAACATTTACAGTCTCCTCTGGCTGTGGACATATGCTCTTTAGTCATATTTGATACTTGTTTTTAAGCTTGAGGAATGAAAAATAATTGTGATGATGCTGGGTTTTTTTTTCCATGCTTTAAATAGCCGTCAATTTCATCTTTAAGATTAATTGTGAACAGTATGATAAATACATCTTCTTACAATATATATGGCTGTTTGGAAACTCAAGTCCTCTTTCTCCTCAATCTTTACTTTTTACACTAGCATCTTCCAAGTTCCCAACTTTAATTTTCCAGCCTTACATTTATTCTGTTGTTTGTTAGTATTCTTAAATGATTTGCATTTCCCACTTTCTAGATGGTCAGTTTTTCTCTGTTAAATCTTTCCTCATTACAAACCCCTCACTATTTCTGTTAGCATCTGTATGCATTTTACTAGGTAAGCTAAATAATTCTTTAGAGCTCATTCTATGGACTCGYAGTTGACTGAGGAGAAGACAAGGAAATAATTGTGTGAAAGACCCAAGCTTTTTAGTGGGATCTTTTAGCAATATAAAAATGTTCTTCGGCAAAAAAAAAAGAGTGGGGAGAAATTATAAGAGTAACCAAAGATTTCAGCATTCTGAATGGTGAATCAACCARTGAACTAACAGAGTGATCAACTTAGGAGGAATTTCTAGAGTCTCCATTCCCAGCTGCTCTGTGTGATACAAGTGGCAGCTGCAGAAAAGTTAGGTGTGTTTGGAAAAAAAAAAAAAAAAAAGAAAGAAAAAAGAAAAGAAAAGAAAAAAGAAAAAAAAACAGTAAGAAATGCTAGTGTGTATCAGGAAAAAAAAGAAATGCATTTTTTAAAACTGGTTATTTAATAAACAAGAATTAAATTTGATCTAACATTAGTTTTGATCTGGTTCAAGTGTGTACTGAATCTCATGTATGTGAATCTAAGRAAACCTAGACTTCTCTAAAGTTTTAGGCTTTCCTCCTGTACCTTTACTGTATAAATCTTCTTATATAACCATTGTCTAAAACATTTTTTTTGAATCCCCCAGATTATTTCACTGTTACTGTCAGAYGTATGATTTTCTTCTCTTCCTTATATTCTAGATTTTCAAACCCAGACATTTCCTTCTGCTTATAAACTAGAAGATAAGCAGAACACACATCAAATAAAATCAAGTTTTATTTACCACTTTGGAATATCTTTGTCATATGTTTCTAATCTTTAAGTGTGAGTGCAGGTTTAATTTCCAGGAAAATACCATTCTTCAAAAATGTAAAAGTTATAGCAACACTTATATGGCTATAACTGAGAAATTGCCTATTGGGAGTGGTCCTTGGAGATGGTTACTCCTGAACTGTGACGAATAAGTGTTTGAAATCAGGTTTAGCTTACTTGATTAGAGTGGGGTGCTGCTAATGCTGAGGTCATGGGTTCAATCTCCATATGGGCTATGCTGAGGGCTGGACTAGATGATCTCCAGAGGTCCCTTCCAGCCTTACCATTCTATGATTCTATGATATATCTGTGAAAGAACACTAGCTGACCCAGGCAAAAACCATTCTAGGGACTAGATCATCCCAACACTGTAGTGGTAGGATTAAGTTTCAGTGCTGTGACAGTGCCCATGCCCTGGCATTGTTTAAACCATCTGTGTAGACATAGCTGTTATTTCAGCTAGCTTAAAGTCACTGTTCGGGCAAAGCTGTGAAAGAAACCTTATCTTACTACATTGCATTGTCTCACTTGTTTAAAATTTCAAAGTGTATGGAAGGATGGAGGAAAAAGAAGTTGTTTTTTCCGTTAGAAAAAAAGGTGTTTTTCAAAGATTATAAAGAAAATTAAAAGATTATAAAGAAAATTAACTAAATTACCAGTGAGATTGAAGCTACAACAGAATTTGTTATAATAACTTGTAGTAAGTATATATGTAGGCTTAGAGACATTCTCTCTCTCTCTCTCTTCTTCTAGGATCATTGTACTAAAAAAGCAAGGGAGGTCTTATTATCCTAAGTTACTGTGTAATCATATGAAAAAAATATGTTTATGCAGAGGCGAATTTCACAGGGGGACTAGGAACTTCTCCCCTTCCAACAAAATCTGATACCTACTCCTGTGAGATAAATCAAGCAGCTGCATCTCTTCCACCCTGATCTGCTCGAGCCTTGGGTTACTAAATTTTTAGAATTAATTCTTGTTATTATGGTTGCATATGTCTAATGCGTAACATTTATCCTTTAAGTTCTATGCTGTTTTGAATAATGCCACAGTTGATCCATGTGAATGTAACTGCTAAAAAATCCCTCTTGCTTCTCTTTTCAAGCATTTAGATGGCAAATAGGCTTGTTTCTTTTTTTCCACAGGTATCTATGCTTTAAATGAGGAAGTGAGTACACAGAAGGAAGCTAGATGTATTTCTGAAATAGTTAAAAATGAACATTGTCTCCTACAAAGATTGTGCATGTAATTATTTTTTATTATTCTGTAATTGTTTACTAACAACATATTAATTCTGAAACATTTTAATTTGTGAGTCACTTTAGATAAAGATCAGTTCACTTTTCTGCATTTTAAAGGATGAGACCATTCATTATGAATCGAGGGTTTGTATTCTAAATAAGCATCACCCTGTTTGCCTTATAACATTGAGACCACCTTCCTCATTTATTATTGAGCACAATGGCTGCAACTAATCCAGAACAGTGCTTATGCTGCATTTTTTCATACTTATCAGTAAACAAATACTCTTTATTCTTGTTCACAGTATGCGTTTTTAATGAAATATCAAAACAGCAAGATGCTCTGGTGCACTACAGAATGCTGTAGAGCTCTGCTTTGTTTCCTTCTGCTGTATTAACGTTTGGAAGACTACATATAAATTATGCAAATGAAAATAACAGCAGGTACAATATTTGAAACCATTTTTATTTTTGTAATGCTTTTCAACTTTCTGCATGTCCAAGCAGTGGCATTTTCTAGCTGCTTTATACACAATTCAGCAACAATTGTTTAATCAGGGAAAAACTATTTACATTTGCATCTATTTGCAACTATTCTGCAACTATCCAGTTACTTTTTAAACATTTGTTTGATCTCACCTAGTCCAATTTTTTCTTCTAAGTCACCTTCTCAGATTTCCACTCTTCCATCCATATTTTTAGCTCTTATTATAAAAATTTGTAACAGCAACTCATCTGTCTTTTTGACTCCAACACCCTCCTCACCATGCCCCCTGCCTCTCTTTAGGGTCTACTCTGGCATGTGAGGTGTTATAATGGGAAATGGGAAGATAAGCTAYATCCTTTCTGTTCTTGAAGTAAGTTGACTTCTCTTGATTAGAAGTGAAAACCAAGAAGAAATTCTTACACTTATGTTCTCTGCTATACAGCTGTGTGCTTCTCTTCTGAGAACGCTGAACCTCAAGTATAGGTCAGCAATAAAAAATAATTGGTCCCTATTATGTTAAGCTCCTGTCTCAATAATGGAAGAATCCAATATGGGACTCAGCATACTCAATTTTCATTTCAGAACCAGATTGCTAAGAGCTTCAGGCCTTTTAAAAGATGCTTATACAATGATACTACTTTTTTAAAAAAGTAAATACTGAAGGTTTCTGCTAAAGTGAAGACAAAGAAAACATTTCAACTRTATCTAGCCTAATATTGATTTAATTTCAAAAATTAAATCATATGCTGTTCCATAAACTTATGTTCTTACATTCCTCTGAGCAATTCATAATCAAACTCAGAAGACTGAAAAATCCACAAATAGAATTTATCATAACATATAAAATATAACAAATCTGAACTCTAAATGTATTACATATCATAAATTTTTGCTATTAAGAACTTGAAAGAAACTATATCATACATGCAGAAATGCCAAGATAAGTACTTTCCCTCTGGTTTAAAACATTATTTTGAAACTATATAATTATGAATGAGTGGAATGACTTTCAGGAAATAAGTAACATATCAATGACACATACCAAAGTTTTTAAGAATCAGAACTTTGATAACTGGTTAATATTTTGGGAAAGGATGAAGTATAAAATTTTGGGAAATTCCTGAAAAACAAATAGTGTATGAGGTTAATATTTAACGGTAGTATTATTCTATAGATACCTTCTATTTGAGATTTCATTGAGAGAACTCTTACAGGAAAGACAATAATGGTCTGTCTCTTAATATGTTGGTAACCACTTTTTTGTTTCTCTTTGATTAACCAAATGGAGTTACTATATATGCATGTGTGTGTTTGCATTTTCTAGATTTGACTATCTTAAAATTATTTCACATAGCACTGCTGTAATTTGAAGAATAAAAAAGAAGACAYTGTAGGTGAAAAAGGGAGAGCAGTGATCTTACATCTGTATCTYGACAAACTATGGTGCTACATATGTGTGCCTGAAATGGGGAGTGGGGAATACAGTGTGTTGATCTCTTTAAGTCTGGAGTTCTCATAGTGCTCTTGCAGTCTTTTTCTCACATTTGTGGAAAAACGTTTTTTTCTCCACAACAGCCCTCATTTCAGAATTGAGCACATTAAAGAAGGAAGATCAAAATTAGATTTGCTTAAGAGAATTAGAAATACTTATACAGATTGCTTAGTCATAGATTACACCCCTTCACGCTCTCATTATTCTGTACACTTCTACCGAACCTTCAATTCACTCTGGCTTTCCTATCCTATTTTGCTACTGCTCCCCCCCATTTGAAGCTCCCTAAGTCAGTAAGTTCCTCTAGGGTGTACTCTTAGATTTGGAGTCCATCTCTATTTCCTCACACTGCTATCAGTTTTGCACTGCAACCCKGTTTCTGTTGGCTTATGGCATCCCTTACTATCCTCCTATTAGCTGCAATAGCTGCATAAATCCATGTGTTCTTCCAGCTCCTGACAGGGAGTTAAGAAGTCAAGGCTTCCATGGCCTTCATGGGACTCCACAAACAGAGACAAAGGRTATATTTTGGGGTGAGGGGTGGGGCAAGGAAGGAAAGAAGGAGGGAGAATAATGAAAAAAGAGAGAATCAATAGCCTGATGATGAGACAACTGCAACTAAGTTGATAGGCAAATGAGAAATGTAATTTGTTGCTATTTGCACACAAATTTCAGACACAAATGACCTTTAAGTGACTTGTCGATGAGATTGTCTTTCTCACCAATATGCTGCTGAAATCCCAGGAATAAAGAAAAGCCTTAACCATGCACCAGTGTCATAAACTGCAACATAATGAATATAGATAAGAATAGTGGGTATAGTGTTTGCAGTATTGTTAAAAGGTGTAGAGCCTCCTCAGGGTCTGTAGACAAAAACTCTCAATATTCAAAAATAGAACATCATTACAGTAATAACAGGCAAACTCCACGAAGGTCCACAACATGCAAATTACACAGATTGCCCTTAATATCATCAAGCTCCCTCAGCAAGTGAAAATGAGACAGAAAAAGTTATAGCTAAGATTAAATATTTTTACAGCCTTACAAGATTAGAACAAAAGTCTTTAATTTTTTCACTATCAAAATGAGAGGAAAGATGTTTCTTTCACTCGTATGAAGTATGAGCTAACAGCTAAGAAGTTGTTAACTTCACTATACCAAATATAGAACACCAGTATCTGAAGCCATGATTTGTTAAACTACAATTTCCCTAAGCTCACAGTGTAGTCTAATTACAGCACAAGTTATTGATGGTGTTATTGCTTCACACCAAATACTATTAAAATTCATTTTAAGTACATGTTAAAAAAAAGAAAAAAAAAGAAAAAGAGAGGAAGAGAGTTCTTCCTTAATATTTGAATATAAAGGATTAGTAAATAATTTTATAGTAAGAACATTCCTTTTATCTTTCCTCTTATCTATTTATTTTTTCTATAATGGAAATTCCCTCTTAACACTTTTATATCACAGTAAATCTAGAATTAACTTCCATTTTTCAGGAAATGGAGAAAAAAATATTAAAGTCTGGGACTGCTGCTGYTATTACCATCACAGTATCATCTTTTAAGACAAAGGCAGGCAAATACAAACAAACAAAGAGAGAAAAGAGCAGAGATCAGAAACAATGTCTAGAAATGTTGGGGGCAGTCACAAGGCTGAGGTTCAGTTCATCTAGTTTGTCTTCAGTTTTACAGATCCCTTGACTCTCTCTTCCTTCCAGTAAATTATGTCTTTAAAATGGTGACAACCGTTAGCTAATTAAAAGGTATCTCAGCTACAAAATTTTCTCTCACAATCTTGAGCTTTTTTCTTCATACTGTAATTGGCACACAACTTTTGGAAGAAGCCTTAGAAGTTCATTCTCATTGATATTTCAATTGAAGAAAGTTGTTTTAAGGAGAGTACTGTTATTTGACTTTTAGTGACGTGTTTACAAATGGTGTTATGTAACAAGCTGAACTAGACTGTTGCACTATTTATGCCTTTCCCCCAAAGTATTGATTCCTGAACAAAGCTATCTGAGGCCATTAAGTATTAGCTACAAAAATTTTCTAGCCTTCAGAAAATYGGTATGGAATTTCCACTTGCAAATGCAGTTATCGCTAGGTTACTCTGCTAAACAGACTCTTCCACCTTCTTAATGTATGCACAATTTTTAGTTGTTTGTTTTCAGAAAACCACGGTCTCTTAGTTTTGGTAATGTATGCCTGCACATGAAGAAACAGTGCATTGTTTCCAATATAGAGGACACACATTGAATATAAATAACTGTACCACTGCAGTGTCTTCTGTCCTGGGGTAAATTTTCTAGAAAATAAAGTTTCATTTATTGACCCAGAATCTGGGAACAGTCTGATCCTCCTGTCCATGGGGCAGGACCTGTATGACTCCAGACACCCACAAGCACTCAAACAGCAGTACCATTGGACTCAGGATGACATAACTTTTGGCAATAAGGGTACTGAACACTCCCATGAAGTAAATGTATGGCATCATTTGATAATTAATAACTAACTAGTTGTACAAACTAAATGCCTGGATAAGGTTCTGCCAGTTTTTAACTGATCTGATTAAAAAGACAAAGAGCTATAACACTGATCTGAAAATCAGCAGAGTCACAGCCTAAGAGCTGAAAGTTTAGCTCCAAAGGTGGAACCATATTCTCATTTTTTCAGACACCTGACTTCCAATGCACAGCTTATTTGGAGGTTGGTACAATGACTAAATTTCCCACTGGTTTATGCCCTGAGCTTTGTGTCTTCGTTTGCATGCAAATACCCTAACACTAGCAGCACCTATTTTATTTTATTTGAAAATTAAGATAAATTAATTTAAAATTAATTTAATTAAAATTAAGTTATTAACCGGCAGATGGCTGCCACTCCTCCCTCCACCCCAGGGCTTGGGGAGCCCTCACTGCTCACCAACTGCTTGAGCCTGTCTGTGATAGGCTAGTGGAACAAATACTCTGTTCTGATTGGCTCAGGTTCCCATGGCGCCTGGCAATTGGCTGCTACTGTTGCAGGCGGTTCCTGCCTGCCATTCTGGAAGGTTCTTTACAGGCTGGTGGATGTGGTGCTGTGAGGAGGTTTGTTTTAGGGGGTTGTTGGAGGGTAAATCAAGTTTAGCTGGTCTCAACCGTATGGCAAGCTACCACACCAGATAGCAAACTCTCCTGTTCTGCTAGAAAGAAATGAGCAAAAGAATGAATCCTCCTAATGAGACCATATAGCTGTTCTGAGTTGCTGTGAGATGCTGAAAGGCAGAGCCACAAAGTCACCATGCATTTGGTGTGCTTTTATTATCAAAACCCAGGATACATTAAATTTTATGAGACTATAATACCAATGAAAAAAGTTATGGTTAGCTGAGATCGATCTAATTTTGTCACAGACAAGTGCAGGTTCTTGTATTGCTTCTCAGGTTTTGTTGTGCTTCTTTATGTTTTCAGGGCGTTCTTGTTTGTTTGATTCCCCCACCCCACCCCCATGAAGTCTCCTGTCCTGACTTTCTGTTCTTTATAGGCTCTTGCTCTATTAAATCAATTTGTTTKGGCCAGTTCATGGTCTCTATCAGCCATCTGATGTCTGTTATCAGAGCTGAATTTTTATCTCTTACCTTGAAGTTCGTAGGGTCACATCACCTTTCTTGGGGCTTTTTGTGTGTAGTTTTAGAATTGCCTTACTCCAGTCTRTACTAAGATTAGATAAAATAACTTYCAGTTATGCATATTAATTCTAGATTAGATTGATCAAAAAATTACAGAGTTGTCTTGTCTTCCTCAATTCTTGGTTATTAGTTAGCCAGCTGGTTGTTTCTAGACCTGAGGTACTTACGTATGGGCACAGGTGCTGAAGTTTAACACTTAAAAAAAGTCACACCCGTGTCCTAAATACGATAAAGACTGTATKTTAATTTGTATATTATCCTGGATGCTCTATAAATTTCAAATACGGATGAGTGAAAGTTCAAATGAAAAAAGTTAACAAATAACCCTGTGAGGGCCTGGGTGCTTCTAAGGATGTTTGGGTTGAAGTATTTTTAGAATGGCCCATTTCTCTATTTTCCCCTGCTTACTGCAAATCTGAGTTTGGAGAGGATGGCATTTTATGATCTTTGAAGTGCACTGATACTGTAATGGTGGTATGCTCAAAATCTAAATTTGAATCAGCTACTATGTTAAAATAGCAGATAGCTTTTTTTTATGGAAGACTAGTTATTTTACTGTTTTTTCTTACTTTATTTAAAAAGTTACTTGCGGGACCAAAAGATTTGCAATTCAAAAGCAAATGTTTTTCTAGTCTGTCAGCACCTAGAATATCATAGTTAACGCTGTACCTGTGCTATTACCTGAGATCTAGTAGCAAATTGAAAGTTTTGGGCAACCATTTAGGTGTGCTAAGTTCTTGTCAGTACTTCTGTTTAACAGAAACATGTTTATGACCTTTAACCGTTCATTGAACAGTTGAGCTAAATGTCAAACCAGATACACTGATCAAAGGCTGATATTGCAAAGGTCTTTCACTGTCTGGATTAGTAGTTTGGTTTATTTTGCACAAACAGCTTAAGGCTGTTGTTTTTCATTATTTTCCTATGCTATTCAGTATCTGTCACTTGAAGGTGATCAACTTGAAGGTGATTTATTTGGCACATTTCCTAGCAAGCTCTCTAAGAGAGAAAGGGGAGAAACACATATACAGAATAAATGACAGAGGTCAAGAAAGAAAGACCAAAAAAAAAATCTATTATTAGTCACTTATTATTCTAAGATTTCAAACTGACTTTGGTTTGTTATCATGAAATTGCTACTAATCTGATTAGATTAGGCCTGTATTTTGAATTATACTTTTTTTTTTTTTCTTTTTAATAATGTCAGCTTTCCCAAAAAGAATCATTCCCAATTTGGAGCAAAAATCTGTAAACATTTTGATGATCATCACTGTTGTTTTTTGTGATGGTTCCTATATGTTTCTTATGGTCTTCTGTTGCTGGTATTTCTTCACTATCTCCTGAAGTAACATTTTAAAATAACTAGAAAAATATGAGCGTGCAATAGACATAGATTATTTTGTATTTTTCCTTTTTCTGCAGACATAACACTTAAAGAATGTTGGCCATTCTGAAATACAAATTCTATGTCAGGATCAATAAAAGCTGTATTGCATGTTTATGCCTCAGCATGCTATGCATGAAACTGCGGAGAAATTACAGCAAAACTAAGCCTAAAACGATCTTAGTTTCACTATGAGAATTGTTACCTATGACAATGAGGGAAATAATTGATTAAATTCTAAAGACGCAGGCAAGCATTCATTTCCACTGGAAACATGAAAGACAAGTCTACTGTTATTACTAATCAAAATTTAATTTTAAGAGCACTAAACTTTCAAAAAAGTGTTATGTTTTTACAAATGTGACATATCAAAGTGTTTTTTTTTTTTTTTTTTTTTTTTTAAGGGGAGGCCACCATATTATAAAAGGGGTGTATATAAAGACACACAGTGCAAATAGTAATCCTATTTAAGATAATAAACACAGTACAGCCTAATTAGAGTTGTAGATATGCAGCGTGTCTGGATACTGTCTGTGTTTTAAACTGGAGCTGCATTTAAAGAAAATGTATGCCAGTCTTTACTACTGGAGTGCAGACTGAAATGAGAAAAACATCACAACATTTGCACATAACTAATAAATGCATTTAATATTCGTGAATACAATAATAGTGGAATGTAAGGCAAAACTTACTACAACTGATCAAATCTTGGCTCTACTAACTGTCTTAAATTCTTTCTAATTTAACAATTATTTAAAAAGTTGAAGAGACCAGCAAATTAAAAATGTTCTTTGTTTCTCCTCTAAGCCTTGTTTAACGTAGCTTCTTTTATTTAAATTTTATCATTAATATGAGATAATATATAATTTATTAAAAACTTAGAACAAGAATTTATGTAGAGTTGAAAGGACAAATAAATACACTGTCAGCAATTTCAACATATCAAACTGTCTAGGGAGGGATGTATAGATAAGAACTGAGAGTAGATTAACGTCTGAAAATCCAAAATGTTATCTGAAGTTCTACAGATAGTAATTAATATTAAGCTAGTTAACTTAATATCTCAAATTTTGTTGAATTCTGAGTGCACGAAGCCTATGGACTCTTGCAACATATGTAGAGTAAAATAGAAAAAAAAATCATTCTTCATTATAATGTAACAAATGAAAATATGACAACTAATTATTCTAAATAATAAAATTTAGCAGTTAATTTGGATGACATTTTAGAAGTATTATGTATGGATTTTAGCTGTGCCATTCATTTCTTGTAGCAATTTTTAGAAAGAAAACTTCTATTGTGATTTTTCTTCAGTTCTGAATTCATGTTTCATATTTTGTTTTCACCTTAGTCTTGCATGATGCTCATTTCAAATTGTTCATCTGATGAATAATAATAATAAAAATTATATTGCTAACCTCGTGTTGCTTCTCCCCAAGAAGAGTTTTCTTTGCCAAAGGCAGTTTGACTCTATGTGGTACAGAGTTAAAGAGTTAGCAACTAATATTAGGACAGATCATATTTGTTATGAAGTCTAGGGAAGAACAGGGCTAATTGCAGATTTTCTTAACTCTTCAAAAGTCACTTCTCTTTCATGTGTAAAGCAACAGTGTTAATGTGTTCAGTGTTTCTACATACTGTGAAGAACAGGTAAATAATTCATTAGCAGAGGAGTGAAATAAAGTGTAATTGCTGGGACTTCATCTGTATTGATTTTGTTTGTAGCATGGATTTCTTTGGTAAAATTTAAAGAAATATTTAAACCAACTGAAAATGAACAAGTATTGCCATAATGAAAAATGAGAATAATCTAGCTTTGTTAGTTACTGAATATGTATGGTTATCTAAATGGTTAAATCAATAATAATTTAGAAGACTTAAAGTAACAACAACTCAAAAAACCCTTAAAGTAACAGAAAATGCTACATAAGTAATCTTAAGAACTCCGTATAGTTAAAGCAGTTGCAGGTATGATTTCCCAGATACTTATATTTTTATGTTCACATTTATTTCACAAAGTTAGATGAACTGCTATTAAGACTGAAAAAAATTAAATTACATGAAAGTTTTCTGTAGGAAAAAGACCGCTTTTGGCAGAACTAAGTTTTCCAATGAAAAGTTTTCTGTAGAAGTAAACATACTGTTTTACAGGAGAAGGAAAATGTTCCCAGAGGCAAACTTGGGGTTTCTTGCAGGAGTATGTCTCCCAGTTTGTACTAATGATAAGTAATCTTGCAACATCCTCACCATCAACCTGTATGGCCTTAAGGGAAAAACAGTTATTCCACAAGAAATGAGCTGAAGAACTCAGAAAAACAGATAAGAATGGGAGATTTCCACATTTCCACTTTAATGATTCTGTTTTGGGGCAAAACATTTTTGCTGCTTTGTGTTCACCAAAAAATAAAAACCTATGGCATGCCCTTTCCCCCCAAATACCCTAAGGATACATGAACTCTCTAAAGATGAAATCACTTGTTTTGAAGTTTTACTCTAGACATGCAAAAAGTGCTTGAATGTAGATTTCTATGGTAAAAAATTCTTAACCTACATATGCAAAGCATAAGCTTGAAGATTTAGCATGTTCATAATTCAGATCCTTGTTATGTGTAATGTTCCTTTTTTCTTTGTAGTTTCTATTTGCCAGATGTTCAGCTACCATTTTCCAGTGAAATAACATTGACTAAGGTTTAAGAAAAATGATTAATTCTTCATTTACAATGTTGGAGAAGGGAAAATATGCAAATGTTCTCAAATTAAGCTTTCTTACCACCCACACAGTTAATTGGATAAAGACATACCAGAGTGTATATATCGTTCTGGTTATGCGTGCCAGAGATTGCAAAAATTCAACTTTTTGACCCTGCATACAGTTGGTAAAATAATTCTTCTCATGATTACTGTGCTATGCATTCTATACAAAGAAAAACTATGATCTCCGTAAAATAATTTTTGGAGGTTTTTTTTAGATATTATATAGTGTATTATTTATCACATTTTTTAGAGGACAAGCAAAAACTGATTTAGAGAGACTCAAAAGTACAAATTTAATCTGACTGCTATGGGTGATAACTTATCTACAATAAATAAAGGTAAAGAAATATATAAATAGATAACAAATACTGTTTCTCCCATCTCTTACATGATTAACTGCATGCTTTTTACTGCATAGCTTCATGTCGTTCGAAGATGTTGAGTACATTCTATACTGTGACTGCTAGGAATTTGTGGGAAAAAATTGTGATTATGTGAACATAGTGCTGCATTGTGGGAAGATAAAATCAAGCTTTTGCAATTTTTTTTTTTTTTTTGTAAAATACTTATATTTTGGTTTCTAATATTAATGTCTGTCTTAAGTGAGGTTTTGATTGCATTTGGAAATGCACTTTGCCATGTAGACAAATAGGAATTCTAATGTGGTTGTAAGTGTGTATGTAACAAAACAACTGGATTTTTTCTGTAGCAGGCGGTGCCTGCTTCTAATGTAGTCTGCTATTATTATGAGAACTGTCAGTTTTTCAGGTAAGTTTGGTTATTATTGTTGTCAATTTACATATTCCCGAATATCCCACAAATGATTAATTCTTGATGGAGAGTGGTTCCACTTTAAGTATTTTCCATTTAGACTATGAGTACTCCTGCAGCAGCATAGTATGTCAGAGTTTTTGGTAGGGGCTGGCCCAAGCTCGTCTCCTGTTTTCCAGGACCTTATGTATAGTGAGAAAACAGAGGAGAAACATAACTGTCACACTTTCTCTCAGCCAATAAGATCAATTTCTCTTTTCAGGTTATTTTCACCATACCCTACGCTTTTGTCACATTATTTCAGTCTTTTTTAAGGTTCTAAACTACTGCTTTCTTCTTAAAGAATTTTGCTTTTGTCCAAGGTTTGCCTTTAAGGCAATGTTTGGAAAAAAAAGTTCTTGACTGACTACAACTTCACCAACAAATTTTGAGAACCATATTACTTGTGGTAGCCGATTTCCCATTTTATATGGCCACAGCTGCTATCAGTATTGCCTGTCAGGGCACAGCAAGGGCTATCTGCTTCCTAAGGGTCACAGTGTTGACAGAGATCCCTAGAGTGGCAGGACAGGGGCCTCAGCAGCCGAGGCCTGGCACACTGGCCCCAAGTGAGGGGGCAGGGCAGGCCAGGGGACCAACCTCCGGCCCAGAACGTCAGGCCAAATTTTGGTTATGGGGCGGGTCTGAGGTCAGGCTGGAAGTCAGTCTCCAGGTCAAGGCCAGTCCTGGTGAGGATAACCAGGTAACATGTGCATGGTCAGACTGGAAAGTCAGTCCAAGTCCAAGGACTGAGATCCAAATCAGGGGGGTCTGTGGCCAGGCAGAGGCATAGCTGTGGCCTGGCTGGAAGTTGGCACTGCTGCAGCATAGCTCAGGCACAGCCAAAGGGTCCAGGGCTGGGCTAAGATAGGACTCTGGGTCATGGACAGGGAGTGAGGGTGGAGGCCCCAGATGAGACTAGTCAAGACCACTAGGACCTACTAGTGCATTTGAGACCCTAACATTGCCTGACAGAGAGAGACATTATTGCTATGTGCCTACATACTTGTCAAGCTTAGAATCAAAAAAAA
>NW_028186340.1:1341289-1389667 GCF_003343005.1 Rhea americana
AACATCTGGCTGGTTTATCAATTCAGGAATTTCCTCATAAGTTCATTAGACAAGAACAACATAATACGCTTCGGKCTTGGCTACAATCCTTTTTCAGAAGAAAGCTAGGTCTACCTGAGGCTATATTTTTTGTAGGAGGCTATTCATTTAAATTCATAAGATGCTGGAGATAGATTTTTTTTTTTCAATTTGAAAATTTTTGGCCCAAGGTGGAATCAAAAGAGGCTCATTTAACTTTTCATTCCTTGTTATAAGCAGGAAAATCCTTACCAAATCTCCACATTTGATTAAAGCAAAGTTTTAACACATTATATAAACCTGCAGTGGAGATGCACACAAGTCTCTCATATCCTTGACATGGTCTGCTTTGCTTTATGTCATGCTGTTTTTAAGGATATTCTGTGCAACTACAGGTGCCTAGCAGAGCATTTTATTGATTTGGGTCCCATAGGTGCCTGCCAGAACATTTTATTGATTTAGGTGTCATGAGTGCAATAGTTCGTATCTTAATGTTGTGGATTCTTGTAATTGGTACATGGGAGTGGTGAGACTCAGGGTACTATAGATAACTGCTGCACTGAAAACACCTCATTTAAGAACTCTGACACAAAAAGTACCTACAGTGTGCATGTGCATAGAGATAGCACACTTTTCTGAACACTTTTTAAAGAAAGTTATGTAGCTTTCTGCTTATGTTTCTGGATTTGTAATTTCTTAAACACCTTCTGCAATCCTATCCCACTGTGGACATTCCACTCCTGTTTCAAAAATTGGTAACTTCTTTTGTTAGGGAGAAGCTGAGGAGCATGGGTCACGTGAGGCATTCTTGTTCCCCTTTTCGCTCTACTTCTCTTCCTCTCTGATTCTATGCATATCCCTTTTTCAGCAGCAGAGGAAGAAAAAAGTGAAGCTTTTCATCTTTACTCTCAGTCCGTCAGAGATTTTGACTAAGAACGAAAGCCCATGTAACCTACAACAGTCTGCAGAGGTCTGGGACCACTGCCTGAAAGTATACAATTTGATACATGTTTCTTCAGGAAGAGAACATCTTTTGTAGTAGGATCCCCTTAAGTATGGTAGTTGAGACAAGGGAATTACAATGTATTGGGGCTGAATCAATGCACTCAGAAAACCAAAAGAATTTGGCATGGATGGTGAAAGAGACTAAAAGAGAAGTACTTTGGGAGAAATAGTCAAGAGCTAAAATAATTTTCCTTACAACTAGAGGTGATTCCTTCAGTGACAGATGGCACATACTGGTGACCAGTATGTTAAACTGGTGGCCAGTTCATTTTGTTAAAAAAATTTGAAGGTCTCCAAAAGCAATTACATGCTTCTGATAATATTCATCTCTCTATTACTGTCATCTATAGCATGTGTATTTGACTAACTGATCCACAGCAGGTCGACAGTTCATATTCTAAGTGTAATATAGTTTCTTCTGTGAATGGTACTAAAATCTTACATAGTATCAGTCTTTTCACCTGAGAAAAACCTGCTACACATGACAGATTAGAGCACAGTTGATAACTGTTGCATAAAGAATATGAAGTAGTTCATAGCAAAAGGAAAGCTAGTCAGTTTTGTTCAGTTGCCATGCCATAGTGTTTCTTTTCTTTCTCTAATTGTCATCTGCTATTGTCTTAATTTCTATCAGTTCATTTTTAAAAATGGATTTTTAGAGTTAGAAGGACATACTCTGAAACCTCTCATTGTGCATCTCAGCTTCAAGGATATAATCCTGAATTAAATGCAAATAATCATGCAAATAATAATGCTGTTTCAGAGTGATTACTTTAAATGTTCCATTCACCAGAACAACTCCCTAAACAACTCTAATACTGCAAATTCAGTGCTTTGCATTGGGCCAAGTTTTAAAACAGTGGTGAAGTGGCATGTTTGTTCTACTTATATTTGTTCTGGGGTCTTTCAAAATAAGATTTAGGGTTCATTGACCTTATACTGATCTGCATAGAGATGCATTACACCTCTTTATTCTGATAGAAACTAATTGTACTCTTTAAATTGCCAGTTTCTGGGGGCTGAGGGGTATGTCAAAGGAAGAAACACTCTTTATATCTACTTTTCCTTATATACTCTGTTTTTATTTGATATCTGCTGCCAAATACTGTTAGATGTGGAATATGGTGATAAATGGACCTAAGCAAGCACCTTCTGACAGTATTTTTACTGCTGTGTAAACTAACTGTATGTTGCTTACTTTTTTGGATTCCCAGTATACAGCACTGGTGAGATGGTTTGTAGAAAGGCTGCACAGGTACAGATACAACTGATTTAAGTGTGTACTGTGAATGTGAATGTAGAAGCTGTTACTAATGTGGAGTAGTCTGAACATCAGTCTTAGGTAGTTAACTGGCATTTATGACAATTTTGGCTGTAATCTTGCTAGATCATTTGGAGAATGAGTACAGAAAGATACTGATAGAAAATATTATTTATAATTGTTTTCATGTTTACAATAACTGAAATTGTTCTGTTAAAGTAAATGTGTGATGTCTATTTTATAAATATTGTATCTATTATTTATGCTATATGTAATCAGATATATCTGATTCTGGGGTGTCATCACCCCAGAACAAGCATACTAAGTATGAATTTTAATCCATTAACTTTCAGTCTGTTTTGATTTGTCATCTTTGTTTCAATAAAATACTCGTCTTTTAATTTGGCAAGAGAGGGTAAGAGGATCATAAGAATAGGAATATATAGAAAGGACTAGGACTGTATTCCAATATATATTTCCATGAGAGTTCTGACACTTTAATTTTTAAARTGTTTTAGGAGATTGTATGACTCCTCTTTACTAATCTAAAACTGCTATTAATCTAAAAGTTTTCTAATTCCTCTTTTRTGCATGATTGTCTGTGTTTCCTAAATATAGATTCAATAATAGAACAGATAAACCAATGCAATGTGATTTTTAGATTCCAAACACCTGTAGATGCCACTGATTTCAACACGACTGAAACATTGTACATCAGATCATCATGCTGTGGCAGCTTATTTATGCACTCAGCTTTTAAAAACCCTTAAACTTTTTTTCTGTTTGTTTGTTAAAGGCTTCCAATTTACATGGATTTTAATGGACTCTAAAATCTACCCTGAAGCCTATTGCAATGTTTAGCAAGTAATGAAATAATTCACATTAGTCGTGCTTACCATTAAAGCGTTCCCTAACTTTTGTTAGAAGGAAGCTATGTTAGAAGCAAGCATGTTACAAAACAAGCAATTAAAATCTGTGCTGAATTGAAGCCTTTGCACTGTTGCCCATTTCTAATTAATACTCAATTCAGCAGATGTTCACTTTTACCCTTTTTTAGAACATAGGCAGCAAAAAGATGCTTTATGCTTTTCACTTCTGTAAGATTATGCTAGACTTTTTAACTGCATGCAGATGCTAGCTAATAATAATTTTGAGGCTAGAGATAGTACATAAGTATGGTTACAATTTAATAGAAAAACTTTGCTGTGTGATGAAAGATGTCCTATAATAGCTGTCTTTTAGAGTGGATGCACACATTGATGAAAGGTTTTACTCAGTTTAATCAGTAACAAATTTTGTGTTCACAACTCCAGTTTATTAGTGTATTTAGTATTGTCATCACAGAGCTAGAAAACTTTTATTTATACACTCTAGATTACTGTCACATGTTATCCATATAGGAGACAGTAGTTCTCATGCCATGAATCATGCAGTACTGCACAGTTAAGGTACTGATACACAATTTCATATTAAAAGCATTAAACAAGTTTGATAGCCATATACTCCTGAGAATTTCTATAATAAATTATTTTATATTGTGCTCTGGTAGGACTACAGGCTGAGGAGTATAACCTATGTCACTGTGAATACCCGTGTTTTAGGTGTATCAGTTTAAGATCTAAGGAAGGTAAGTTTATAGAAGGGAATATCTTATATTAGCTAAACTTGGAGGAGAGAGGAAGAGAAGACAAGGCTTATGGGTACACAAGGTGATCGTACAAAAAGGTAAGTCTTAGGGAATGTAGCATACCTATCTCATAGCCTCTTCTTACATCATATTAGTGGGTTAAATTGTCTATAAAGCTTTCAAGTTTTGAAACAGTGATCCACATGTTTAAAGACAATAAAAACACAGCAACCAGTAATGGAACAGCTGAAACAATGCAGTATGATTTTTAGACTCCAAACATATGTAGATGTGATTGATTTCTTACTATTTTATGAAATATATATTTAGTGCTTATTTTAAATATATTAAAAGTAAAAAAGTAACAGATTTTTTTTCCTTAATGCACTACAGAGATACCAGTGTGCTTGCTCACCTGGATGGGAAGGAGCATTTTGTGAATATGAAACCAATGAATGTATGTCAGAGCCTTGTAAAAATAACGGCACCTGCACAGATCTTTTCAACAGCTATCGGTAAGAGTTTCATCTTCTCACTATATGATTGTGTTCCAGTAATGACAGACTTATGCATTCAGTTATTCTCTTATTCCTTAGCTTGGTGAATGCTGTGTTCTGCACAAAGATGGGTAAATAAGTTCAGTCATGGATACTGTACTTCACTGCACATTTGTTTGAAGACAGCAACCATAATGAATTGTAGATGGAAAATTAAACAAACGCATCAATTCAAAACACTTAGCAAGTAATCTAGTTTAGGAATGCATTTTATCAGAAAAAAATACGAGTTTCTATGCACGGGTGATGCTTTAGGAGTAAAAGTAGTGGATGTGTTCACAGTCTTTGTTAAGAGATTGTATCATTGCTGCCACCTTGTGGCTTAAAATGAAGACAAAATAGTAATTTAAAATTTACAACTACACTGGGAGAAAGCCTGAGGATTTGACACTATTTACAGCCATACTGTGAGAGAACCTGAGGATCTGACACTAATGGTATTACTTCTAACTCAAACACCAATCTTTTTGCCATTCACGTATGTATGATTTAAAAGTGATTTTCTATAGCATTATGAGGATGAGGACTACATAAACAATCTTGAAATCAGTTTTTGTTGTTTGCAATTATAGCCAAGGTTCATCTATATTATGATGTCAATACTAGAATGGTCATTCTATATCTGAATGTAGACTCTAACAGATGCTAATATAGATGCTTAAAGTATACTATGTAAGCAAATGACCGTACACAGTCTGGTTGCTGCACACTGACTACACTTCTGGTAATACAGTCATTAAAGAAAACCTGCCACAGCTGAAAATAGCCAAAGACAAATTTAGCCTAAGACCTATGTCTGTCTGTGTTCTAAATAGCCTAAGACCCGTGTTACTACTTTAATGCTTATTTGAATCAGTTTATGATTAGCCCTGATGTAAGTGTGTGTTTCTGAGTTAAGGTGATTCTGAGGAGAGAGAAAAAAAAAATTGGACTAAGCACAATTTTTTATGTTGTAACATGAAATTAGACATTTTTTTTCCAGTTATTTTAAAAATAATCTATTAATAAGAAGTGGAGCATTTTGAATATGATGAATGTTTATTATCATTTTTTCACACCGATTTATTTTCAGAATTTAACTGCAGGACTCTCCATCATCTTAGAACTGCATATTACATAGTATTAGAGGTACTGTCTTGGTAAATGATTTTGGCTCTCAATTCAGTAACAGAAAAAGAAAAATCTAGTGAAGTCAAGAAAATCTTTTAAAATATTTGTAATTGCTTTTTTTCATTTTCTTATACATACTGGGACATGAAACAATTTTGTAAAGAAGATTTTTTAATTTTTGTAGTTTATATTTTTGTGTGTGTTTTTTGTAGATTAGTAACAAAAAATAGTTCTGTAGCTGCATAGTCTATATGTCTCATTAGCTCGTATATTATAGCAGCTTGCAGTCTTACATGATAATAGTGGATTATATAGGCAAATGTGCAATTTCACCATTCTCAAGGAAAATTCTAGATTTTTGAATATTCTGCAATGATGTATTGGGCTATCAAATCACATCTTACTATTGTTTCTGGAAAGCTTCTAGAAGTATTAGGTATATCGCAGAAGGTAACGTGGCTTCTTCAGGTTTTCCTCAGATAAGTGAGCCAAATACATGAGAACAAAGTTGCATAAAGTAAAAAGATAAAAAGTTTATTTTCTGGATTGGACAAATACTGAACAGTTACAGAAAATGTTTGCAAGAGAATTGGTTTGAACTGTAAGCACCATGCAGCACATTTTTCTMAGAGCTGCTTGTCCTATTTGGCATAGCAGAACAGGAAAATTAGACGTATCATTGAATCACTGTATGCAAGCGTCATGATAAGCCAAACAAAAACAGCTCTTTCAGAAATATCAGTAGTTGAATCTGGGAGTATGAGATTTATCAGCCACAATGAAAATGAACCTGGACCAATGTTTTTATCTAACGCAGTTTCATTTCAATCATTAGAGTTGAGCTCCTTTACACTCAGAAATGCAAAAAGACATTCTGCTTATTTTTATAATTACTCTTACTTAACATTAGATTTTTTTCCCCTGTTAGCTTTTTTAGCACTTTTTCTTAAAAATAACAGCAACAAAACAAAGAAAATACTCAGTCTCAGGATAGCTAAGCAGTACCAGTACACAATATCTGACCCTGAGGCCAATTAGCCCTGTCTATAAAATTAAAGTTACTTAGCCTCTAAAACAGAATAACTCTATCCTAAATGCCTACTAGGAAAGATTCTTGGTTCACGTTAAGTCTTGAATTGTGTGTAGGAATTGTTTTGGATGAGCACTAGGAACTGCTTGAGAATGTAACATTGATGGACAATGCAGTTGCTTTGCCATGCTCTGGCAGTGTTTATTTTCCTGGTGGAAGCATAGCTGCTGGCAGCGACTGTGCAGAATTTTCTGAACTTGGTTGAAGTTGGGCCCACCACTATTAGTATTCATCATCCCTTATTGCTAGGAAATGCTTGGCTGGTCTTCTGTGGAAATTAATGGAATGGATTGGTAGCAGGGTTTTTTTGATGCTTTTGATAATACTTTTTTATTTCATCTAAATATTTTCAAATCTGTCTGATATAGCCAGTTCCTGAAAATCTAAAGAATTCATTGTGCAACAGCACATATGATATATCTTTACATAGAGAAATAAAGAATACAATACAAAATAAAATACTCTTGTGCCAAGTTTCAAATCTGTGATAATGAGAACAGTAATTGAAAGCATTACTGTTAGTTAAAAATTTCCCTAGTAAGCTCATAATGTACTTGGCACTATTCATTTTTGAACCTTGCTGTCAAAACTAAAGGAACAACAAGTATCCCAGAACCAAAGGCTTTTCTTTGTGGATTACATCACAATAAAATAAAGTGCTGACAATGAGAAAAAATATTTTTTATTAAAAAATGAGAATAAGAACGTTTCTTAAATTAATACTTAAGCTTGGATTTTTAAATACAATTCATTTGTTACATAGTTACTGCCTCATTCCAGCTTATTCTTGTTCAACTTACTCTCTCCCTGCTGCCTTTTCAGTTTGGCACATGGCACAGCAGAGAAATGGATTTAGAAGCATTTCATGCATTTGTTTCCAGTGCACTGTGTTCCTGACTCTAATTCTCACTACAGCATAAACACTCAAATTAATGTCTCTGAACATTTATACACAGATGTATCTATTGTCAGCTGAATTCCCTGCTTGTACTGTATCCTTTTGTAGCATCTTTCCTGATATTTCTGAGATTATACCCTAATAACGTCAATCCCTAATTAAAGCCTTTGGGTCTCCTTTACTGTTACCAGCTTACTTACAGAGAAACTTTTAAGTGAAAATCTCTTTAGCTCTTCTTGTAAAATAATAGACAACAGTGTTTTCTGTGTGAGCTGGTATTTCTAGTGAGGTCCAATAATTTGGGATTTGGCTTTAATCCATATGACATGAAAACTTGGAAAGCTACACAAGTGTCACTTTATTCTGCATATCCAGAGAACTTCCACAAATTCATGCCATTTGCTATTTTGGCAGTATTGGCTGTGAGGTTTTTATTAAGATTGAAGATGCTAAGTGTGTTTTTCCTACTTTGTAACACGCCAATGGACTTTTGTTCCCTATATTAAAAAGGAAATTAGACTTAAATAACTATGTTTCCCTATGCTCTCTTTTGATCTCACATCCTTTATAACAGTTTTGGTGTTTACTTCAGTAGACTGAAGAAAATTTATCCTTCATCAGCATTTGAGTCCATCCAGTAGGTCCCATTCTATAATCTCGTCATTAACTGAAGTGCATTCCTAGTCTTACAATTTATCTTTTTTCCTCTTTGCTACTTTTTTTACATTTTCCTTTTTAAAAGACTTTACAAGAAATACAGAACAATCATCCTCACAGTATATTGATTCACTGTTTGGAATACATAGTAGCTGTACTAGTAAACTGAACAGTGCCAGTCTGAACTGCCAGAGCTCTACCCAAAATCTTTCTTTCTCTATCACTTACACTAAAGTATAAATTCCTTTCATTGTAACTGCATTAAAGATATGTGTGTTGCAACTGAATATAAAGATCTATATATCAGTTAGGGAATTAAAATCCTCTGTGATGGGAATGTTTAAAAAGACTGAAAAATCATGCYGGTTCTAGGCTTCAAAATAACTCTTTACTGGAATGATGGTATTCATTAACAACACACATTATAAACAGTTAGTTCTTAATCACTATTAATCATTATCATTACATATACAAAATCATTAGTCCTTTACAAAATTAATCAATAAGCTGTAAGTGTGCAGTACCATGGAACTGATGCTGTTTGGCTAGGTTTGCTGGCTATCATTGTTTGTGGTTGTTAGTCACTGAGGTCAAGGTAGCCGGTCTCTAGAGCTCTTTGATGAGGAAAGCAAAAGCCAAAGTAGGCTGTTTTCTTTCTTCCGCATCTTTCTTCACTCATCATTGATGTTTTATGCTCCTCTGCCCCATCCCCAAAAGAAAAGGGCGATCTTATCTCCTCTTGACATCTTATTTTTGAATTCCTGGCTCCTTCTTATTCTGTTTATTTTGAAGAGTTGTTTTGGTTTTACCAGATATCTTTTCTATATGCTCATTCTTACCCTGCAGATTTTACTTCTTGCTCATGTTTTCCTGCACACTATTTGTACAACTATATCACAAGTCTCCTTTTATCCCTTTCCTGTTATGGCTATTATTTATGTATTTAAGCCTAGCTGTGTTACAAAGTGCTMTCAGTGGTATTAAAATATTACAGGATGCTTATACATTCTTTTCACTTATTGCTGGTTTAGTGCTTATGTTTGGGTTCAAGGCAGGTAAGCATTAGTTACTGTTTGTTTAGATTGCTTCTAAGCACCCTTTTTGGGTGCAGTGGTCATCTCCAGCTGCACATGGTACAGATGAGAGTCTTGTCTAACATTGTGACTCATGGAGATCACATATATGTGTACTCCAGAAAAAAAATTACAGGTTGATTTGTAACATTATTTGTATGCCTCTAATTCTAGGACTTAACTTTTCAGAGATCACTCTGGCACTAAAATACCTCATCCCAATTAACTTTTACTAAGACAGAAGTTGCTAAATGCCAATGTCATGTTTAAATATAGGGCATAAATTCTTAAAGCACTTGAAAGATACTATCTGACATGTGAAAAAAATTGCCTCTATTTAAATACTCTTAAGATTTAAACCCGTTTGTTGCTTATCATGTCCTGTAAGAGGCTTGGTTTTCCTACTGAAATACTATGTTATGTTTTTTAATGCRTTTGTTTCCAATATACTGTGTCCCTCTAATTCTCACTACATTTCATTTCACAACACCTTATTCACCATACATGAATTATTTCTGAACTCGTTTAGCTCATCCTATGCGCTCCTTTCCTAGCAATGCTGCTTCAACTAGTATTCATGCCACAATCATCTTGTTCCTCTTTACTTACATAATAGTTTATGCCAGCTGACAGTTTGGATAACCATGCTGTCAACCAAAGTTAGAGTTACTGTATCTGCTTCCTGTTACTTGCTCAGTTCAYTCTCAAATATAACATCTCACTGTATAACTCCCTTCTTTGTCACTTGAGATTTGAAACCAAGTTTTTCCAAGCTCAAAAACTATTTTTACATCAATGCAACTGTCCGTTACCTATGCTAAGTTCTTAGAGAATGAGTACTCTCATGTCATTAGGATGTGCCTCATCTTATGCATAGCATAAACTTTTATTATAGTACTATTAGAGGAAAGCACCAAACTTCTTTTCCCTTCTTTCGGAGAGGATTTAGTTGGAAAAAAACAAAAGCACCCTCTACATATTTCAGAACTATGCACAGATTTTTCTGTGCTAAGAAGTGTAATCAGGTGATTCCTAAATTAAGGCTGTGTAAATATCTCAAAGACACAAAAGCATACATATTTATGCATTATATTTCTAAGATACATTTATTTCTAAACAAATGGATCTTAAACTCAAGGAATTAGAAAGTAAATTGTCATATGGTTATAATTTGAATGATGAGTTCAATCTGCCTTCTGTTTTTAGTTGCACTCCTTGAAACTGTTGCTTTTCCTTTCTTACTTTTTTTTCCCAGAAGAAGTCAACAGCATCTGGCTTCTTAACTGGCATTTCTTGGAGGATGGAGCTGGTTCTTTGGCCAGCTCTTCCTCTGTTGCTGCAGAGTTTCTGCAAACCATTTGGCTATTGTGTATCTGACCAAGCTTTGCGTTGAACTTGTAATTTTATTTTCATTTTAGTACCAAGTTATATACTCTTACTTGAACCATCTTCAGAAGATTTATATAATCAGACAGGAGGTTTATTAATGAATTACCTAAAGCAAATTTATAAAAGGGCAAACAAGTGTCTCCTCCAAAGTAGCAAATGCATTATAGCTTTAATCACTGGTAACACTGCTGACACTTATAAATGTGTAGTGTGATGCTTGTCACACTGCAGGATGTGAAACTGACTTTAAGGTTTTGACTGCCTTAGGCAAACAACAAAATACTGCTGTGCCTTCTCAGCAGCATGTACTAAACAGTCACTGACATTTTGCTACCCCTAGGGTACATTTTGACCATTACTCAACAGTTTTTGCAAACATAGCAGCACTTTTATTCAAAATCCCCATGAAACATGAAATTTAAAACAATGAACAATAAATACCTGGAAAAGCACCCCTCCCCCCCCACACACACACACGCACTGAACATCTCATCAACTTTTCCTGCCTGGAGGGTAAAATTATTCCTCTTGGTATATTTACTCATTGAGTGATGCATTTTGAATAAATATTTTATAATCTCTTTCAGATACAGACACCTAAAAAGACATGAAAAGATCACTTCGATGAGCATAGGTTAAGTGGAGAGAGTACAGAATGGTTTCTAATACAATAGTGTACTTCAGGCATAGCTGTGAGTGCATGAAATGTGCTTAAAGTTATCCAAATACATCATGTATATAGGGCCATTAAAAAAAAAAACAAAACAAAAAAAAAACAACTTCAAAGTGAATAACGTACTGATGCATGATTGCAACTAACAGGCAGCCAACAGCACCAGTTTCTAGGCTCTACTTTGAGATATGCCACATATTCTGAGAATTTCTAGGATAATCAGAGAACTACTAGGAGCTGCTGAAGGAACTTCAGGGTGTCTGCTGCTGCCAGGGAAGTGTAGCTTGCTTGGCTGCTTGCCAAAGGCACCTTGACTGCTAGCAAGCTTTAGTAGCTTCTCTTGAGATCTGTCAGCTCGAATTCCTGATCAAAGGGTGCTTTGAGTGTTTTGTTTCCAACTGATTCCTTAATAAGGAGGGTCYAGCAGCCTTTCAGCAGGTGCTAATGAGGGACTCATATAACTGCCAGACGTAGAACACAGCTAACAGAGGCAGAAGTTTGTACAGAAGGGGTCTAGAAACTCTGCTGAGGACAGTGTTTGTGTATTCAGCCATGGTGGTGAGGTGCTGTGGGGCAAAGTCCTCAGCACCCACAGGAAGAACTACCATTGGCACGTCAGAGAGATCAACCAGGAATGTTCTCCTTAGGAAAGATATATCACTGCAGACCTGGAATTTTGGAGGTGTCTGGGGCTTCTCATTGAGCCCAGGGCCGGGAAAGACTGTGTCCTTGCCCACGAGAAGGTGTGTGCTGGTGGAAAATCTGTGTTGCCAAGTGAGGAAACTGGGGGAGGAGGTCAGTAGACTGCACAGCATCAGAGATGATAAAAAGAGACCAGATCTTCTCCAAAACCATACAGATACAAGAGCCTGAACCTCAAACTGTATATTGAAAGAGGAATAAGCAGAGTGTGTGCTTGTCAGCTTTGGAAGTGAAGACTCATGTGAAGGCTGTCTGAGATCCCAGTGAGATTTGTAGCCCTGCACACAGACCTCTGATTCCTCTTGTTTGTCTCTTCTTCTGTGTCTCTTAGTGTACAAGCACTTCAGCCAAGACTGCTGCTCTTGTTTATCTTGACTTTAGCCAGGATTTCTACACTGTCTCCCACAACATCCTCGTAGAGAAAACTGGACAGATTGAAAGGGTTATGATCAATGCCACAAAACCCACCTGGAGGCTAGTCAGTGGTGGTGTACCCCAGGGAATGATAAAGAAGCTTAGCAGCGTCCTGGACTGTGTTAGAAAGAGGCCTGCCAGAAGGTTGAGGGAGGTTATTCTTTCCCTCTACTTACCACTGGAGAGGCCACATTGGAGTGCTGTGTCCAGTTCTGATCTCCCCTGCACAGGAGAGGCATGAACATGCTGGAGTGAGTCCAGCAAAGGTCACCAAGATGATTAAGAGTCTGGAGCATCTGATAAACTAGGAGATGCTGAGGTTGTTCAGCCTGGAGGAGAGAAAGGTTGGGGGATCTTATTGATGTGTATGAATAATTGATGTGGGGAGAAGAGAGAGATGGAGTAAAGACAACAGAGCCAGACTCTACAATGTTCTGCCTGGTGAAAGGACAGCAGGCAGTGGGCACAAGTGAAAACAGAGGAAATTCTACTTAAATATACGAAAAATTTTTACTACAAGGTTGATCACTATAACAGGTTACCCAGAGATGTTGTGGAGTCTCCCTGGAGTTATTCAAAACCTGACTGGACACAAACATGAGAAGGCTGATGTAGTTGACTCTGCTGTGGGTGGAGGAGGTTGGACTAGATGATCTCAAGAGATCTTATCTACCCTCAATGATTTTACGACTTTCTCTTTCTGTAATCACCTATATTTTTCATCTGTTAAAATGTACAGATCCCTCAAAGTTTTGGGATCGCTAGGTGATTTCTACTATAGTTTGCCAAAAGTATGCCTAAACCAGCACTAGTTACTCTACACCTCAAATGTTTTTTAAATAAAATCTAATCCTATGCTTGAAATATTTGAAGCATGTAAAATTTCTTATTTGCAGTTTTTCAATTCTGATATGTACTGGGAATTCTGACATTTTTAAATAACAAGTTTCACATGTGCCTATAAAATTATGTGATTATCATACAAGTAATTAATATATTTAGGAATAATCAAAAAACTTAATGAAGCAGAAACATCCAAGTGATATTAGTTCAACAGTTTCTGGTTATAAAAAGATCTGTATAGGAATATTTAAAAGAAAAACCATGAAGGCAATGGCAAAAAAAAAGAAAGGTTGAACAGTACTTCTGTTTAGTTCAATTCCTCCTCTGGTGGCTGAAGTGGGAAGGCAGAAAAAAAACATGGGTTTCATTTCTTCTCCTTCTGCAGAAGAGGTCAGACTGGCAATGTCAGTGTCTGTAAGCATAATTTATAACATGTTGGCATCATTTGTAACAGACTGATAAAAAATTCTGAGTCATACTCATTCTTCCCCTTGTCTTGTGGTGTCCCATGCACTGAGGAGGTGTAAAGAAGGAGGCGGCTGAAAATCCCTTCCCATCTGAGGTGGAACCACGAAGTAAACTCTTAGAGCAGACTCAGATGCCTTTTTTCTTTCTTTCCTCAAACCTAAGCATCTAA
Organism: Rhea americana; assembly: GCF_003343005.1. Lineage (NCBI taxonomy): Eukaryota > Metazoa > Chordata > Aves > Rheiformes > Rheidae > Rhea > Rhea americana. The sequence continues at coordinate 1,355,244 of NW_028186340.1, forward strand.
TTCCTTGACTTCAAGGTCATGTCAAACTATGTAAGAGAAAATGCACAGCAAAGTGGGCATGTGCAACTGGAAGGACATTAAGGGCAGGGTCAAAGGAGAAATACATCTCTCATCTTTAAGGAGCACATTTTAAAACTGCAAAAGCAGATACTGACCAGTTTGAAATATGTAAGGACAGGTAAATTCAGTAGCCTGGGGCCTGTAGAAGGCAGAAGAGGTAGAAGAACTAACTTTGGAAGCAATTGCCAAAAGCTGAAATGGAAAATACTTTTTTTTTTTTTTTTTTTTTTTTTTATGAACTCAACAATTTAATTTAGAATGTGCTCAAAGGCACTGAGATGAAGAAGGCAGAGGTTTAGAGAAATAGTTTGGACCATCTCAGGATATTCCAGGTTTGAAGGTAAGATGAGTATGCTTTAAAGGCACATATATGAGCAAAAGTACCAGATGAAAGAGTGGATAAAACTAAAGGGGAAATTTAAAAGAGAAAGAGTGTTGGATGCTGCTGATAAGATTTGGACTGATAAGGAAAGACAATTGACCAAAAAATGCCTCATTGCCTTTGGTGCCTTTGATTTTTTTTCCCCTGTATGTGTATATATATATATATATATATACACACACACATATATAGAGAGAGAGAGAGAACATAGTATAATCTGTAAAGTGTGTGCATTCTCTTTAATAATCAGAATTTTTATGCCTGCCAGACTTTCAATGGAAGTCATTCCTCCCATCATGTTGTATAGGAATGGTAATAAAATAAAAATTCAGTGATTGTTGTCTTTTTTATTTTCTGTGGCTATCGTTCTGGACCGTATCAGAAATGCTGCCACCTCTAACTATTCTTTGAGGGAGAAACTGAGAATTAAAACTAGAATGGATAGAAGATGCACAGTGAACAGAAGAATGGCCAAAAAAGTATTTGAGGCAGTCTTCACTACCTCATTATTTCTAATCTAAATCCATTATAATGCGTATCTGTTGCAGATGATTCATAATGGACTCAATTTTGCTTGTTCTTTTGCCCTTCATTTAACAGATCCTTGAAAGTATATGGACTTTTTTTTCAGGAAACCTTAGTAAAATAGGAAGTTCAAACAAACAAACAAAAAATGGTGCTGACACTTTAAAAATGGCTCATTAGAAATGAATGGGAAAACCATCTGTCATTGTTAGCTACAAATTAGATGTTTCATGCATCAGCAATGTCTAATTCACGCACAAAGGAGTAAAATTTAGAAAGGATTATGGGCATTGCTGCTGACACTGTATCCTATTGAACCATAGAGAATGAGTAATAAGCAATTCTACATAAAAAGACAGGATGTAGATCACCTTCCTCTTTACTATAAAATCTTTGTTTTTCTGCTTTGGTAAAAAGTCATTAATAAAATCTACATGTTGCACTTGTTAAAACAGATCAGACTTTATCAGTTTCATAGGTGGTGTTCATTTTACCTGGCTACCTAATGTGATTCTAAGAATCAATATGGTCATAAATGAATTACATAAGTTTTATGCCAAGGTGGTTTAATGTTACTTTTTTAAAAATTTTATTTTGTAGTGAAATRACTTTCCAGCCAAAATAAATGAAAGGTTTTATCTTAAATTACGAGGAATTTTCTTTTAAAGTAGATAAAGATTTTTTAGTGTAGAAATCTCTATTTATATATATCRAACAACGTACAAGACTATTTTGCAGAAAGTGTTTCTCTCTTTTGGAGATGAAAAATAAAAAATGAAATCCTGATGACAAGATTTTAGTTATGGCAACTAATTCACTGATTAAATATTTTCTGGTCCAGACAATATTGATCTCCATCACAGTGTTAGATGAGTATATTATAGTCTCATCTTTAGGTCACTAGGATGAGGAAGATAATATATATGATAAATAATTCCACAAGACTGTTAACAGAGTAGAATATAATCTAGCATAGGTAAGACTGGCAGCATTTGGCCAATTCTGCTAGAAATGGAAAAAAAATCATTAAAAAGATCCTTTGTTATTCTGAAAATAAATATAACAGTTGTCTTTAAAAACTTCAAGACTGTACTACCAATTACAAAATTAGTTGGGTATAATTATATGTTTCCAAAATACATACTCGGAAAAGTATGAATTAAAGCAATTGCCTCTTTGAAATGGATGAGTATTTTCTATATATATGAATGATAGGACAATATGAAATACGTATACATATGTATACATTGTGTACAGTGATTCTAGCATAAGTAAATTGTACATGATACATAACTAAAAAATGAGCATTGTCTTCCCCACCACTAGTTTTTACAGGTAATATAATTTTGGTTAGTACTCTTCTTGATTTTGTCTGGATTTTAGGCCATTTTGTTCTGTTAGATCAAAAGAAGGTATTATTGGAAATTTTATTTATACTACAATTACTGATAACACAGTAATTTTGTCTAAAACAATACTAACTCTTCAGCAATATCAAGCAGACTAAGGTAGGATCTGTGATTATCACATTTTCTTCCACCAAATACCACTTCTAATGTGTGAAAAAAAAATCTATCACAGTGAAAATAGGAAGGTTTTGTCTTTGAAGATCACAAGGAAGGAAAGGACAGCAGAAATATAAAAGTCACTCTCTCCATGAGCATCCGTAAGTATTGTTATGTATGTCTCTTAGGCTTGTTCATTCCGTATCTGGAAGGGGCAGTCATAAAATTTTCATAGGTTTGCTCTATTGAAATAACTCAGTGAGATAGCCTGAGTAGAAAGTTGGATTGTTTATATTACAGTAGATATCAAAGATAGATAAAGACATAACTGACATATGGAGACCAATTCAGAATCATTTTTGTAGGTTGATTTTGTAGTTTTATATCAGGACAATAATCTTTTTAAGGAAAAAAGTATTTTTGAAGTGCTAGTTGTGAGGAGGTCACAAGAATTCTACCTTGTAACAGAGTCTGTAGTAGGGAAATCTCTGTCTCATCTTATGACTGTACTGTTTGAGCAGAGTATATCTATCTTACTGAACATTGTGAAACACAGAGTTGAACTTAATATCCTTACTTTTGCTCTTTTCCTGTTACTTTTATGCTTGGAAATTGTGGTACAACTATAAAATAAAATTTTTCTTTTTCTTTTTTTTTCACTTTAAAAGTTCTTCTCAGGTAAACTTAAGCAAGGGCTATGTTAGGTTATCTTTGGTGAATTTTGTTGTGGCAAGATGAAATGTTGTTGCCCAGCTGTTTGTTGGAAGTTACAATCCCCACACAGGGTTAGATTAAGAGATCAGTTTGACATACTAACTTAAATCATTATTGAAAGTCAGACTTAATAGAATTGGGTCAGTTTATGCAAAAACTTTTTTCTTTTCTTTTTGATTACAGATTTGAGAATGAAGATATCCTTGCTCCTTAATGCTTTTCCTAAATGTTCTGGTGTGCCTCTAAGTACTGATGACAAACAAAGCATTTTCCAAATGCTTTATTTTGTACAGGTTTCTTTGAAAATCCTACTTTAGGTAGTTAAAATTAACACTGTGAGAGCTGTTCATATGCTAAATGATTCACTAGATGCACTTTGATGTGTAATTAACTACTGATGAGTGTTGAAAATGCTTGAATATTGTTCTGAAAAAGATTTAAACATTGGTATTATATTTTTAAGCAATTTCCTGATGACCTTATGTCTTCCAGTATATTAGATAACATAGTTGTCTTTCATAGAATCATAGAATCAGTGAGGTTGGAAGGGACCTCTGGAGATCATCTAGTCCAACTTCCCTGCTCAGCAGGGTCACCTAGAGCATGGTAGACAGGGTCGCATCCAGGTGGGCCTTGAAGATCTCCAGAGAAGGAGACTCCACAACCTCTCTGGGCAACCTGTGCCAGTGCTCTGTCACTCTCACAGGGAAGAAATTCCCCCTCACATTCCCCCCTGTCTGAATGGCAGCACAGCCCTCGGGTGGATCAGCCACTCCTCTCAATTTAGTATCATCAGCTAACTTGCTGAGGAGGCATTCTGTCTCCTCATCCGTGTCATTGATGAAGTTGAACAGGATGGGACCCAGGACTGAGCCCTGGGGGATGCCACTAGCCACAGGCCTCCAGCTGGACTCCATGCCACTGATGACAACCCTCTGAGCTCTACCTTTCAGCCAGTTCTCAATCCACCTCACTGTCCACTCGTCTAACCCACACTTCCTGAGCTTCTCTAGGAGGATGTTATGGGAGACAGTGTCAAAAGCCTTGCTGAAGTCAAGGTACACAACGTCCACTGCTCTCCCCTCATCTACCCAGGCAGTCATTCCATCATGGAAGGCTATCAGATTGGTTTAACAGGATTTCCCCTTGGTGAATCCATGCTGGCTACTCCTGATCACCTTCTTTTCCTCCATATGCCTGGAGATGACATCCAGAATGAGCTGTTCCATCACCTTTCCAAGGATGGAGGTGAGGCTGACCAGCCTATAGTTTCCTGGGTCCTCCTTCTTGCCCTTCTTGAAGACTGGAGTGACACTGGCTTTCTTCCAGTCCTCAGGCACCTCTTCAGTTCTCCATGACTTTTCGAAGACGATGGAGAGCAGCCTGGCAACAACATGCACCAGCTCCCTCAGTCCCTGTGGGTGCATCCCATCAGGGCCCATGGATTTGTGGATGTCTAGCCTGCCCTGAAGGTCTCTAATYCTTTCCTCCTCAACCAAAGGAAAGTCTTCCTTTCTCCAGACTTTCTCCTTTGTCTCCAGGCTGCAGGATTCCTGGGGGCTGCCCTTAGCAGTGAAGACTGAAGCAAAGAARGCATTCAGTAATTCTGCCTTCTCTGTATCCCTTGTCACCAGGGCCCCTGCCCCATTCAGGAGCGGGCCCACATTTTCCCTAGTCCTCCTCTTGCTGCTGATGTATTTGAAGAAGCCCTTTGTATTGTCCTTAACAACCCTTGCCAGACTCAATTCCAAGTCGGCCTTACTTGTTTACAACAAAAAAAAAAAGGGATTATTTTTTCAGTTTGATTTTTAAGATCTGTTGGAGTACTTTTATTTTCAGTAAAAGAAGATAGAGCATGGATAAATAGTTGATAGGTGATAGAATGCCAAAGCTTTTATTCCATATCCACTACCTATAATATATATTCATCTTATTCTTAAAGCTGTAATATATACTTACCTATATGAGTAAAACTATAAAAGTTTATTCTTGTTATCTGCACTTAAAAAYTTTTCTTCCTCTACTTAAACTTCAATGTTGTTATTGTTAATATTGTTAATAATTTTATATATAGTACATTTATTCTCCTTTAACAAATCTCTTCTAGACAAATAATGTATTTTTTAAGCATTTTTACTGTTTTTCTGTATTATTTTTTTCTGGAAGAATTCTATTTTAGGCAATTTCCAACAAGTAGAATTTACCCATAATGCCTGTAATTAAATTTGCTCTTCTGGATAATTCAGTTGTTACATACATAAACTTGAACTTTCCATTTCTACAGAGGTTCATGAWCCTTTCAGACAAAATTACAAGTTTGTGGAATTCTAAATATCTTTTTACTTATGTTTCAATAAGCTTTGATAGATCTGACATTCCTTCTTTTTTTTAATTTGAATCTCTTAGAGTGCATATGTGTTATTAATTTCTCCTTGTTTTCTTCCAGAGTCCTAGATTTTGGATCATGCATAATGCATACACTCTGGTTCAGTCCTGGACTTCAGTCTAAAGTAAATTATATAGTTCTCAGAGGAAGGRAACGTAGGCCCAAAACACGACAGTGTCCACCCATATCCATTGGTATGTCAGTAGCCAGTCCACATCACAGAGACCTAGCTTTGCGTAGTATGCGTGTAAGTCAGTCCACACCTTTTCTCCCAGACCTCAAGGCTTGCTATCCGTGGGTAATGGAAAGAGTAGCAGTCTTAGTGACTTAGAATGATTTGTTTAGTACATGTTCAATTCTCATTTACCAACATATGATAATAAGACACTGTTTTGTATTGTGGTTCTTGATATGTTTACTCTCTCTGACTTTTTAAGTGATGATTTGGTACTTTTTCATATTTTCTGTCATTTTTTTTAATCTGTAAGTAATCGTTGTATATAACTATACGTAAGAACGATAGGTGAACACTATACATAGTCGTTCTTAACACCTTGGATAATAACTAAAACTATAAATCACAAGTACAAAAAATATCCCAGAAGTGTGAAATACAGAATCACAGAATCACAAAATGGGTAAGGTTGGAAGCCTGCTCAAGCAGGGTCACCTAGAGAATGTTAGACAGGATTTCATCCAGGCRGGTTTTGAATATCTCCAGAGAAGGAGACTCCAGAACATATATATACATATATATAATACACATATATATATATGTATGTGTGGTGTTGTAATTTCTAATGAATTCCTGCTAAATCTAAAATGGGAGTTTCAGAAGGTAACACTTATGGGAAGGATTTTTCCAACTCTTTTCTATGTGGTCATGGTCATGAACAAGGCTTCTAATGCCAAATACTGTGTTTTCTAGCACCAGGCCAAATGACCTGACCTACAGTAATGATGTCAAATTTTTCTTCTGTTATTATATCTTCCTTAATTAGAAATGTTCAGTGGTTGTACTCTTTTCAGAACAAACGTTCCTTCTTATGACACTGCTGTCTAGTGAAAGTTGTACTAGTGACTTTTAATTTTAAACTTTCTGTGCTGAAATAATTTCATCTGGCTTTGTGGATTGGCATATTTGCTGCAAAATCCRTCTTGAGATACATATGCAGATAGTTTGATGGATATGAAGAAAAACTGGGTGGTGGTCCTCATCTCCATGATCCAGTATTCTGAAGGTTGCATTTAACTTTATGTATCTAACAGAGGTACCTAAGTTCCTACTAAGTTCCTAAGTGCCTACCTGCACTGTTTTCTTTACTGTCAGTGAAGACAGAGATGGAGAGATTTCTCCAGAAAGCAGTTTAGCTCATTTGAGATCAGAGATCAGAACTTTTAGGTTACTTATCTCTCTCCATTGAAAAAGTAGGAATTCTAAAGAGATTTAACTCCTAATATACAAACTTTCAATGCTTAAAATTGCATGGGGGAAGGACAGGTCTGTGCCTGACCTGTGTGCTCTGTGACATTTATGCAGGTCCAGATCACTCAGCTGTCTAAGTGAGGGGTAGCTTACTCTAGGGCGGGTTTTAGTTCAGCCTGTGAGTACATTTTTGAAGTGAATCTACTAGTTATTCTAGTTACCAGGAGCTGGTTGATTTGCAATATGTAATGATCCTTTGCATGCAAATGGAAGTTCTTTTAGATGAAACTAAACAAGAGGAAGCACTCAAAGTTCATCCAGTGTGATCCACTACTGAACACACAGCCTATGGGACAAAACTAGAACTAGTCTGAAGTAAACCTACCAAAACTCATATAGCGGATGTGTTGAATCTGTATCAACTATTTTGCTCTACAGATAGTCTCCTTTTGTGCCACATTTCTCAATATATAGCTATAGCCTTTAGACCCCTTCTTTCCTCTATGCCCAGATTTTACTCCAAAGGATAAAGATTGCTGGCATCTGTATCTCATCCTAGCATGGAGTCATGACATTTCCAGGATGTGCAGTACAAAGAAGACTTACCTCCTGCTGCATAGGCACAACCAACAAAACTGAGGAACTTGACTGCAAGTATCACTGTTTAAAGTGAGACTAAGATGATAAAAATGGTATCTTAGATGTCTTTTGCAGAAGTTGTTGATACTTTCTTTCATTCAGTATAACATGAATTGCTAAAATTTGAGTCGTGGATTATTTCTTACTGCCTAAAAAACTTGCAGTGATCAATAATGTTCACATGACAATTCTGTTGAGCCCCTAGGACTAGGATCAGCAATATATGGTTTCTTTCAGGTGATACCAATGGCTGCTGGTAACAAATCCTAGCTCCCCTATATTCAGTCAGTTTAAGTTTTGCTATTATTAAGAGATAATACACAAACAGCTATTCAGTCAGTGAAGTTATGTAAATAGTTTAAAAAGTAATATATTCATAATAAATAATAGATTGTTTTACAAATAGAAGTATTTAGCTTATGAATTGCATTGAATTGGATTGTATTCAACAACCTTCATACCTTATATAGTACAGAGAAGGAGAGTGAAAGTTGTTCTAACAAGTTTAACCAAGTTAGGTATCTTAGGACATACTTCCTACAGACTTTACTGTAGAGTTCTTTTATGGATGCATTTCATTTCTGTTGTATAATGGCAGCAATATCCATTTCAATTCGTGCATTATTATTAGTCATCCTACTGTTAGATGTATTTTGCATTACAAGATGGGCACTTCTTTGAAGCTTGAAGCAATCAAGCACATAAAAATGAGATCTTCTGTGCATGGCTGTTATCACCTGGTACCATTCCGCATCTATTTTATCTGTTCTTGGGTACACCCACTTCAGATTCAGCTTGAATACTGCAAGCTAAGCCCATACTTTTCATTATGGAAAAATACTATTTTCCATTATAGCCAGCATCTACATCTCTGTTACATTAAGAAATTCTGGATGTATGTGTGACAAAGATAACAATTTTATTTTCCTTAATTTCAGCTTCTCATCATTCTAACAGTTGATTAAAGCAGATGGACTCTTTTATGTCTTTTAATTGCTAAATTGATACTCACCTATCAGCTTATTCAGTGAAAGATGAATTGCTCTCTCCTCACCTATTGATTTAACCTTTGGAGATGGTTGAGGGGAAAGAGGTGATATTTCTTCCTGTGGGGTTAATTTCTTGCTGTATACATTTACACAGTTTGCAAAGATATTTGTCATTTGGTCATGACAGACATGAGTGTATTGGAGAATCAGAACCACTGGGTAATGAATGAGCTCATATGGATAAACTTCTTGACTGTTCCTTCAATTAATCTTTTTATGCCCTGAATTTCGTTGTTGAAATAATAAATCAAACCACTCTATTGTTTACTTTATTGCTAATGAAACTTCGCACTGCCAGATTGACAGCCCAAGAAGCTRAGATTCCTTATTGACTAACCACAATATTGGTAGTTTTATACCACTTACTTGCACTGAATTGAGAARATAAAGAAGGTAGTTTGGTCCCTCTTTGGTTTGCTCAAATTAATGATTCAATTTACAAACAAAGGTGATAAAAAATGATACTGTAATCTTGAAGGATGTCCCACTGAATCCAGACTGAAACTCGTCCTTCAGTCCAGACTGAAACATATCTGACCTACTGAAATGCCAGTGTTAACTGGGGCAACATTTAGGCACCTGTGTATTGTCTGGATAAAAAGTGGCCAAGGTGGCATTATTGTTTCTAAAAGCTTGGCTGCTATAGAGTCCTCTGAGTGTTAAAAATTTCAGATAATAGTAATCCATGGAGACTAGATATTAATGGTGATTGTATCTTCACAGACATTTTGAGTATACAAGGTTATACACATTTCCACTTAATTCTTTTTACTAAGGATTATATTCATGGTGAAGGTTTTGCTTAAGAGCTAGGTCTCAACACAGGATTGTATCAATCTGTTAGCTGAATGCAAAGAGAAAGAACCTTGTGGAGCTTTTCTAAACCACAATGAAATATATCTAATTTATGAAATATATGTACTTTACTTCTAACTCAATGGTTATAACTTAATGAGTTAGTCAGGACAAATGCAAGCAACAAGACATGTTCCCTTAAGCAAATATGAAAGTACTTCCACTGTGCCCAACGCTCTTTACAACAGCCAGGTGGACCTTAGAGATAAGTAGTACACCTGCAGTGAATTGTATGATTCAGYTCAGGAGTTGAAATAGAAGCCATTGGTGTAGAAAGTGTCTTCTGTTATTCACAATATCCAGAAGTTTTTTGACTCACGTCAGAACAGTGCCATGAGTGAGCAAGTTTGTAACACAGCATTTTTATTCTAGCAGTTAATTGGTCCTGCACTCTAACTACAGCAATAAGCAGAGAAATAGCAGTTTTAATCTTTGACATTCTTTTTCTTTAAGACTGCCTCAATCATCTAAAGATTCTAGTCCATTGTTGTGTAAAAGATGTTGTAAAGATTAATATGTATGTTCCATGTTGGAATATGTAAAAAAAAATTAAAAACTGGAATGGAGTAAATAACTAGTTTCATATAAATTTCATCATAAATTTCAATTAATCATTTGATGATTAATTTTTCCATACTGCTGGAGCAGGTTCACTTATAGATTGCTATCATTTTTTTGATGTCTTTCACCCTGGTGCTAATGCTGTACTGTTAAAAAATTATGTTGAGATTTAATCTCAGATGTTTATCATTCGTGATCTGCAGCTCAGTGTCCCTGTCAAACCGGAGTCTCTCATGAGGATTCTGGGGGGACTTCTTTCTGCCTCCTTTACATGCAGTATAAAAATGGTTATTTCCACACTTTTTCATTAAAAAAGAGTTTTGGCTGTCAGGCTATTTGTCCTTACTGATGTGAAAAGTGCAGATAAGTGGTTGCACCAATGAGCATTTAATATGGCTTTAAAAAGGAGGGAGTGATGATTTTCTGAGAAAGTATAGGAAATGAAGGAACGAGCAATGCTGATTTTTGTTGAGGATTTAAGAAGGTGGGGTCTATGTATTGAAAAAATACATGAAAAGATGCTTCTTGTGCCTCCATGTACACCCCTACTGTAGTTTCTTGATTGAAAACGACTGGGACTGCATGCAGGTACTGTACCCTCTCCCCACACCGATCCATATACACACAGTAAAGTTTGCAGAGGGGAGACAGGCTGTTTCAAATCACTGCTACAGTCGTGCTTGATACAGATTGGATATCAATTTCCTTAGTGCACACTGTGGTACTGTTCGACCACTGCTAGGCAGTCTAACTCAGCGTTTCCAGTCTTTTCAGCAATATGCTCAAGCATATTGTCTAATGGAAGTAGCCAAAACACATGTCCCAGTAATACTTGTGAACAGAAGTGCCCTTTTATGGAGGGAATATATATGGAAAGAAAAATTCACTGTTAGTTCAATGAATGTTTAAACAGTCTAATAGTCAAAATTATCTAGTGTTGAAAAACTTCAATAATAACACATTTTAAATTGTTGCACAAGCAAATTTACCATTACCTACATCTTTCCTCTGGTTTTAGGATCACCYTTCCATTGTCCCTCTGGGTCCTGAGATCAGTGATTTTCTCAGAAGGAACTGGGATGGGGATGGAAATGGAGTCATGACATGTCATCAGCACCTGCAGGTCTTCATCAGGAGGAGTGTGATGTTTGTGTGTGTGTGTGGGGGGGGGGGTTCTTGAGCCTACATGGATTATTTTCCTGTTTCCTTATGCCAGCCCACTTTCCACCCTGGGACTGCCAGCTGCAGTGTGACAGCTGCCCCCACCCCAGCTCCCTGCCACAAAGGGCTGTTGTTTGCCCTGYTGTTTGTCTGCTGGGAGAAGAGGTTTGTCACCCGCTTCCCAGAGGGACCCGGCCAGGAGCTGGAGCAGGGCAGGTAGCAGGCCCTGGGCCCCGGTGCAGGCAGTTAAACCAGCACAGCCCAGCTCAGGYCAAGGCCAGGCCTGAGCCTCTGCGTGGCCAAGTCAGCACTGAGCCTGGAGCTTCTGACTGGGAAGGACAAGAGTCRTATTTAATGAGTTACAAAGGGAGAGTTTTAGGATAGAGAAGAAATACGGAAGTAATGGTAAAGAGAGACTTGGACTGGAATTCAGGGAGAGATGGAGAGACAAGAGTGGGAATTTGAGAACATCTGGGAGTGACATATGAGAGTGGAGAACAAAAAGCAATAGAAGAACATCAGAGAAAATCATAACAGATTTTACATGTGCAAGCTGATGGAATATGTAAGATGCATCAGATCTCTGAGGAACAGAGAGAGTTAAACTTTCAGAGAATAAAAGAAGATGGTTGTGAAAGGAAAGAAGAGAGAGAAAATGGAATAACTGAAGCTGCTATGGTGACTCTAAATGTACATCTTTGGATTTTTGTAGTGTGTGTTGGTGAATGGTAATCTAAATTCGAAGCCGTTCATCTACCAAAAATGAGTTCTCATTTTACTACTTTAGACAATTGAATAGCCTCCAGCTTAAGAAAAATAAAGTAATCACCTAGCACTGCAGGTTTGCAGGGTGTTAGTTTTTATTGAATGCACAAGAAAATATAAACCCTTGCTATTGAATGGATGGTTATTGTGCATACAGTATATCTAATAAGGCTGACCTAATCTTCACTGAATGTCCTGCCTTTTCTCTTCAAGATCCTACCAAACAAAGAGGCAGGTGAATGATGGGCACAGTGTGTCTGAGAGTTCAGTTCAGGAGCCCAGTTCTTTTAACTAAACCAYTAAGAAAAAGTGGTGCTAGAGGCTTTTTTGTGCTTGCATATAGCATTTGTTCTACACAAACACCTACGTTTGTGACTAAGACAAGTGCTTTGACCAGTGTCTTCTGAAAATTTGACACAAAATACAGAGGACTAAAAAGACTGATTTCTTCTGTTATACGATGCAAGGCAACTGAAAGCAAAATAGTTCCTTCTGAAATCTGTTTTAAGATCAGGTAAAATTAGTTTCATTATTGCTTTGATCAAGATTTGTCATTTTTCCTATGCTTCTAACTGAGCAGAATTGGAATGAGCACACTGGTAGGTTTTTCCAATTGGCAGAAAGTCACTGAGTAATTCTGAAGTTCAAAATAGACTGTCAGTCCTTATGGTGTGACAAAAAGATGACTTTGACTCAGGGTGGATCTTGTGAACATGTATAAATACCTAATGGGAARGAGTAAAGAAGATGGAGACAGATTTGTGTCAGTGGTAGCCAGTGAAAGGACAAGAAGCAATGGGAACAAATTGAAATATAGAAAATTACTTTTGTTCAGAGTAAAAAACTTATTTATTCCAAGGGTGTCAAACACTGGAACAAGTTGTGTAGGGAGGACGTAGAGTCTCCATCCTTGGAGATATTCAAAACCCAACTAGATATAATCCTGAGCAACTTGCTCAAGCTGATGCTTTTTTGAACAGGAATGTTGGACTAGATGGTCTCCAGAGATCCCTTCCTACCTCAACCATTCTGTGATTGCTAAGAATCTTCCTTATATTTTGATTCCTTAAAACTCATAAGGTAGCATATAAGGCTATGTTCCATTATGTTCCAATATGTTCCATTGTAATGTGAGAAATAAAAAGGATGTTTAAACTGATGAGAACCCAGTAATTCAATACTTAGSTGATCATATAGCATTACAGCAATTTATACCTTAATAGTAGGGTTTTTTTGGATACCCATTCCTGGCTGCAGGTTGCAGTTTTTAACTGGGACTTCGATGTTTAAGTGGGTAGTAACATCCAAAACCATGGATAACATTTATAATGATTATTTTTCATTATCTTCTGCTGTATGGAAAACTCTTAAAGCTATGGAAAGCTGTATGGAGAATTAAYAGAGATTATGAAAGCTGATCCATATGAGTTGGAGGAGTTCTTGTACAGATAAGGAATAATCAGTATTATATATTGTTATCTGAATGAATAATGTAAAGCAAGCAATCATGCATGGCGTGATATTGTGATATCAAGGAAAATACTTAAGTTCGGTTATCTAAAATAGGGCGTGCATGTAGTATATGGAGTAAGGCAAATTAATTAAAATTAGGAATTTTAAAATCAGCTTATATCTTCTATTTTTTCTTACTACATGTGCCAGTGTATGATTTCTCTTTGTGAAGATGCTGTAAATTACTTTGCTGCTCAATAGAAGAAACCCTTATTAAAATTGCATTTCAAAAATACATTGAATTATTTTCAAGAAAAATTAACTTTCTAAYTATTTTTTTGTCAAAATTTTCATTACAACTGATTGTAAATTATAGAGCAGAAAGAGCATGGCAGTGGAATACTGCTATTTTTGATGCTTCTAATGGATTATTGTCTCCTTGCTTTTCTTCATAAACATTACAAACAAGTATGCAATTGAAGGATGAAAGCAGAAGATTCTTTTTGCTTAATAGCAAAAGAATTGTAAAAGTAAGTCAGCTRTTTTCATAATTAGCCTGAAAATGTATGATATRCCTTATTTGTGGATTGGCTGAGGTTTAATTTAAAATTTTGTCACTCTTTCATAAATACCAAAATTTTTATAAGAAAATCTTTGTAATATTTTCTAAATTTATGACTTAGTAATATGTGATAAAGRTGGTAATTCTATTTGTTTGTTAGAGCAAATGCATAAAATATTTTCCAATTTAGAGTCTTAACTCTTTCTTGAGCTTAGGCTATTTACTGCCTTACTACTTCAGCTTTATGAGAGTTTAGCAGATGATAATTTTTTTCAGATATTCAAAAAATGTATTTATACACACACASAGAGAGTACTTTAGCTTTTTTGTATAGATATACATATATGGCATATTATGGCTTAAAAAAAAAACAGTCTTTCACAGAATTTCTAAAGAAATTCTGAATATATTCCTCCTGTATATTTTACAGAAATATTTATTAAATTCTGWCAGATAACTAAAAAGTTTCCAGGCAATAGCAGTCATTCATACCTAGGGGAATTTTTTATTAAAATGTTTGTTCATAGGATTGTTTTTATTTATACATTCATTAACCTATAGCTTACATTTTAGATTGCTTTTATGAAACTTGATATTATTTGAGTACCAAATATTGACAAATTCAAAAAAGCATACATAATTTCTAAACAACTCAAGAATAAACATAAAGCTGAATATAGAACATTTCCTATATTTGCATATTTTCTTTAAAAGGTATATGAAACCTTAATGATATTTTGCTGGTAGTCTTAGACCTTTCTTCTAAGTTATTTGATTAAAAAAGAGCAGAAAGAAGTTGAACAATGACTATTGTATCTTTGTATGGTCTCATTAAAACATGTCCTACCTATTTCTTTTTCTTCTTTTTGCAGAACCTAGAAATCTTCCTGATTTTTTCATGCAGTGAATGAAACTGTCCTGTTTAAAAAAAAATGCCTATGTTTTGGACTTTTTATCAAATAATATATAAGAATATTAGCTAWAGTTTTTTAGTTTGTTAATTCACAGTTAAAAGCTTCTGCTCTGTATTCTATACTCTTAATATTCTAATACCTTGTAACATTGTCAAAATGGCACAGTTCTTATTACTACAAAGTGAAGTCTTGATGCATTTTTGCACATTTAAGGAGGACACCTAGCAATTCAAATGATAATGAAGTAAAACTGTGTTATTAGTTGACTCCTTTGCACCTTTGCCTCTGATYTGATAGCTGGCAGGGAGCCAGGATAGGACTGGCTACTTATGTACTCTAGATAATTGCCTTGTTTCAGTGATTTCCATCTGACATAATGTTCCCTTGGACCATCCAAAATAGTTTTGATAACTCAAAGACTGTTAKGAAACTCATTAGGGAAAAGAATGGAATGGAGCATGTTTCATTTTTGCCCCTTTGCACATCGATTGCACCTGTAAAAGTTGGACCAGTTGAGAACTGAACCCTACCCTCCCACAAAGTGAAAGATTCTCCATTTTGTGAGCTTTCCAAGCTGTATGTGGAGCATTGACAAGGTATTACATATCAGCTTGTAGTTGTTCATTGATAATAATTTATTCAAAATCTTATAAGTAATATCTAGGGAAAAAAAGAAAATTACAAAATAATTAACATCTAAAATGTCYAATCAGTGAAATTGTGACAGGCAGTTCTAGGCAGTTCTAGTGTCAGTGATTTAGAAACACATCATTTGTAGTAAAGACCCTACTATTATGGATTAACCCTTCAGGAGAAAGTTAAATCGGGTACTAAATAAACAGCAAACAGAACCTGTCATTCAGTGTTAAATCAGGGTGTATTGCTTCCGTGTACCAAGTGGATGATATCATGAGTATCAAAATGAAACAGCATCTTTGCACTTAAAGTAGATTAACAGAATATATTTGCAAACTATTTGATCGTGTTTCTGAAAATATATTTGGAGGACTCTAACTAATAAATCACTCTTGAAATATGATTTTATCACAGTAACCTAAGAATGCCTTTTCAAAGTTACAGCTTTTTTTTTTTTTTTTTTTTTTTTTTTCCATGAAAAACAAACAGTAACTGGATTGGGACTCCTTATTGCTAATGTGGGATTTCTTAAATGATACAATTCCTTAGTAATATGCATATCATTTCAAGTGGCATGGAAAATATATCCCACAACCAATCATACAAAACATTTAAACTTCCAAGGAAAACACTTACCATGTTTGTTTTAAGATGATGTGTTTTTTTTGTTTTTTTTTTGTTTGTTTTTTTTTTGTGACAAACTGTGTCTGTGCCCTAGAGAATAGAATTATGTAATTCTGAGTCTCCATTAAATGAAGTATTTATCAAGAAGAGTTCCTTTTATCAAGTTAGAAATATCAGGCTATATATGAATGGTTTACTCCCTTGGAATCAACATTAGTTTTCAAATTGTCTCTGACATCCATCTTTATAATCTATTTGATTTAAGCTTAGTCGAAGGAGGAGGGTTTCCAACAGMTTTTGTGTACCTGTTTAGGTGACAAACATAACTAAGAAGTAACATACTCAAAACCGTATTAAAATGTTACCTAAAGTAGCAAGCAACTTTGTAAAATAAGAAGGTCTCAGGTACTATCTAACCTGGTCGTAGAAGGCCATTGCATTCATGTTTTTCACCTATGTTGTCAGTATCAGCCCTTCACAAGAGTATATGTTAAAAAAAAAAAAAAAAAAAGGCATCATGAAGATTCTTCAATCATTTATTGTGCTTTTGACTTTCTACCTTCTTTCTTAAAGGTGTGCCAAATGCTACCTGCTGCATTTCTTCCCAAACACCGCGTACAGGTTTCACACATATGAAAATGTCTTCAATTCTCAGGCTTGAAGAACCTTGCATTCCACACTTGATCATTTCTGTGGATGTTGCTCAGCAGCTTAARAAACTTTTACTATGCACAGCACTTTTACTATACACAGAATGGCAGTATTATTTTTTAATTCTTTTAATAGAAGTAATTGGACACAGTTGGACTAAGTCATTGATTCTCATTCTTCCACCATGTCTCCTCATCTTTTTCAGATGCACATGTACAGCAGGCTGGACAGGGCCTGACTGCAGTGAAGATATAAATGAATGTGATTCTGAACCATGCTTGAACGGAGCCACCTGTTACGAGTCTGTTATCCAGGGGCAGTTTGTATGCATTTGTCCTCCATTTTATACTGGTGACTTTTGCCATCAGCAGTTCAATCCCTGTGACCTACCTTACAATCCATGCATAAACAACTCAACCTGCTTGGCACAAGATGATGGAAATCCATTGTGCATTTGTAAAACAGGTAAAAGCTGATATAATTGATTTTTCCTATTGTCTGCTGTACTGGAAAATTGTTGCAAATATATATTGAGTGTAGTGCTGTCTTTACTGAAATTAGCAAGATTGTGAACCTTTCAAAGCACACAAAGCTTTCGTGAATTACAGTGGGTCTGTCAGTTGCAGTGAAAGACAGGTATGATAGCTGTCAGTTTGTCTACTGTTCTTAGAGTAAAATAATTACTTAATGTATCTTGCATGTATGTTGCTTCCAGAATTGTTTCTTCCGAGTCAATTGTTATAAAAGCACAGAGACAGATATGCACCTGGCCAGCAGATCTGACAGACTAAGTTGACAAAAGAGATAAGTAGAAATAGACGGAATATATGCAAATTGTTAAAAGTACAAAAATTGGACCAGGTTAGACATGGTTCCTCTTCCCACTGAACTGTCAGGAAGGCATGGTGCCTCAGGAGAATAATCTTGCCCTGTCTAAGAGACAGAACAGATTGCTCTCCATCTTTATGTACAACAAGCAAAAGCACAGTAGGCACTGCAGCTTTCCTGGGCCACGGCTTAAAAACTGCAGTCTCTCCCTCGATACACAAGAACTGCTAAGGTGGAACAGAACAACAATTTAACTGTGCAGAACATTTCTATACAATTCTGCATAGGAATTAAAGAATACACTAATTAATTAAAACTGCTCTGGAAATTTAGGGGTGCAGAATACTGTTACCAAACTTGAATTTTAGGTAGGATTTTGAAATCATTACTTTTATACATATAAATGGAGTAGAGTTCTAGGGACCAAGGATAGAAATATRTTAATTGCAGTGTTAAACCACAATGGTATTATTCATCTTATTGTTTACTGAGTTCTAAGATGCAGAGATAATAGTATGTAAAGTCAGCACTATTAATAGCTTGGATTTCTTATTGTTAAGACAAAGGTTGCCATAAATTGCTGATAAAAAAAATAAGGTCAGAAGATGTGTATGTTGCTCATTCAATGCGAGTATAACACTGAATGTCACGACAAAAATAGAAAACAGCTTTTAAAACAATATATTGATTTTGAAGCCTTTTTAAGAAGTGATCTGTAAAGAGCTGTTGTAGTACAAATCTTTTAACATCCCACAGAAAAGTCTTATATTTGAAACATTTTTGTGCCCAGTTTCTTAAAGATACAAAAAACTTACAGCCCAGATTCTCAAGGAACTTTGAAGGTATCTTCCAGGATTCTTGAAACTTGGAGCTAGGAATCTTCAACAGTCTTCAGGAAACAAGTAGGGAAGTTATCTGTACCAGTAGTGTGTACTGTTAACAAATCTTGGAAAACTGAAAATACCCTAGTATTGAAAAGGCATTCAAGGCATACTTCATGAAATGAGCCAAATGTACTGAAAAATCCAACTATTTATTGAGTACTCTATCAGCAAAGAAGGAAAGACAATAAGATACAGAAATTTAATTGAAAGCATTTCATGACAATATTTCTTCTAAACTGTCTACTATTTTCTRTTCCTTTCTCTCCCAATAAACTTGTCAATGTTCCAAATCTGGTTACAAAAAGCAATCACACTGTTATAGTTGGATTATTCCAAGGTACCTGACCGGGTACCAAATGGTGTATTGATTAAACAACTTGCATGACATGTAGTTAGCTGTCCAGTCATTAGATGGATTAAAATCTGGTTTATCAATAGTCGCAAAACATAGTTGTGCATGAAGAGAYTGAAAGCAGTTGTTGGCCTGATTTTGCTGAAATCAATTGTCCAAAGCTATTTAATGTTTGTATCAGCTGACTAGACAGTTTCATAAATCTGGTAAGTATGTACATGATGTACACATTAGTTCAGTTAATGAGGAAGCAGGCTATTATTGAGAATTGCCTGACATAATACTCACATTCCAAAAATATGGATTTTGATACATTATGAAGCACTATATCTAAAATATAAAACCTCTGTAGGTGTCARTTAAGACAGTGTCTTAGAAAATGGTGACTCAGAAAAAGACATTAGAATTATTGCTGATAATAATATTCCTAAGAGCATTCAACATAGGTCTCYCTCCAAAGAAGCAACACAATTTCTGGATACATAAAGAACTAAAATTTAAGTTAGAAGCAAGGAAATTATTTCACCTTTGTACAAAGACTTAGAAAGACCATCACTTAAAATATATGCCTGGTTCTAATACTGATTTTTAGAAAACAGCATTAGAGGCAGGCTGCAAAATTAACAGGACAAATTTTAGTCTGTGATGTTTGTTCAGAAGAAAAAGAGAATATCCACAACGAGGTTGCCATAACGAGGTAGAGAAAAAAAAAAAAGAAGAAGAAGGCAGAAAGGTGTGGGAAGCAAATAGAAAAGCGTAGTAAAGCTGAAAGTATAAATTAGGCACAATGAGTCTTGATATAAGATATTAGATTAGCACATAATAATTGAAACAGCTTTACAGAGAGATAGTGAAGTCATCATTAGTAGGAGTATAAAGCAGAATTGCATGTATCTTTGTTCTTGTATATAGGTATAGGGAGTTRAAGTTACCCATTTTGGCTTTAAAGGTTTTTAAAATTCTATAAATAATAAAATGTAAAACTTGGTTTTGAAGTGATAGCCTTGGTGATAGAGGTATGCTCCTTGCAAGGGGATGGATTATGACGTTTGTGTCACAGAACATGGCTCTCTCAGTGTGGATTATGGAACACTACTAGTTCATGAATTTATGTTAAGTTGTCCACATAAACAGATCAAATAGTTAAAAAAAAAAAGAAAAGTCTACATTTGCTTGTGAGTATATTAATTGTTGCAAGAATGTTTGAGGCTAGACTATTATTCCAAAAGTTTATGAATCATTGCAATAGGGTAAGTTCCCCAGGAAGTGTACAGAAAACACTTCTTCATRTATAGTTTGCCAGTAATTTGTAAGCAAAGGTCTAGTCAGTGCTGTTGGGAGGAGATGGCTGTTTTGTGCTTGTACTCAGTATTGAATCCTTCCATTAGTTTCTGAAATACTTCATACTGAGCAGAAATGTAACAGAGGAGGAAAGGACAACTTCAGGCATAGGTGGCAAATAGTGAAATGTTTTATTACTTCATTTATCAACATGTTTTTTTTTCCCTTCTTAAAAAATTCTGTCCTTGGAATGAATCTTAATAATCATAAAGAAAATGTAATACAGCAGAGGACATGAATTTCATGTATGAAATATGAATTTGATATAAATAATATTAAAATATTATTCAGTTCTAGGTAATGTCAGTCACCAGAGTGGTAGGTGCATAAAGGCATTCCAAACGGATAATAAGACAGTTCTCTAGAGGCAATGCAGCTTTCTGAGAATAATTGTCTTACGTGAAAGAACCAAATTACTGTGAAAAAGATGTAGTCAAATTAAGGAAAACAATGWAAGGGTATATCACAGATTTAAACCTTGAAAGAAGCATTTGTAATTAAAAGGAATTAAAATATTAGAGATCAGATTACTCTGAAATGCCATTATCATAGTGTTAAAAAAGCAACAGAGTTGTTAAGGGAGAGGAATCTGCTGCTGTGAAAGTAAATACAAATAGGTGAATAGTAGAGCAAAACAAAAATAAAAATGCAAAGCCCTGCAGTATGACAGAACACATAACCCTATTCTAAATAAGCAAATGAGAAARTTTAATTTCTGTGAAGCATAGAAATCCATAAAGCAGAAATCAGTGCCAGGATTGTGCAAATCAATATCAGTCTATGAAAAAAAGGTAATTTGCACTACTACATAAAATCTGACCACCTACTAAGAGACTTGGAGTTGTACAAACAGATACAAAGACATAATAACATCCTTGAACTGTAATCTGGACACATGCTGTGTGTGACATTCTCAATATCACATAAATTGTCAGTTCAAAGTCTGATGATCTAGAATATGTAATGAAAATATATATGAACATACATCTTAAGACAACAATCTTAAAAGACTGTAAAAGGCTGTTCCTGAAAACAGGATTATAGCTATGCCTGTATTTACATGTAATAGGATTGCATGTATTTATATGTGTGTTACAGGATTTTAATAATAAACATCGCAGTTCAAGAAAAGGTTTCTGAACTTTTCCAAAATGTCTAACTTTTGCTATGAAATACCTAATGCAAAGTATAAATGAAATACCTAAATATGGAATTAATTAGATCACAAAAGCCAGGTTAGGACTCACAATTTTCTGGTTAAGATCATTGAACTGCAACAGGCATACTTGATATTGAAATGTGAGACAAAGGGTAAGAGACATCAAGGGGAAATGTGGAACCTGGGGAAATATAAGTATATGAATATTACAGAGGATTGGCAAGACAAGAAGTAATGTGTCAACATAAAGGGTGGTCTAGAAAAAAAAAACACTAGTGTTTTGTAAGCAAAGATTTTTTTTACAATCATTTATTCTTAAGAAAGAATTGTAAGTCCTGTTATCTAGGAACTGAAACAAGGCACAGTTAGTGGGAAAAGATTTGTGTGTTCATACCAAAGCTTTATCTCTGTCAAAAAGAAGGGTTATTCAGTCAGCATTTGACTTAGTTCAGTAGCTTTTTAATGAGTTAAGAAATTCAGAAGGGAAATGAAATCAATGAAAAAGGTATTATTAGAATAAAGCCACCAGAAAGTTTGGATTAATTTGACCAGATGTAGATGCCCACAATATTAAAGTTTAYGCTGAGCTGGTCTCCCTGTACTCCATTTATTGTYGATGGAGAGAAAGAGGCAGTTTTCTAAGGTAATTCATTTCATCCAAAACTAGGCATATAAAATAAGTCAGATAACTAATGCTGTAGAAATACCTATTTCACTCCACTGACTACAAAGGCAGCTTAGAACAATTTGTTCAGAAGGCAGATGGTCTGAATTCCATACCAAGTGCCTATTTCCTGGTTTATTTCTATAGAGATTTTTCTGTACATATCTCTGTGAAACACACCATTTTAGATAAGAGTGAAAAAAAAATGGAAAGCAGCAAATTGTGTCACATTATAGCACACAAGTAATGAGAAGCTTTGACACCTTATTTGTGTTCATAGATTTGATTACTAATAATGTTTATTTTACAACTAGTGTGGGTCATCAAGAAGACATGACTTCAGCAATTTTCAGTGCCTCACAGACATGTTAAAAATCTGGGCCCAAATGAGTATGATTAAATTATTCATTAGTGAATTCTTTATACTTTCCTTCTGTGATATCTCTGAAAATGCAAAACTAGAAACTGAGAGTACCAGCATAATTGGTTTATGCAGAAGGAATTGCATGGATTAGAAGATTCTAGGAAAACTGAGTGTCATGTTCTGTGGAGAGGTGTCAATAAGAGATCTAAGGAGGGTACCTTATCGTGTCTGTGTAGAAACAGCAACCGAACTCTGTGTTGGCATTAGCCATTCTACTTTCTCTTCATCCTCTATGTAYTCTTTCCAAAAGCAAAACTTTGTGGCTTCTTAACAGCAGATGTATAGCTACACTTTGTACGTTCCTGCACTTTGCCTATTACACAAGTCCTGCAGGTAAAGTTGAGACATGTGGTAGCTGTTCCAATTTTTCAGAGAAGCAGGAGGAACAATATAATATGTCTCGTCCTAGGTAACAGCATTTAATGCTTCATCATTGACACTGATGGCAAAAGTACCACAAGATATTAGAATTTCTGTCATCTGTAGTAAAAGTGTATCATTCTGACTACAATAGATTGCAAACAAATCCAAACATACTGCTGGACCTACTAACTCTAATGTAGTACTTTGTTTCCTGAGAATGAAAAACACTAGTATTTTGAGATTAGAGAATCTGCTTTTGTGATATTCTGCATAGAACATAGATATTTTTAGAGCTTGTATTATTAAATGCTTAAAACRTAAATTTTAAATGAAATGCTGTCTCCTTATGATTTTTATAAAATATGGATAACATTATTTTGTAAGAAAGATCCAATATGAAAGTACTATAATATCTGTTAAATTCTATTTACATCTTACTTTAACTTCTCTAATACAGTAAAAGATAGTGTAAAAATAGCTGACAAATAAATCTATTTATTTGTTGAATTTTACAGTAGTCTAATCTATATTGGCCACCTAGGGGGTGGGGGGTGGGGGGGGAGGAGAAAGCAAAGAAGCCCTTTCAGCTTATCCTTCCCTATTAGGATAATTACTTGAACAAAAAATTGGAAATTTTGAGCAGGTTTCTGTTGTAATTCTGTATTCACAATTGGCAATGTGTGCCATTTGCTCTTTACTATTGACTAGATGCATTTTTTCATTTAGAAGTTCAGAATGTGTTGAACTGAGTTCAGAAAACATTCAGATTTTCCACATAGAAAGCACTAAGGTCAAAAATTCCATTTTTAATGTCTTACTCCTGTAAAGATATCTTGTAAAGTATTTGGCTGGAGAACTACATTAAATCATTTAGATGTACTATTGATTTATAATTTGAATCCTAAGTTTGACTAATTTACATTAGCAAAGGGAGGAAGTAGTTGCATTTAAATGTGTCTATTATTTTCATACATGGAGTATTAAATATTGTTACAGAAACATACATTACAGCAAGATGCATATTTTCAGTCTTTCAAGTAGTGTACCACTTTATAAAATAACTTGCTTAAAATAAAAATGATTTGTAATTCAAATTAATTAATTATATTTGCAGCATAAACTACAAATTAAATATTAAAATAAAGTATGTTTTGTTGATCTTACTAAGTGAATGCCAACTTAGGTAATGAAAATTCCTTTTCTATTGATAACATTATGCTTAATAGTATAGTTAATATTTTAAACATTTTAAATCAACGTAAACAGAAAACAGACCTGCTTTTTTGTCTTGTGTTATCTTTTTTCTTTCTTACAATATATGAAATAGTCTGGAAACATGTCTGCAGTACTGTGTAAAAATTGCATCCATACATTAATTATAGTTTAAATATCCCAGAAGATTACAGGTGTGTGTGGCAGCAGTTGTAGTTTATAAATAAAAATATTAGTGTATTACTTTTCCTTCTAAAATACACTTGAGTATAATGTAAAATGCAAGAACTCCATGAGGCCATGTATGTTAAGCCCATGAGATATATTGAAGCTTCAATATGCAGTGTGTAAATAAACTACCAAGGTAGTTCTTTCCTTAAATCAGTTCCTCTTCAGTATTTTTCATATCGTTTCAAGTGGAAATGAGTATTTTTGCTTAAAGTTTTTCAGAAAAACTTTTAGTTGAAATCTTCTATAAAAGTTGCCAGTATGGTTAAAAATTGCTTTATTATTTCAAAAGTTTTTGCTTTGTTTTTAATAGTAAATTAGGGTATATATTGCCTAAATGTTACTTAAAAAAATTACCAATATTTATCATTAAAAAAAATGAGATTGCCTTTTAGTATTTTAAAAAGACTGAGCTAATTCATTTCAATTTAAAAGAGGCAGTATTTGTTCAATAGTAGATTGAAAACACAGTTATAACTTCATAAAGTAGCAGCGTATCTGGTGATATTTTGTAATGGAACCTGCATTTTTTTTTCTGTTTGTAGGAATAATACATACATGACTACAGTATGTATGCCTCAGTTGTCTGATTTCAAGGTAGCTATATTTTGCTATGCGTTGGAAAAATGTGTGCTGCTGCAATCAAAAATATGTCTAAATAGTGCTTTATGTACTCATCTCAATATTATTTGCCAGAGGATTCTATAAACCATCTATAACCACGTAGGGACAGCAGGGGAAAACAGAATGATGAATGCCCTCCATTTTCCTTTTTATGTATTTTAATCTGACAACTGTGTTTTTTTGTTTTTTGTTTTTTTTTTTTTAAGATATTTGTTCAAATAATATATAGGATCATAAAAGAATGAGAAAGTATTCTATGTCAGCCCTATTAGTTTCTGCTGGTGTTTTTTAAAGTTTACTTTGTTAGCTTCACACCTTTTTCTTCCAATTAGCTTAAAAAAATAAAAAAACGTGCCTATATATCTATAAGTTACTTAAAATTTTATACATATTTCTTTTTTCTTTCAGTGTGCTACTTTTCTGTGAAGTCCCAATTCTGCTGTCTATTGACATCAGCTGCTACTCTGCAGCAGAATTTAGTTTCAGAAATGTCAAACATTACAAATAAACGAAAAGTCACAAAAGAGGACATTGACTAGTGATGTTGCTGTGGTCCTGGCCTCGCATTCTGCTTGTTCTCTGATTCATTAATCAAACCAGAGATACAGAAACATGTTCCCACCTTTTCTGCTCTTGCTCAATGGCACTGGGGTGGCATGTACCACAACTCTTGAAAACAGCTCGTTGTCAGCAGCTGCTGTCTGTTTGATGTAGCTAATTCTAGTACTGAGCTGTAATTGTCAACTAGCATGCCAAGAAACAATTTGTAGTCCTTTTACCTATATTCTTTCCTAAAGCATACTGCAAGCAAATAATAGATGAAAGCTCAAGTTACAATATTAAGCTGCAAATTACACACACTGCTGATATCAAAATTATTTCAATGCTTGCTCTGGTTCTGACCCATTTGCAGATAATAYGCTAAAGCATTCTGAATTTAACAGTGTTGTCTATGCTGAGGAAGCTACTTTAGAGCAGTCCACTGTGATRGAGATTTTTTTTATCCTCTATTATAGTAGTTCCTTTCAAGAGGTTTGGGGCAATATCATATAAATAGAAAATTAGTGATTTCAGTTCACATTCAGATATTTCTACAAAAATTTATATCAGTCATACAAAGAAAGAATTAACATCAGAAGAGTAGATGACAGTGATTAAAAAGCTATGTTGAGATACATTCCCAGCTTCATTTTCCAACTTTGCTGTAGACATTCCTGTGAAACCTATTGTTACTGCGATCATGATGGTAGTTTACATTGATGTAAAAATATGGTAGAAAAGCAAATAATAAAGAAAAAATGCAAGTAATTCYGTACAAATATTAACATTTATTGGCAAGCTGTAAACCTCCCTGGGTCTTTATGTTTCCTATACTTTTCAGTACAGGCAGGTTCTGTCTTTAATACAAAGACACTTCTTGAAACAACTAGTGATCCCTTTTGTTCAAATCTAGTTTCGACTTTCCTTTTTTTTTTTTTTTTTTTTTTTTTTTTTTTTTTTTTTTTTTTTTTTTTTTTTTTTTTTTTTTTTTTTGTACAGTAGGATCTCTGTTTCCTATATATTGGTTTGTTAGAATAGCTGAAGAACCCATGAAATGTGTCAAGAACTGGTACAGCATTGACAGGAAAGCAGCAGGATAACACCTAGTCTTGTGAACATCTAGCATTTCCTGAACATAGAAGGATTCAGAAGAGACCTATCCAGTCTAGAGATGCTACAGGTCATGCAGTAGCCCTATCCTCAACCGTATGTCTTCTACTGAATCAAGGAAATCTGAAAAGATAAAAGGAAAGRCCCAATTATATATTGCAGTCTGATAAATCAACTGCAGGAACACCAAAGTTCAATTTTCTCAATTTTCAGAAAATTTTTATTCATTTCTGACAGTGTATCTCAGATGTCTCATGAAAGTTTTATAAAATAACTTCTAAATTTAGTGGAAATATTCATTTTAACTTCATTATATTTTGGATTAGACCCTAAAGGATAAATACTTGATTTTGGTCAGATGAGTTACTTCAATGTTAGTCATTACCTAAACTTTCTTGACATTCACTGTATATATCATTTCAGCACAGCAGTTTATTTAATGTAATAGCTATTTTATGTGACTTTTTTTGTGCGGCAGTATGTTTTCTAAGAACAAAATCACTCAGAAAAATCTCTTCTCTCTCTTTCATTTAACATATATTTTGGGGTGCTTGCAAAGGTGACATACTATTCAAGTGATGTACTGTGCAGATAAGATCATAATCACTTTTCTCCTTTTAAATATTAAAATCAATTAAGTTTTTTTCCTCCTCTACTGACTGCTTTGAATAAATGTGGTCTCTAACYAGCTTTATGCACTAGAATGTATTTATTATTGAATTAGCTTTTAGTTTTTGAAATTATCCACACTCCCAAAGAAAGCCTTTTCAGTCTGCTAAAATGGGTTACTTTTCCTCAGTAAATTCAGTCAGGTGCTCATTTGTTTGATCCAGATCTAGTATCTCTSGTGCTTTAGTGTATTGTAGACCAGTAGCCTTGGGAAAGGAACGCTGCTTGCTAAAGCTAAGGAGTAAAGATGCTTGGAGAAGCATCTTCCTTTAGCAGTCACAGGGTCTTTGCTGCCCCTAATTCCAGTGTCAGCAAGCACGAGAGCTGGCTGCTACATGAGGGAAGGGAAGCCAGGAGTCCAGGCAAGGCCACCAGGGGCAGCAGCCTCGCTGCCAGGGGCCTCATCTGATAAGACCTGAGTGAGGCAAGCAATGCAGGGCAAATGACAGTAGCCAGGGTCATCCAAGTGTGCCAGATCAGCAGGCAAGTGTACAGAAATGGGGCAGGTCTGAGGTCAAGCTGAAGAGCTAGTCCACAGGCCAAGGTCAGAGTCCAGATTAACAGAGTACAGGACCAGGCATGGGAATGGCTGCAACACAGTTCACTTGGGCACCAAAGACAAAGAGCCTCCACTTAGATGCAGCTCCCAATAAAGGATTGAGAGCACAGTCACCACTGAGGTTTCTTCCAGCTCTTGAAAGCATTCAAGACTAGCTGAGGTTTTGTAAAAACAGACATATGCATTATCTAAATTGGTCTTGAGCTCAGATAGCTAAACCATCAAGAGGATCCATAACCCTTAGTATTCACATGATGTAGTAGAATTCAACTCATTCACACTCAATGTAATCTTTGTTTCAGGATTTGAAGGTACTAACTGTGAAGTTAACACTGATGAGTGTGCCTCCCATCCGTGCCAGCATCAGGGTCTCTGTGTGGATGGGATTAACCATTTCAAGTGAGGAAAATTCTTATTCTGTATTCTGTATTGAATATTTGTTTGACTTATTACCCTGTTACATTATATTCAAAATCTTACTATGGTGGAAAGGAAAACGCCGTATAGGTGAACCTGAGAATTTGTTGTCAAGATAATTAAAATCTTCAGCGTCTTATCAAAATACAATATACAGTTAGCATTAGTCCAGTTGCAATAATATTAATACTCATAGTCAAAATTAATACAAAGTAGTTACAATTGTTACACAAGAAAACTTAAAATTATCTATCCTTTCTCTCTGGTGTTATGACTACCCTTCCGATGTGGAGGTGAGACTGACTGGCCTGTAGTTKCCTGGGTCCTCCTTCTTGCCCTTTAGGAAGACTGGAGAGACGTTAGCTTTCTTCCAGCCCTCAGGAACCTCTCCAGTTCTCCATGACCTTTCAAAGATGATGGAGAGCAGCCTAGCAATAACATCCACCAGCTCCCTCAAGTTTCTCCACCAGTTTTGACATACTATCAGCATCTCAAGGTCTTCACCAGGAGGAGCATGATGTTCGTGGTGGGGATCTTGSATTATTTTTGTGTTTTCTTTTGTCAGCCCGCGTCCTTCCCCCAGGGCTGCTAGAGGCAGTGTGGCAGCACCTCTGCCCCCACCACAGAGAGGACTGTTGTTTGCCAGGCAACGACTGCAGGGGGGAAGGACTACAGTGTAGTATTTTTTAATGATTAGAAGAAATAAAACATAATTTTTGAACTTTCTGCTTACTATCACTCCTTAAAATCCAGGACATATTTTTTTCATTTTTTTATTAAACTAAAAAGTAAAGTTATGTCGTGACAATTATGACATTTTTTGCTAGATGCTCCTGTCAGCATGGCTTTACTGGAACACTATGTGAAGTGGAGATTAATGAATGTTTATCAAAACCATGCAAAAATAATGGAACTTGCCTAGATCTCGTAAACAGGTGAGTTACTACAACTAAATGAAAAWAWATATATATATATCAAATTTCTTCATTTATAAAGCCTACTCACTATCTTGAGGTTTGGATGGGACCTGCACCATATGAAAAGGTTTCTGTTTCAAGATGAGATAAGCAAATCCTACTGACTCAGATGTTTACTTCTTACGGAACCCAAGAAGAAAATAAAAGAAAAACTGGCTTAGGCATACTTCCCTCCCCCCCCCCCCCCCATTATTTGAAATAAGAGTGAAGTAGAGTTGGGAATATTGATCTTAAGTTAAATTGCTGTATATCTCTATATCTCTTTTTGGCTTCAAAAATGGCCTTTTATAATGTAAATATTTACTAAATTGCAAATTGTAAACAAGGGAAAATACTACATTTTATATTTGTGCCCACAGCATTTTACAGTTACTCAGAGATTTGTGTCAAAAGAACGTTAGCCTTTATGTCATTCCTCATAGCTTCAGCTAAAATTATGTTTTAYAGTTCTACTCATCTAAAAACAGTAAATCACTCTACTTACTTCACAGGCATGGAAATGACRAAACTCTGTTAATTATTTTAACATGACTGGTGATTAGGGAACCACATCTTGACACTGGAACATACAGATAGCTTCACAATGTTGAGATCAAACATATTGTTTATTCCTATTGATTTACCTGATTTTCTGCTTTCTGAAGATTCCTCTGTAACTGTGCACCTGGATACTATGGGTCTCTCTGTGAGATGGATGTCAATGAGTGTGAAACTTTGCCTTGCTTGCATGGAGGAAGCTGCTTCAACAGGCTTGGAGGCTATCAGTGTTTCTGCCCCCCTGGATTCACAGGTATATTCTATTCTCTGCCACAGTGAAGAGGCCTTTGTCATAGTTATAACATGTTTTTAATTTCATTGCCGTGGCCTCAGCTAAATCAAGGAAGAGTGCAGGAGACCATCTGCTTATTGGAGGAGAAATCAATATTTATTCAAAAAGAATTTGATCCAGTTCTTGCTAAGTACTTCAAAACTTTGTTTACATTTGTGCTTGATTTATGGGTTCTTTAGTCACCCAGATATTCAGCTGAAACAGAGGAAAAGAGAGGTTATAAAGTGCAGGCAAAATCAATGTTTTCAGAATTCATCCAAGGCAAAGGTAGTACTGTAGACAGTACATTTTACAAACACAATAAGATGCTACCTTCTCTTTTGTATTTGTACATAACCATAACGACACCTGACTTCACTGTCCTGTCAGGCAGAAACTGTTGCTTTTAAGTATTAATCTTTTACATTTTTCCAGAACAAGTGACAAAATATTTAATGAGTAGAGATGTACTCAAATTTCTTGAACATATTTTCTAAGCATACTTGACTGCATGTAGCAGAACAAGCAGGATATATTTAATGTTTTGGTATATTTAACTTAAGCACCTTGATTACACATGGAGTCATGTGACAGTATTTTCAGAAGTATTTATAGTTGTCTGCYTCAAGTTGCATCATTTCTGCATACTTCTTTCATAAAATGTTTTTTTTGTACTCATCCTAAMCTTTGATGACTATCAAATGAGTTTGTAAGATTAGAAAGGACTCAACTGGCATCCACTGAACWGAGAGAAATGTAATTTCTCCCCAGAATAAAGAACAAGTAAAGCTTAGAGAATATCTGTATAGSTGTATATCCTTCTTCCATTTACTATAAACCATAACCAATATATAGCTTGTGCAGTGTTTTTTAAAATTTTACTTTTTACATTTCACCAAAAGTTAGAAAAATTATGCATAATTCTCTCACCTAAAACTTAAGAAAAGAAAAGCGGAATATTCTATTTAGAAAAGGCTATGTTCTGAACAGTATTTCTTGGGTAGCATAGAAACTTAAATGCCTAAGATAGTGGTCCTGCAGATTTATACATTAACATACAGATTTTAAAACCATTGACTTTATATATATTATATATATATATATATTTTTTTCTGTAAGAATTCCCAGTTATAGTCATGAAAGACAAATTGCCTATACTTGAAAGGCTTATGAGACTCCTGGTGTTAATCTGAAAAGGGACAAGCAACCTACAGATATGCTTTTCTTTTGTTTCTTTTATTTTCTTCATTATTGTCTAAGTAAATTGACTTTTGTTCTTTTTCTTAACCCACTTTCCCAACAAGGACAGTTTTTTCTCAGCTATGGTGTTTGTTTACTGTTACATGTAGCCCTTTACTGTTACAAATTATTTACTCTTTAGTATTTCTACAAGGATAGTTGTTTTCTATGTAGAGTTAGCTACTTAGCTACTTACTAACAAGRGTGGGATTTGATACCCAGGTGACTATCAGACACTGAAGCAGTCTCTCAAAAATTAGTGATAGATTGTACATCACTTACTTATAACCAATGTTTTCCCCTCAGTGTGTGTTTCGTCATCCACTGTGCAATGTAACAATTGGACTAACTCTGAAGGAATAATTCCTCTACCACAGTATTTGGTSTATCAGTAGCTTTTAGAAATCTGAWGTGAACTAAGGAGTTAAAAATGAAGTTACGTGACTGTATCAGCAGCATCTTCCATTTCTTGTTGAGAGCAAGCATAAACTAGATGAAATGTGAGGTGTTAGCTGACCCAGAAGTGAATTAAAGAAGTTTGATTTCAAAGTATGGTCTTACCAGAGCAAAACTTTGCTCTTCCGAATTACAAAGCAAATTTTTGTAAAAAYAGACTTCTGTGAGTTATTTGATTGTGAATATTTCATATCAATATGTCATGCTGTAGGAAGTGGTCCAAGGCTCTGAGACCTTTTTTTTATTATTATTATTAATTGTGCCATCTACCTTTTTTCCTAATTTTATAGCTGAGTAATACCTGAAGAATTATGCGATATTGGCAATCAGATTTCTGCCTAAAACTAGTACTTAAAATCAAAAATACATTAATAGCTTCCCAAGCTATTGTTTATATGTAATGCAAGCATATAATTTATAATTAGAAAAATTACTCTCTCACTGCTAAAATTCTAATTTTTGTAATGAAGTTGATTTTATTGGCCAAACCACCTAATTCCTTAGGAATTAAATAACATCCCATTTACAGAAAAATATTACAGAAAAATACCACTGAGCAGGACAGTGGTAGAGCATCTCACTGTAGTCCCAGAAGGAATAGATTCAAGATAATCATATCATTTAATGTTGTCCAGAAATGTATCAAGTGCTGTATTATTTACTGCACTTTACTCTAGGAACAGATTACAGTTGCTGAAATGCAGTCTTCAAACATTGCAGTTTTTCCCTCCACAGAGAGTATATACCTTTTAAAATATTTCTGTATTTTACAGTATTTAAAAGGTGAAATAATTTCTGTTCTGAATACAGTCTCATTGTTACTGGTTCTGTCTTACAGCATATTATCGTTTACTGTTTAGTGGGAAAGAGAAGGAGTCTGAAAACATCACTGTTGTCTGTGACTTAAGTTTAAAAGACAAAATTGGTGAGCCATCTCTAAAAGAAGYGCTCCATATTGTGTGCCATTTCAGCACTCAAAATCTTGGGTTTTTTATGTGTGAAAAGGAAATACACTTCTTATATAAAACTATAATATAATTGAAATCTTATCAGTCTAATTAAGCATCATTGTTAGTCTAGGTGCAATTATTACAGAAAGAGCAAGAATGCATCTATGCAGAAAAAGTTTTGATATAATAATACAATTAAAGGTCTTACACATACACACTTTTTACTTTCTTCCTCTTTTCTTGATGTTTTGCTCCTCTGGGTCCTAAGGTCAGTGGTTTCATTCTGGTARTGGTGGTGGGGTGTTAGGGCCAATTGCCAGTATCTGAAGTCCTTTAGCCAGAAAGAAGATGAACAATATAATTCATCATTAGTTCATCATTTTGTGTCGGCAGTTTCTTCTTCCTCTCCCTAGGTTCCAGTCGAGGTCATGTTTGCGTATTTGCTAATAAGCCTTGACATCTCTCTCTTTCTTTATTGGTCTGCAGCTGCACATTTACTTCTGAATTTACTACATATGATGTCTTTTATGCATGTTAGATACTATTTTTTTCTTCTCTTTGTTATCCCTAAAATACTTTGTCCAGCAAGTCACCTCGTTAGAGAAATTACTGTTTCTGATGTCAGCTGATGCTTTCATTAWGTTTTCCTTTAGATTACTTGAGATACTTTAGGGAAAGCATTTCATCAACTGAATACAAAATATTCCCAATCATTACAATGAAACTGATACTCCAGAAAAACATTTTCAGTGACCCTGTGAACAAAGAGCATGTGTCAAGTGTATGTTTCTCTGACAAACATACAAAACTGTAAAGCAATTTACTGACAGTTGAGAGTTCCAGAACTTTAACGATTACAACATGTTTTTTTTCTAATTCTTCCTATCTAATTTGCAGTTTTTATTGGTTTTATGTCACTTACATTATAGAAAAGGTAGCTTRCAGTTCCTGAGAGTACCAGGCTTTGAAATTTTAGATAATGGAAAAAAATAAAATAAAATAAAATAAACCCATAAAATACGAGCATTTTTGTGGTTCTGAATTTATAATAGTATTACTAAAGTGATTGAACTCTTTAAAAGATGGGTGTATGTCTACTCTCACCTTCAGTAATTTTATAAATTTAGCAATAGCTTTTGGCRGTCAAGGACAAGGTGCCTTTAAAAAGTGTGGGTTGATTTAAATGGTGATTTGAATTTAAAACATGTTGTAAATTAATTTTATAGAGAAAGCAATGTTTGTTGGTTCAAATTATTTTAAAAAATATAGATGTAACAATTTGAATGGAAACTGGAAACAAATTACAAKACCTTAAATGAGTTAGGCAATTATTTACATTTCAAATATATTATTTATTTATAGAAACTTATTTATTAAAGTATTATCTGTCATCAGACCTTTGATTTTTCTTTCATTTATTATGTAATTTAATATCTTAGACAAAGATTACCTAAACTTTGGCACTTATTGTACCTCTTAATATTAGGCATTTTCCCTAAATTTGTCTTATTTTGAATTTATTTTATATTGTTCATCACTTTATGTTTCATTTTAAATATCTCTTTAAATAAAATATATTCAATTAAAATAATTTATTGCCTATTAAAATATTTCTTTTTCTCAATACTGGTAAGATAGAATCTAATTCTGCTATCTTATAGCTCATGTAGTCTGCTATGAAAATTGATCTTAGTTCAAATGACAAGTGCACCAAAATCAGAGGTAATCTTTCTGTCAGGCTTTAATTGGCAGC